>NC_061778.1:19528404-19837932 GCF_022458985.1 Mugil cephalus | reverse complement strand
AGAGGTTTGCAAATTAAATGTGCATGCATACTCGCTGCAGGTAGAGTCACTGTATTGATCAGTTTGCCAGATTTCAGGTTAAATTAAATTGAAGATGTACACTGATCAGGCATAACATTGTGACCACCTTCCTAGTTTGGGATCTAGTGAATTTGGAGGTCAGGTCAACACCTTGTGCCGTTCTTCATGTTTTTTTGAGATGTCCCTGAACTGTTTTTGCCGTTTTTTTTCATTTTTTGTAACATCCACTCAAGCGCCAGATCCAAAAGTTTCCCAGCAAAACATAGTATTGTGAGAAGATGGTCAATACCGTTTACTGTCAGTGGTTTTAATGTTTTCACCTTTTTCTCACATCTCGCACATCTTTGCTTTTTTTCTCTCCACAGTGAACAAACACAAGCCGTGGATTGAGACGTCATACCATGGGGTGATCACTGAAAACACTGACATCGTCCTGCTGGATCCTCCCCTGGTGGCTCTTGACAAAGATGCCCCCATCCCCTATGCAGGTATGATACATTTCAACCTTAATGGCTGTCAGCTTGAGGATGATCATAGCTGTAGGGGTGAAGGCAGGCTAACTTACACCTAATGGAGGCAGTCAACAGTGACTCAGGTGTTGATCCGCACGGGGAAGCATAGCTGCAGGACATACTTACACTAAAGATGTAAAGCTGTCATGTGATATCACTGTGACGGGGCGTAAATTGCCTGCTCTCTAAGCGCTGCATCTTTTTTCTTTCTTTTGGCATTAACCTAGCTCTGCGCTGTTACTACTTAATCCAATAATTCCCAGCGAACATACATGCAGGACTCATAATTCATATTTATTTAGAGCGGAAAGTGGCCCAAATAAGCCCCATGGTGGCTGAGGATGCTGCGAAAAAAGAAACAAAAAAAAAAAAAAGAGTCAAACCGGATTAGATTCTTCTCCACTTTGTGACCATTCCAGCTCATCTAAAGGGTGCCAGCTCTTGTGGGAGGACATTAGCTGGAGGCTGTTGGCCGGCCCAGCCAGTCTACCTCCCGCCAGGCTGCTAATGTAGCCAAGGCCCTAGCATGGGGCTGTTGTGTGGGGTTGAGGCCCACTCACAGAGACTCTCAAGCTGAGCTGGATGGATGGAGAGAGGCTGTGTGTGTGTGTGTGTGTAAGCGTGCATGTGTGTATGCTTACTAAAACATTTTTTATTCATTTCATTTTTTTTTTTTTTCAGTGTGTTTGTGTGTGTGTGTGTGTGTGTGTGTGTGTGTGTGTGTGTGTGTGTGTGTGTGTGTGCTGTGGAATGGCCTAAGGGGCTGACTGTAATGGCCACCCTACAGGGAGAAAGGGAGAAAATGATGGGCAGTTGGGCGGGTAGCTGGCTGACCAGCATATGTCCTCTGGCTGTCGACAGACGCAGCCACACAAAGAGACACTCACAACGCAGCAACACACAGCAGCCAGAGCACATGGGTATTCCTTGATTTAATAAGCAAGGGAACTGGGAAATATTTCTCACTATATTATTAATAAACAAGAGCAGCAGCATCACCTGTATGTCTTATCACGGCCTCCCTCTCTTTTTCCAACCCTCTCTCAGTTCTCATTTCTCTCTTTACCTCGCACTTGTTTTCTCCTCCCCACCACTCCCCACATATTTCACCTCCCTCTCTGTGCACTTTTGAGCAACCCTGGCAGACTCACACACTGCAGCAGCCACCCTATTTTCCTGTACTCTACCTCTTACAGAAGTTGCGTCCAACTGGGCAGACACAGATCTGGGCAGAGACAGTTACCCAGTAATTAGCTGAAGCGAATCTTTCCTTCCTCCAGCAAATTGCCTGGGTGGAGTGGCAGGGCAGGGTACAGGTAGTGGTTCAGCCTCATTAATTAGGGAAGTCAGGTTTTAATTACAGCACACCTAAGACACCGACATGCAATGCCTGAGTGACGACAGCCATGCGGCTGAATTTGTAACGACATGTACTCTGATAATTTACAAGCTTGTAAATCCCCCAACTTGCCGTAGGACGGTGAGTCTGTGTACTTCAAATGTGACATTTGTTCTATATACGTACACATATGCTCATATTCGAATTCATATTAATTCTGCAGGAGAATATCACTAATGCAGCACAGCCTCTCAGGCTCGTGAGCGGGGTACAGCAGTCTCTACAGTCAGTGGCCTAGAGCAACAGGAAATGTGGCAGCAGTGTGTCTGAAAGCTGGCTAAGACTGACATTAGTCATCACCGTGGCACTGCAACCGCTTCAAAATCACAGAGACACGATGTCAAGACGAGTGAAAAGCACCAGTATAGATACTCATTGTTCTTTGCAGCATGGATATGTTTGACAAGGCGCAGTTGTTTTGTACTGAGACACAAAGGAACCAAACAGGGTAACTGATAGAAACAGCTATA
Source organism: Mugil cephalus (assembly GCF_022458985.1). Classification (NCBI taxonomy): domain Eukaryota; kingdom Metazoa; phylum Chordata; class Actinopteri; order Mugiliformes; family Mugilidae; genus Mugil; species Mugil cephalus. Next base: position 19,835,530 of record NC_061778.1, on the reverse strand, counting down.
CTCCGCAGACATCAATGACAAGAGCTTTGATGTGCTTCCACAGTTTTATGCTATACCTAAAAATATTTTTTATTCACAAAGTGAGTTACACACCCACACGAACAAAACTCGCGTCTTAGTCTGTCACAACACATAGTTTTACTGCTTGACAAGTGCCTGCATAAACTCAGTCAGTCAACAGCTTGAGTTTTACCGGTGACAACTATACATGGAGCGATGCTGAGAGTGAAAAAGAATCAAGGGGAAACTTGGTAATACTACACCTTATAAAGGGCAGAAACAAACTGTCTCCACAAGGACCACATGGGACTATACTGCAAAACTACACTTTTTGATCTGATAGATGCAATCTGGCTGTGGTTCTACAAAACCCCAGTATGTTGGTGGCAATACAGAAAGGAGGAGGTTGGGAAACTATAACTCTTTAGATTAAGTTAAGTTTATCCAAAGACAAGGAGTGCAGCTTTAAGGAATGTCTCCTGAAAGGATGCAAGCCTTGTCTCATGCATGACATGGTCATTCACCAACACATCCTTAAGGCAAAACATACTGTTGGTTAAGCAGACATCTTCTGGGTTTCCTTTCCCCACGTCTTTGCTTTGTTAGACTTTGGGGAGGATTTTCTGTCACTTTCTCCCTTCACAAATAAGGATGAAACCATAAATACATTTACCCCCCCCCCCCCCCCCCTTTCTGTGCAAGCCTGTCACTTGTATTGAGTGAGATGATTCTGAACATCCAGACCAACAGAATGGAAAATACTGCATGCCATACAAACTATTTATTATTATTCTTTTTGATGCTGACATGCTGTACATTATGTCGTCTTGCCGTGGCTGTCTTTTAATAAGCCAAATTGGACACAAAGCTGAAAAATATGTATTCTAAAAGCACTTCTCCGCTGGAAGATGAAAGCAAGGATTAGTGTTCACCTGGTGCTTTGACTACAAATGGATAGAGGTTTCAATCAGCAAATGGGGGCTGTAGCTCAAGTGGCAGTGCTGGGTATTTGTTATCTATGTTAAGACAATCTAAGTTTGCATCCCTTCATTGTGCATCCCCTCCTGTCCGGATGCTCTTGAAACTGTCTGCCAAATGAATGTAACAATAGAGTGAGCCGCATATTTTCAGTGTATTACGACGAAGTGCTTTTTTAAAATGACTACTACACTGCCACTGTTCTGAGTCTAGGCTTCTAAAGAGCTGGGTTCGCGAGGTTAATGGGCAAAAGCTGTGCTGAGCGCTGTGATTTGACACAGGTTAGCTGGTTGTCAGTCACTCCTGCTTTTCTCCCGCCTGCATACACGGCCGCCGACAGCCATGCATTTTCTTGTGGCATAACTTGCTATTCATGTGTCAATCCGTCACTTTCGCTGGTCCCCGGAGCCCTGCGGTTTTTGCTTGGACCCCGAGCAAATGTCTCACCGACGACCCGCGGAACACATACGCTGCTCAATCAGGGGCACTGGCAGTTTAGGCAGGTCCACAAAACCTGGGAAAACACACATACGCCTGCTCATTCTCTCTGCATAAATAAGATCCACCCTTGACGTTGGCTCTAATGTGTCATGTTGTGCTCGCCTTTGCTCAGGTTCCAAATAGGAAAGTTCTCGCTCTCGTTCTCCTGTTAGTGTGAAATCCGACCAATATCACGAATCAGCTTGTTCCAGCTGTCTCATCTGATGTCTGAATGCTGTTTGTGAATTCTAATTTTGCCGCATTAACAAACTGTACCTCTCAAGAGAATAAAAACCAATTATCTCTGACCTTGGGAGAATCCAACTTCTACCTGTTCCAAAAAACAGCAGGCGACCATATATCGTCTCTCGCCGTAAATCAGCATAAACAGATATGAGTAAACTTGCAGGCTGACTAATGCGCTGTGATTAATTACTGTCTGTCTGACTGGGAAACAGATCTCAAGCTAATTATGAAAAGTATCTCATTAGTGCGGTAGCAGTGAGATCGGTGCACTGTGTAGGTGGAGAAGCACGGCCACTACAATGTGTTCATTAACGAGAGCAATGAGAATTGTTTGTTTGAAAGCTGGAATATGTTGCGTGACTCACAGGCAGAATAAACACGGAAGTGAGATAAATAGCTTGATAACCAGAGAGGTAAAGGATAGGTCTACAGTTAATATCTCTGTTTGCAAAAGATGAGATAATGGCTCACTAATGAAATTATTTCAAGTGTCTTTTGAAACAAACACATGTTGAGCGACCACAGGATGGATGTAAAGACAACTACTTTAGTATTAATGGAAAATAAAATGAGTCATTACAATCGTCTGATTTAGTACATGTAGTTATTTTTTAAGTACAGCAAATCCAGAATAAAGAGCAATAGCACTGAGATATTGAAGTACCTTCTCATATTAAAACGTTTCTCTCTGTCAAAGCAGCAAAGTGATCTGTTTTCTTTCTTTCTTGATTCGTTCCATCTCCACTGAAAGCATGGTGAGAGCATTTAGGCTCTCCTGGTCTATTGGATTTTGCAGCATTATCTAGATCAACAAGGACCCCCAAACCAATAGAGAGACTAAGTAGGGACCCCCTACCTACTATATGTGCTATTTATAAATATACATTATTATTAGCATTTTGCATTCAATATTGATATATCCTTTATCCTTTTACTCAAATATGTTGTATTCGTGTTAATGTGTATTTAAAGAAATGTTAATTTTGGGGGGATATACCTAATATATATATAAACTGTCTAATCAACCAAAGATTTTGTGACTCCCCTGCATACCTCTGTGGACCCCCTAGGGGTCGAGGACCCCCTGTTGAAGACATGTGCTCTAGATTCTCCAGCTTCTCCAGCTAGTTAGTGCAAACCCACCAAGAATCAAAGAGATTGAAAAAAAAAATGCTTTAAAAATGAAGGTCTGAGAGAACGGTCTGGACAATTTCCAACCAGACTCAACTGGACCGAAAGGGACGGGCCAGCAGTTCTCTTTGGAAAACAACTTGACACTGATTGGACACAATTCAGAAGCAGTAGGGCAAGTGTGTGCAGTCACTGGCAGCGCTGTGGTCGAATATGGTAGAAAATAAGAGAGGGGAATAAAATGCCTCGTCTCCGATGGTGCATCGTCCAATCACTCCAATAGAGAAACCGCTCATGATACAGTTACCTGCTTTGGTGACGCTTTCACTGGGTACATTGATTGTTCCTCCGCTCACTTGACCTGGCAATCATTTTCCACCTCCATTTTGAAGACTGCCCCAAAGCACTTACTGTAAGCCATACTCCGCAGAGCAAGGAACAAGAAGAGATCTCTAACGAGCCCTGAATGAGATCAGGCCTTTTCCCGTTGACCCGGACACCTTGATTACGAACCTCACATGTGATCCTTTAAAAAGTGAGGCACAAAGTATGTGCCTCAATAAACAAACCAAGTCCATGTCATGAATGGTAACTGATAAAAGAGAGAAAAAGATCATTCTTATAAATAATACTGCTGTCCTGGCCTACATAACTGGCTCTTATTATTCGCTATATATCGTTACTCATTAATATGATAAAAGTGACTTTTTTCCTTTTGTCTCCATACTGCTTGCTTGCTTACTTCTTCTTCACTGCCTCCCTCTTTGTGGTGTCAGTGGAAGGGACTCAAACACAAAGAAAAAACATCTAATTAAGGTGAATGAGGCGTGCCCACTGACCTTAAATCCAGTTACCTGCAGTTTTACCAGCAATAAAATAAATTTCCACACATTGACTCTGAGTGAAAATGAACTTTGGAATCTTCTGTCAGAGCGATTAGAAGGAAACCGCACATCACTTTTGATCCCAGATGATCTTGATAGAAAAACATGTGAGGTTAAAGAGGAGCTTTCTGATGGGAAACCCTTTATGTCTGTTCCGTCTCGTTTCATGAGCAGAAGGAAAAAGCAGAAAGGCCATAGGGCAGCTTTTAATAAGGCAACATTTTTTTTCCTTCTCTTTTTTTTTTCTACAGGTGCTGCTGTGTTGGTTAACTCTACTTCAAAGCATTTGCTTAAAACTGTGATTAAAAAGTAACGCATTAAAATAATTTTGAGGACATCCATCTAAAAGGTACTTTCAGCCACAAGGCAGTGATATATATGCCTTTAATCTGTGCTGTTTGTTTAGGCTCTCCTGCATCTCTATAGCTCCTCCTTACTCCTTACTTTCAGTGATTTTTTTCTTGTATTCTGACCTCAAACAAGCCCCCACTTTCCTCCTTCCTTCCTGTGCGCCGGCACCCTTGTCTCATCTTTGCTCAAATAATTTCCACCTGTCAGGTTTCATCCTGCTCCTGCGCGTTCGGGGGTCGAATTGACGTTCTTTATCTCCCACGACACTCAGCGGTGTCTAAGGTGATGCATCATTTTCCAGCCGATGACAGCTCTTTCTTTTCGGACAGAATTCAACATAATTATATCCATTTTTGGGTTAGTTTACGAGGAGCCAAGGGGAAACAGATGGACCTGACAAAGCATGGAGCCACTGCTAGCGTGGCAAGCGTGGAAAGCCAAACTCAAGCACAGTGTTATTCAGTGATGCCGTTGTTCACCTAAACTTGTTTCAGCAGACTTTTGAGGTGAAAAGCCCGAGCAGTGTAATAACTTCTAGTATTCAGAGGGCCTTAGTCTTTGGCTTCACGACAATGGAGCCCTCACTCTGCCATTGTTCACATACTCATTTATTAATGAAGTACTGAAATGCAATCTGCTTCTTCACTGAACCACACAGATGAGGGAAATAGTCTTTGTAATGAGATTTTTTTTTCTGGCTTTTAGATTTTTTTTTTTTTTTTTTTTTGTCTTTTGATGAGTTACAGAACCGGCAGAGGGGTGCAAGCAGGTTAGCTCCACAGCTCACTCTTTGTTCTTTCGGCAGGAAACGAACAAAGTGAACACGTTTTAGGTTCTCTTGAATGCCATTAAGCAAGCATTTCCAGTCAACTACCTTCTCATCCCACTGTGAAGCAGAGATGCCTAAGTAATGTAGCTCCTTTCAAACTGAGGCATTCGGTGCTATTGTAATCCCAAACCGATTTGCGAGGCTTTGTCCTCCTGCATGGTGTGCTCCGGGTCTGAAGTGCTTCTGTTGACTCCGCGCTGTTGAAATTCGGCTATTCAAGGAAGATTCTGTGGTTTTGTTGAGGCTGCAGACATTAAATAAAGCTTTGTTCTTGCAGATGTTCCAATTTTCCTCTTAAGCTTTTGAAGTGTTATAATGTTGTCGGAATTGTGTGGGAGCGGGTCACGTCGTTTTACGGTGTCACTACTCCACGGAAGAAGACAGGAGACAATACTGAAAGAATGGTGCAGTTTGTGACACCTACAAAATAATGTTACAACAATATTATTGTTGTTATTATTTTCTCAAACTCATCACTCTGTGCTTAAACTTGACGCCGTAGCTACGACGACAGCCCAGAGCTTAAGCAGACGCTGCTGCAGTGGTCTAACGTGCACCTCCCCAGAAATGTAAATGACAGTATTGTATTGTAAACTGAGTCTGTGACAGAAGCAAGACAAAAACCTTTTTTCTCTTATACATCCTTTTACTTAATATAACAAAAATCTCTTCGATTAGATTAGATAGAACTTTATTGTCGTTACACATGTACAGGGTCAGAGCAATGAAATGCAGTTTACGGTTTGCAACAGGCAGTAAGTGCAGTGCATGTAGCATAGTGTGTTATATAGCAGTATGGTACAAGTTGGTTTTATGGCATATGGACAATATTTACAGATGAAAACCTATGTACAGGTGACACCATATACACAGGTGAGGCTGACTATAAACAAGATTTACAACATAATTTATACTAGAGGAAATGGCAGATTATAATTTAGGTGATACAAAATACAGATGTGTACAGTGCATAAGTAATAAGCAGCAGCTACCTAATGTTACTAAACTAGAGCAATGTTTGCCACGTAGTGCTGTGAAAGCAGGTGATTTAAAGTGTGCGTGTGCAGAACAGTCCAGATGTGGAACCAGCGCAGAGCAGCAGCTTAGAAATAGCTTACAAGTGGCTACTGATTAATTTTTTAGCCGGTATAAAAGTTAATAATCTAAGTTCACAACACAGAACAAAACAGACCAGCTTCATTAGGAATTATATTGTATTTGAGTGCAGGCAACTCTCTTTTCACATGCCCACACCATATTACAATTTGAGTTTTTTGAGGCGTCACTGTCAGAACCGCTGCTCTCGTTGAAACCGTCTTTCCAAGTACAACAATATGGCTAATAGGACAATTAACTCTGTTTTATCTCAGTTGAGTTATATATATATAGTTATATAACCAAGGTGTGACAGTATCTGCCTTATGTCAGGTGCACAGTGTTTCACTACATCTGGTGCTATATATATAACATTTGATCAAGGAGTAGCATAATGTGCAGGGACCACATTTGATCAAACCGATGACACATTTGTGTTTCTGTTTGTGTTACTTGTATATGCTATATTTGCTCTATATTTGTTCACGATTAGTATTCAAGCCTGAAGGCTTCCAATTAAAGCGTCAGCAAACTGTCATGAACACTCCCGGGAGGTAAACATGCAAGCAGGAAAACCGAGAAAAAGAAAAAAAAGTCTCAGAGTCGTCATAGTCTGATAGAGAGAAAGATGTTCTTACTGAAGTTCAGCACTCGAAGCGGCCCTCTGTGAGAGCAAGTTTAAGCAGTTTGTCAGTATCACATTTTTCTCTTCCCAGTACATAAGTGCTGTGGTTCAAAGGGCCTCTTTTTGATATTCAACTTAAATTTCATCGAGGTTCATCCTGTCTACTCTTGAATACCTCCGTTTTTTTTTTTTTTTTACATCTCTTATGTGACTCCCAGTCCTGTTTCCAAATCATTCCATCTGACTCAGTCCTCTTTCTGAGAAACCACACTTCTCTTTGACATTATCCAACTTCCTTCACACCTTAACACCCTCACTTTCATACACACACTTGTTCAACTTATATTGACATAATGCACTTCCTATCCCCTTACCCTACCTTAACCATCCCAACTGAATGTCTAACTTTAGCCGTATAAGTCTAACCATTGTTAACTCTCAAAAGGTGGGTTGTATCCATTTGGATTATTACTATATTTCTGTCTTCATGTGGACCCGAGTCCCCTGGGAGTGGTGTGTATTCAGGTTTAGGTGCACACAAACATTCCATCATCTAGTTTTCCTCTTTTCTTCTCTGTGCAGCCAAAGACAGATTCTGCCGATTTAAGTTTGATGACGCATAAGTGTAGAATAAAGATGGACATGCTGCTTTGTAAGCAACTTTATGAATGGATTCAGCCTTATTTGTTTTGACTTAATCCTGGGAAAAAGGATTTTGATTTCTTTGAAGGAAAGTAGAAAATTTAAAGCGTCCAACACAGCAATTTGCTGTTGCTTTCCACTCCACACCTTTGGTTTACCTTGGTACTAATTTATTTATCCCTCGCTCTTTCTTTCGCTTTGGAGTTTCATTGAGTGGGCACAGTATTCACACAAGGGCAAGAAATTGACTGTCACGCTGAATAAAAAATCAGTGAACTGCTGTTATTAAACATCACCCAGGAGAGCGTGGAGGAATGAACCTGTGAATCCAAGGAAAATCTCCTTTTTATAGAAACATAACAGATAGTCAGAGCTTTAAACTTAATACAGATCCCTCACCGACATACATTTAGTTAAATCCTGGATGGCCTTCGCGGCATATCAGTATTTCAGGGGCGCAGGATTTCCACTTGCGTTCTCAATCACCTGACGGCGAGATCACCTCAGAAATCTTCATCCCCCATCTCCGCTGTTATTTCATATTGAATATGGCACTAATTTTTCAAAATGGGATCTGGAATTTGAGGATTTATGCAGCTTCCACCCTAGGAGGGAGTCACACTCTGAAGCCCATTTCATCCTGAACAGGATCAGATTTCTATCTCTGCGCTGGCGTTTTATCTTCCTTTCCTTACATGTCAGGGAGGAAAATCATTGCTGGAGAAGGGAGACACATAAGTAATGATGATAAATTGCTAAACAACACGAAACTTAACTTAGGAGGACATGTGACATCGGAACTGACATGTAGAAAGAGAGATTTTGTTGTCTAAAGTGTATCTTTATATGGATCCTTCTACTTGTAAGAGGTTCACAGCAGATGCCATGAAATGGGTCTGATTTACTGTGTTGACAAAAAAAGTCCGTATGAAAAATTCTGCTTGTGATTTTCACAACTTTGTTAGTGGAAATCTTCATTTAGATCCAAGTTAATGAGTTTGCTGAGGTTAATATTTAATTGATACTTGAGCGCTCGTCAGTCTGGCTCGCTCTGTAAAAAGGCTGCCCAAAACACCAGTTAGCTCTATGTTTTTCGCTTTTTTCTGTGTCAATTTCGCTGAAATTGATTGAAGACGAATCATACAAATATCTGTCCAAACCTCCTCAGTCAGTCTTTTCTCAATATGTCCCACCTTTATTGATCCAAAACAACCTATTCAATAATTGTGGAGGTGGAGAAGCAGTTGCTAAAGCTGAAATACGCCACTACCAAGTAAACCAGTCGTAGCTCTCGAGCTCTGCATCGCTGCGGAGTTACATTTCTGGGCTACAGCATTCGGCTCTGTGTTGGGTCTGGACTGCCGCTGTAGCTACAGAATCAAATTGAAGCAGAAGCATAAACTTTTCCATTATCTATTTTGTAGAGGGATGCAAGGGCCTGGAGCCTATCACAGCTTTCACAGGGTGAGAGGTGAGCTATGACACAGAAAGGCAAACAACCGTTCACACTCACATCCATGGCTACGGTAGAGTGGCCTGTCTGGTTTTAGGTCAGACATTCTGGTTTTGAAACATTATGTCAGTTTACCGGCACACTAAATGTCTAATTTCTGAAATGTAACCAAAAAAGCCAGGAGACTCGATTAAGTGTGTCTAACCTTAGACAGTTGCTTTCTACTGGTGGCCTTGCAGTGTCTAAAAAGAAAATGTCTTTTAACAGGAATGGAAGAGGAATTATTCATACCATTCATACATGTAAGTAACAAAAAAAAAAGTAAAGCTCAAAAGTTTCGAAAGCATATATCAAGCGTCAGAGTCGCTTGCACCATTTTCTTTTGTGTGTTGTGTTTTTGGAGTTATGGATCTGGACACGCTATGTCAGTGGCGAGTTAGTTTTACTGCAGTGTAGCTGTATAAAGTTTTCGTTATATCTTTCTGGATATACCCAAAGCCATCATCCTGTCATTATGAGCCAGGGAGTAAATAAAAATGAATGTGAGACTATAACAAAAGCTTCTAATCTTGCTTGACTATATTTATTTGAGCCAGAGTACACAGACAAACAATAACCCAGGGCCAGCTGCCATGGTAGTTAAAAACACTTCCTATGAAACCACTCGCAACAATGTCTGTTGATTTTCTTGAGTGGCCGGGTCATAAATTCAGGATAGAGACATTGCTGTTGAGTCCGAAATCTATTTATAGCACTTTGACCACAGGCTGAGCGTTATACAGTTCCATTATATTTGGGAGAAGGCCAAAATATGCTAGCCTTCAAGCCAGCCCACAAAATGTTTATGGCAGAATGTTGGTCTGGGGTTGCTCTATTGGAAACTGATTACGCCCCTGCAGAGATCTGCTCGGCTAATCAAATTGTTTTGGACGGACTTTGTGCTGTGATGGACAGAAAAGTAACAGAGATGTAGTGATACACATGGCTGAGTTACATTTGTTAACCGCAAAATGGACTTGGATTGGTTGTCGAACTTTACAACTGCACGCAGACATATTTTTCCTCTGTACTGGTTGAAACACACTTGATAATGAAGCCCCAGTGGGGTGTTAAGAGATTCTGATAAGAACTGAGTTTGGCTGTGCGCGGCTAATGATGTGTTGTTGACTTCTCCAAAACTTGGCCACTTACACTATAACAATCCAGATGGATTAATACCTCTACAGGCCAGAACAACATCATGCATATTTGATTCTGGGATGAACTGTCCCTTAAACATATCTTAGCAGAGCACCAGTGATAATTATTAGTCTCTGCTCAGTCGAGACGACGGACAATATCCAGGAGGCTGCACATCAAGGTTATTTACCTGAAATGAGAATACATTAAATGCATTAGGTCTATATTACATGAGATAGTTTTGCTTTCAGTCCCTGATCACACTTGCACAGAAATCAATGCTCCTGGCTGCGCACCTTTATAGTTCAACAAGGTTCTGCTCTTCCCTCAGAGAAAACACCACCACTACAACTCCGTGGAATATTCATGCAGTCGGAGTATTCTATTAATCCTCTTGAATTACAATGTGTTCATGTGGTACTTCAGACACCCTCGCACATCTGCGCTCCCAATACTTATGAACAAATCCATTTGGTTTGAGCCAGACAGAGAAAACATGTTCTTGTAAACATGACTGAGTTGTGAGTGCAGAACAAAATATAGTTAGCTGACAGAATGGGAACAAAAGAACCTCTGGTGGGGGGGGGGGGCATTACTGGCTCTAATCATAGAGGTTTGAAAAGGTACAAACAAGATGAGTCGCATGACTATTGAAGGGTCTGGCTGAGATGGGAGTAATTGGGTATAGAGTGAGAAAGACAGACGTGGGGAAGGGAATGAAAATGACAAGACATTCCCCCCTTTTCCCCCTTCCCCCCGATTCTATTTTTCTAGTTGGTATAGATAGTCTTGTAAGAGGAATGTCTCAGGACCCTGCAGTGAATTGCTCGCAAAATTACAGAAAATTAACTGTACAAGATTGGCCACCAAAATCCAATCTGCTCCCAGCCTCAGTCAGTTTGTAAAGTTGACGATGCCTGGGAACTTGTGACAGTCCAATTAAGGACATTTGCATATCGGGAGGCTTAAATTATTGTCATCCGCTCGAGCATAAAATGGAGGTCCAACTCGGTGCGGAGATAGTGGTGATCGGCGCTCGTAGACCACGAGGACTGTGTGTGTGTGTGGTGCAAGGCAGAAAGAAAGAGCTTCGCTTTTCACTTTCTTACAAGCTGTATTAATGTACATATTCCTCGACTTGCCCGCCCCCCTTTATTGTCTGCTCATATCTTTTCCTTCTAATAGTTTCATTACTTTAAAGATATGTTTTCTCTCTGTTCTCAAAGCCTTCGCACTTCTTGCTTCTAACGATTCAGGCTTATAAATTGTTGAAACAACTCACTATTTAGCAGATCTTAAAATTTTATCTGCTAGATAAATGGACAGGGCGCATAGGTGTTGGTTGTAAAATGCCCCACTGTGTTATATAAAACTCTGGTTTTAACCATCTCCATCTTTTCCCATCTTTGCCTGGGGCAGGTGTACGGTTATCACTTTATGTCAGTGATGCACAACCAAGAGGAGGACCAGCACAAGTGAAAGTGCTTGTCGAGTAAAAGACAAGGCAGGCAAGGCCTTACTAGCAATGACTGCAGGTTATGCACAGAGCCCACATACAGCATTTTTGTTTGTTCTTTTCTTCACTCTGTCTCTCTTTGTCTTTGTATCAGAGAAGCCTGCCCTTGAGTTTTTGCCCAGCTGTGGAATTGAAATCACATTTTGACAACTCCACCCAAATGACATTTCAGTGTTGCGTCGCCACTTTGTATAATTATGATAATGTTAACGCGACTGCTCATAAAATCCTTAAGACTTACTCACTGCAGGTGGAGTGGCAACCGTAGTCGCCCCCGCTCCGTAAGTTATTCATGACCACAGAGACTCATGGGTTGCAGAAATTTCCAGCACCAAAGGTGAAGCAGAGTGCAAGGTGGAGGCACCACACAGCACTGCCCTTTGGGTTCACTGATGTTATCAGTTTTCCACTTCATCACATGCCCATTGTTTTTATCAGCCCTGTACAAAGCTGACCCTTTGTCCTCTCGACATATTGTTTTTCTGTGTTTTAGCATCATACTCAAAAATACATCAACCTCCGAGAGCCACCAGTCATTAACTTAAAACGACTATAGTGGCATCCCTTACTTAAAAATAAATAAATATGAAGACACAGGTCTTTTTAACACAAATCACATATTTGTCTAATCAAACCATGACCTTGGTGTTGCCACATAGACAAATGATAAACTTTATCATTTGTAACTTGATTTAGAGGCCTGGCTGAACACTTGCAGCCTTATCTCCACGCGATTTATGTTGTATGTCACCAGCTTTATACAGTGCCTATGTTTTTTTTCAAGTAACACAGCCCTCCAGTCAGGTTAGCAATGAAAGAGGAGAAAAGACAGAAAGAGAGAAAGAGGAAGAAATGTTAGAGTCTCCATGTCAGGAGGAGGTGGGGTGACTAGATGGGTCAACAAAACATGTGATTTCCTCACAGATGACCTCAGTTTCATTTCCCTCTTTCTAACCAACTGTGTTTCACCACAACCCTTAACCACATGTTTATTATTGTAAACACAATCACAAAGGTTCCTTAAACTTAAGAACATTATTTAAATCCAAGCTGCATATTTAGACCTAACCAAACGGTTTAACCCTCTGGAGTCAAGGTGCTAACTTCAAACTATATACCAGTTTTGAAACAGTGTCAGGCCAAGTAAAACTAGACTTATTATAAATAATTTACGCCACACTTTTTTCCTGAATATTGCCGTCACGTTGATGTGTGACTGATGCATGGAGAACGGTGGAAAGTATAACGCTAGCAAGCGGAGTTCACTAGCCAGCTTCGAATGCTCGAAAGCAAAAAAACAAACAAAAAAAAACATGACAGCCCCTTTCCTATTGGTGGAAAAATATATCCCATCAACCAATCAGAAAATTATAAAGTTGTTTGATTCTATGAAGGGACTGCAGCCAAAGAGACAGAAGGACTTTTAGATATTATTACTTATTGTTACATCTGATAGTTTTGTCAATGGTTGTAAATAGCTGTACAAAAACGTGATTATGGAAATAGTTATAAAAAGCTTTGTTGTTTGCTAAATTTGTTCATAAGCTTTTGAAATTTACACTTCAGATTACATTCTAATTCTGAAAATGGTTCATTAAACATGTTTGTGGGTTTCACAATGAAAAGCTTTTCCTCCTTCGATTTTATGGTTTTAGTGTGGTTTTAGGTCCAATGTCTTAATACAGTTTGTCAAAATGAAAAAATAATTGTAAAATGACACAGGTGAGGTTGTGCTGAAAAGATGAAATAGAAAGGTGAAACCAAAGTAGTCAAAAATGGCTAATTATACTCTGGACTGGACCCCAGAGGGTTAATGTATTGCTGTAACATTATACCATAAAACATGCTGTACACAAAAAAAAGATCTTGTAGAATTTGTTTGGTGAAGACTGCATCTAACATCTGACTTCTTATTCAACTAGAAACCTTCTCCAATCATAACCAAGGGTTTTGGTGCTTCACCCCCAACCCATGTCTTCACCATAGCTTCTTTCCCATGAAATAACCACCATCTTTATCTCTAACCAACCTCATCATAGCTTCAGATCACAGAATGCATCAATTCTTATTATGTGAAATAAACAAAACTGACACCTCTGGTTGGCAGCAAACATTTGGCTGTTCTGGAAACAGATTTTCACATACAGTGGCACTGAGCTATTTATCATGCTTCTGCAAATGAGATTTTCTGAAGAGGCTTCTGATACATCAGCAAAAGTTGGTTTCAGTGTCTTTACCTTGAAATCTGTCAGGAAAACTGTCACTTAGTAGTCTTCAGAATATAAAATCCAGTGCCCTTATTGATGGAAATGTCTGAAAACTGCTGAGTAATCCGTAGTGTCTCTCCTGTAGAGTAGCGTATTCTAGTGGCAAGCAGCCAACCATGGGGTCAGTGTTGGGACATATGACATTATTAACCCCGACATTACTCTTGACTGTCACTCTAAAATTATGCTTTTCATGTTTTTGCGGTTAGGTCACTGACACCCAGTGATACCCTGACAAGCTTCATTTCAAAAATGGACCACAGTAATAAGCCTGACCTGGCACCGGGACGATGCTGACATTCTTTACTTTTGTTAAAAGCTGTCTCTGAACCGGTGCCAGGACTACATGCATTAACATATGAAAGCGCAACACTCACTCGGGTATGGAGGAGAGTTGGCATAGAGGAGTGCTAGTGCACAGTAGTTTTACTGTCTTCGACATGTTGCATTTACTGACTGTAATGTACACTCTGATGTGAGTGTAGTGGGCATGCTGAAGAGCTTAGTAGCCGATGTACCGCACACAAGTACATAGAATGCTGGCGTTTCACCTCTGGTAGTCTGCTTAAATTTCCGAATGATTGTCTTTCAACATATTAGTGAAAAGTTTTTCAGAGAAACATTCTCACATGGATTGCGTGTCTGTGGCTCAACTAATTGATTGGGTCGTCCACCAGCTGAAGACACCAATCACGTGTCCTGAAGCAAGATGTGGAAGACCAAATTGCTCCTGACTGTCAGTGCCAGCGCTGCCGAATGAGTGTGTGAATAAGACAAATCCAAAAGCGCTTTGGATAAAAGCCCTATATAAATGCACTTTATTCCATTTCATGTTGTCCATCTGAATTTCCCATCCTATTTTTTTTTCTGACATCAGAAAAAAAGAAAAGGCTGTATACAACATTTTCTATTGCTTTCTGAAGTGACTATCTGACAAGCATGTCCGGTTTATTCAACAATTGTCCAGTTTTGTCATGGTGTGAAAGTAGTATGTGTTTAAAGTTCTTTCTCAGGCTTTGACTTTTTAAGTGCACACCAGAGTGAAGCACTGTGAATGTCGTTGAGGAGAGGAAGCCCCAAAGTATGTGCCATTAAGCCCATTTGTGCTATCGATTGTGATGCATGCTAGCCTATGATGGCAGCCTTTTAGCGCTTCATATGTGGCCTTTTGGAGCAGACTTTTGCTTTTAGATGTGGTTGATGACATACTGTACAGTTCTCTTCAGCTAAGCAGGAGAAAACCCAAACAGAATGTTCAGATAATCAAAAACTATTTTAAAAAATATTGTAATGCATGGTCTGTGTGCCTTCCACTACAGGCTGTGCTGGAAGTGCACACAATGCGGTGGAAAATTTGGAACCAAATATGTTCTCTGGCAACTTGGGTAGCTAAAGTGACAGTTGCCCAGAAACCTGTTCACTGTATCACTTTCCAGGCTTTATCGGACTCATTTATAGGGATGGCCATCTCTTAAAAAGTAATCATAAAGTGTCTGAGGATTTTATCTGGTGCATTTAATCACAGACTAGGACTTTACAGCCAGAATCATCCTCTAACTCTCACCTCTCCCAAAATAAAAAAGTCTCATTGGCTTATCAGAGGTGATATCCTGTCTTCACTTCTCCTTGGGCCTGTAAACTGAATGCATGAGAAACTGAAGTAATGAATCACTATTCAACCTTACCTAAGTGGACACCAATTTGCATCCCTGTGCAAACTCCCTACTACTGTCCTTATTGTGCGTGAGGCCTGAGGGATTTCTGGAAGAGACCAACTCAAATCTGAAAATAAGGGGAATCCGGGGGCACTATTGTCGGTGAGTTGAGAGCCATTTTCATACCATATGCATGTCAGACATGCAACATAACACTTCCTATCATTATTAATGTAGTTTATTAGAGCAGTATCTCAGCTGACAGCTGAACAATTGTGTTGTACTTCTGCTGTTGTCCGATAGTGTCACTTTCATGCTCCTAGCTCGTCCCTGTCATTTTCCCCTTGCCTGATCCCTTTTGAGATACTGACGCTCACACAGGCCGAGGAATATGGAAAAGATTCACTGCAGCACCCTCCTTCATTGGAGCTGTCAAACTCCATTTAAATGAGAAGCCAGTGGGAAGCGCAGAAGGCTGAAAAAATAAGAAAAAGCAGGTAAAGTGTTCAAGTAAGGGAAATGAAGGGTTTGAGCGTTTATCATCATCCACTTGACACGTGGGAGACGCGACAAGCAGTGGTGATAAAAGAGATGTGGGAAGTGATAAATGTGGCTGGAGTGTAAACTTTAATAGCCCAACCTTGGATGGGAACAATTTGCCAATATTTAATTAACTGTAATGCGATCAATCAGAGCGTTAAAGGATGGCGCTGTTCCGGTGGGGCGCTCTGCCAGCACACTTATCCTATAGCTCATTTAGCCTTGAGAAGGCTCCAAGGAAATGCAGCAATCAACAAAAGCGCCTCGGGGTTGTGTGCGGAGAATCCTATCGTCACCGCACTGACAACATCAGGATGTTTTTCTTGTAAATGATCATATATATTCTGCCATTCATTTGGACTGTAGGCCTGCGTCAGTTGTTTTAACCTGTGTGTGTGTGTATTTGTGAGATTAATCTTGGTGGAAACTTTGTTTGCGGGCACGGACCAGCGGTCAGAGATAGTTGAAGTGACCTGTGAATAGACAGGTTACTTGCATACAATGGAAGCTGTTGTGAAGTTTAATTAGCTGTTTTGACATTTTTGGGCAGCTTAAAATGTAATAACATGTAATACATCACTTTGAGGAGTAGTTAGTAGGAGTTAGTAGAAATGGTTTAATTACATGCCACAGTCAGGGTAGCTATTCATCTGTGACAAGACTTCAGTAGTAACTTTCCCAACACTGACCCTTACAGTGCTTAACTCCATGGAGAAATTTATGTAATAGAATCAGTTGATTATTGTCTTGCTGATGATTATTACTTCCCTTGGGGAACTAAGACTGAAGATTCAGTTTCATTGTTGCCGTCAGTTCATAAAATGAACTTGATTATTATGTGACCACACACTGTACATGCCTTTGCTACCAGGTGCTTCGGCTCCTTTGTTGTCACCCTCCAAAAGAACACATGCAGCTCAGTGAGTTGGTCTGAGGTTTGACTTATGAGAGGTTTAAGAACAGCAGCAGATTAATATGCTTTTGGAAGTATCACAAATGCATATTTAAACATTTATTTTTTTATTCTCAAGGGAGATACAGTATACTAATATGGTATTCAAACAGTACAGGGGGCGCTGATATAGGGTACTCGTTCATTTCCGCAAGGGTCATCAGTTACTTGTTTACTTATTTATTCATTCCTTTATTCACCTCTGTCGGCACTGAATATGTGTTCATGTATATGTATGTGCATGTAAGTACATATGTGCATATGTATTAACATGTACATGTATGTATATAGGTATATGTGTGTGTATGCATATGTGCAGTGTATGTATATATTACATAGAGAAGACAGGAAGCAAGTTATCATTAATTTTAAGATTTAAGGAAGAGGGGTGGGATTTAATATTTTTATTCTTCACTTCTACCCACTCCTTTTTGATTATTAACTCATAAACTTATAAATTATAAACTTATAAATTATAAACACTTATTTTGCAATTTTAAGAGTGTTCTTTAAATTTGCATTTTCTATTATTTCTTGATGAACATTTATTTTCCTCATTTATATTTTCTAAATAAACTCTTCAATCAATCAATCAATCAATCAATCAATCAATCAATCAATCCAGAGAAAATCAGATTAAGAATAGGACCATTATGATTGATACATTGGTCTAACTACCTTCCTGATGTATGTGAGCGACGTATGCCTTGTCACAGTGTGATATGTGGAGAAAAGTCAGACCTTAACACCTTTTCAATCAAACTTAACACCTACAACGCAAACTGAAGAACATCGATAAAAAAAATAGCTGTTGTTTGACGTAAGGTTTTCTGTACCCTGCAGTGAGACTTAATAAATACAGACCTGGCAGTTGCTATTTTTTATTTTTTTATTTTATTTTATTTTTTTTCAGATATAGCCTTGATGTATTTTTTTGACAAAGTTATTTTACACTCACAGCACCAAAACCTTTTGTTCCCAGAGTCTCCCAAGGCAAGTCACACTTTCCGATGCTTGTATGTGTGTGTGGTTTAAAGCTGCTTCTCCTCATGAACTTCTGAGAAACTTACAAAATATCAGTGTAAATCTCAATCCTAAAGCCATTATTAGTCTGGACCATGCTGTCTGTCAAAAAATGTGTTTTTATCTATAGAATAGCAACTCGAACAGTTGAGGAAGATATAGAAGGATACAGCATAGCAAATAAATGAATAAATAAATAATGAGGTGCAAATGGTTGGTATATATCATTCATTCCAACCTCAAGTTTCTCCTCAACTTTTTTAACATCCAGAAGGTACAGGTCCTATGCTTCTTTTTTCTTTTTTCTTCTTTTATGTTTGCACTCCCAGTCTGTCAGAGACAAGCAGGAAGACAGTGAGGTTAGAACCTTTTGACAAAAATATATATGAATTGGCTAATAAAAGCAAGGCTGATTAAATTAAGGAGGTAATTGGATTGCAGCATGAGCACTAAAATAAAACTGGATTGCGTATAATGAAATAGTCTACTCAAGATTTAGTTTCTTCCCTGCTCCCTTTTCTTCCCCGTTAGAGCTGAAAGCTGGAGTGGGGTTACAGTGACAGGCAGAGTTAGAAATTGGGAAGAACACTAGGTGGTCGTAAAAGGGATTGAGACACGGGTTGGTTCAGCGCAGAGTGCTCCAGCACCCAAATAGCATTTTGTTTAGGTTTCGTCCTTTAAATCAAGTTCAGTGTGAAATACACGTGGAGTTGAGGCTTAAAACATCGCTCATGATAAATCACAGCACAACTCTCTGGTAACTGTAAAAGGCAGTATCAGGCCCATAGTGTTTTAACGTGCCTGAATCAGCAATAAGCAAGATGAACTGATTGAATGAATACATAATTAGTCACACCAAGCACAGTTTAGGAATTGCTATAGGTTTTCACTTTCCTTCTATTGGGCTACATATTTAATAACGTTCATATCTGTTTGAATTGTTTGGAATTGTTAATCATTTAAACTATTGAATGAAAGTAAATTTTAATTTATTCTCTATCCAGTCTCAGGTGTTTTGGGTAAAAATGGGTTCTGTGGTGTAATGGTCAGCACTTTGGACTTTGACTCCAGTGACCTGACTTCAAGTCTCAGTGGAGCCTGATCTGGCACCTTTTGGACTATTGGTCAAAGGAGCAGCTGTGTCACTATGGGGTCACCGGTTCAGCCATGAAAATAATGGTGCAGTGAGCAAACACCTGAGCCTGAGACTGCTCGTCTGACAGCCCACTGACTTTTTGACAACATGCCTTTGGGAAATTTATGTTTCACATGTTGTTCAGGAGAATATTTGTCCTCAAAACTGTGGGACCTAACCATGGTTCGTAGCATGATATGGGCTCCCAGTGTAGCCTCCGAATGTTACTTATTGCACGTTCCTTCTTCACGCCTGATGCATATTTGTATTTATTAAAAACTTTTTTATTCACTTGTTTGTTCACTTAAACTTAATCATATGAATGGTCCGTCGATATTCGCACCAATCACAGTATCGCCGTGCAGCAGCAGTTTCCTACTGTCAACAATGGCACTTTTACTTGAGCTCCCCCTGGGGCCTGACTATCACTCATTCAGCCTTAATGTGCCAATAACCTGTAAGGCATGCAAACACACATATATAAACACTTATATACACACACTTCCACCAAAACTACCACAATAAGTGATTCATCAGCACTAATCTATTCCCTGTGGGAGCATGTGTTAATTATGGAGGGCTAATCGATACCTTCCACTAAACGATGGCTCAGAGGCGAGTACGTTTGCATCTTCCTCTGAGTGTGCATGTGCACCCTCTGCATGTGCGTGCATCAGCCGGGAGAAAGAGAGGAGCCCCCCTGGGATTAAGTACAGTCCTTGCAACTCCATGATGGATGGTGTGAGTGTTTTAGCCATCTGCAGTGTTTTACGGGCCTTGAGTGGTCGTCTCTGGGAAGTGACCCCGCGACAGACAACCTGGAGCTGGGCCAGGAGCTAGCAGCTAGCCTAGACCAGCTGGGCCGGCGACAGCGAGAGCAGTCATGAGAGTGCCTGTGGTACTAATGATAAAACCACCTCCCTCGTGTGCACTGTAGATTATGAAAAGCAATGGGTGTCAGTGTTGGATGATTTAACAGATTTTAGTGTTGGGATGCCAGTCAGGGGTTTTAGGGAGAAGGCAGGTCAGAATTTGGACCAATATGTTTGTACTGTAATTTAGGGGTGGGAAATAGCATCGATATGGCAATGTATTGCGATATTTTTTCTTCCGATACAATATCGATTTGTCATGTCTTGGACTGATTGCGAAGGACTTCTGCATTTCCACCACCACTTTTTCTGCATATATATATGTGTGTGTGTGTGTGTGTGTATGTAAAATAAGTAAAGTAATAAGTAAAATAAGTATTGAACACATCGCAGTTTTTCATAGTAAACATATTTCTAAAGGTTCTACTGACATGAAATTTTTAGCTGGTGTGGGTAATAGCCCAAATAATCCATACATAGAATGAAACCAAAACAGCTAAGTTCAAAATTTAAGTTATGTGTAATAATGTAAAATAACAGAGGAAAAAGGTATTGAACACTCTTACTGACGCTTTTTATACTTTGTAAAAAAGCCTTTGTTGGTAATGACAGCTTCAAGACGCCTCCTGTATGGAGAAACTAGTCGCATGCATTGCTCAGGTGTGATTTTTGGCCTATTCTTCCTCACAAACAGTCTTTAAATCTTGAAGGTTCATGGGCCTCTTCTATGAACTCTGATTTTTAGTTCTATCCACAGATTTTCAGTTGGATTCATCTCAGGTGACTGGCTGGGACTGGCTTTCTCTGAAGTCAGTTGAGAGTTTCCTTGGCTCTGTGTTTGGGATCATTGTCTTGCTGAAATGTCCACCCTCATTTCATTTCTATCATTCTGGTAGATGGCAGCAGATTTTTCTCAAGAAAGTCTCGGTACATTTTTCTATTCATCCTTCTCTTCAATTATATGAAGTTTGCCAGTACCAGAAAAACAGCCCCACACCATGTTGTTACCACCTCCAAACTTCACTGTCGGTATGGTGTTTTGGGGGTGATGTGCAGTGCATTTTGTCCTCCAATCATGATGTGTGTTATGACATCCAAAGAGTTCAATTTTGCTCTCATCTGACACATCTGACAGCTTGTTCAAATGTTGTGCAGCAAACTTTAAATGAGCTTCAACGTGCTTTTTTATTCAGAAATGGTGTTTTGCGTGCATACAGGCCATGGCAATTGAGTACATTGCTTATTATTTTCTTTGAAACAATTGTACCTGTTAATTCCAGGTCTTTCTGAAGCTCTCCACAAGTGGTCCTTCACTCTTGGACAACTTTTCTGATAATTCTTTTCACTCCTCTGTCAGAAATGTTCTTTCCACTTCCAGATTATGGCCCCAACAGTGCTCACTGGAACATTTAGAAGTTTGGAAATCCTTCTGTAACCAATGCCATCAGAATGTTTTGCAACATTAACGTTGCGAAGATCTTGAGAGAGTGCCGATGGGTAAAAGCAAAGAACCCTCTCAAGACTCTGTCAAGACCTCAAAACCTCCCTTTCTGTGTCTTTACGTTTTCCCTCTGTTATTTTACATTACACATAACTTAATTTCTGAACTTTTTGTTTTGGTTTCATGTCAATAGCACCTTTAGAAATATGTTTACTATGAAAAATTGTGATGTGTTCAATACTTATTTTATCATATATATATATATATATATATATATACACATATACATATACACAATGTGCATTTCAAGCTGCATTTAAAATTTCTCAGTGAATTTTAGAATATTGCAATATACCACAATATCATAATATCGCAATTATGTATCGTATTGCGACTCAAGTATCATGATACAATGCGTATCACGAAGTTCTTGCCAATACCCACCTCTACTGTAAATTGATCAAGTCAGTATTGGAGCAATATCCATGGTGGCTGATAGCTGTCTGTCAGTTAGTATGCATTTAGTATACCCACTAAATGCATGGACAGTTTTTTTTTTTGTTTTTTTTTTTTAATAATGTTTTGTATTTTCCCTAGATTTTAGGATTTTTTAATGTTTATTTACTGAATATGAATTTCAAGTTCAAGGATAAATATGTACTCCCAATCTAGATTAGATTCAGGTCAACAAAAGTAGCCTAATGGTTTTATGCCATTTTATGACATTCTTCTTTTAAAGAAAAAACAACAACTCCTTTTTGTTGTTTAATGCTTGGCCATCAGTGATGAGAACTATCTAACTAACTAGTAAAAGTACCTGAACTACCCACACTGAGATCATCTTACTGGTTCAGCTGTTACCAGCCATCAAACTGCTGTCTTGAGCATCAAGGCATTTATTTTATTGATGTATATTCACATCAGATTCACTTAATCTACCTAAACTGTTGGCTTGTTAATGGCTTGACCAACCCACCATCAACCAAGCTGGGTGTCTGGTCCTTTCATACTTTGTCATGACAATGTTATGTTAGTTTGGTCTGGTCATTAAAAATAAATGTACAGCACTTCAGTTGGATCTGCTGGCAAATGGACAGCTCCACTTCAGCACATAATGGTGTTTGGAGGTTGAGGGCCTTGCTGAGGGCCGTGCTTGTGGACAAGCACTGCTTTTAAAGTTTCCCTCTTTAAGAAGAAAAGGACTCAGATGGCCTAGTTAAAGTGCCTGAGCGATTCTCCAACGTGTACCCAAACTTCTCTAAAAATGTTTTTCAAGGGTCAATAAACTTAAAAAAAAAAAAAACGGAGACAGGCAGAAGTTCAGTGTAATAAGAGTTTAATACACAAGCAGACAAAGTTTTAACAAGTGAACTTTTCCCAGATTACAACAGAGGAAACTTCTTTGAGTCTCCCTCTTTCATACTTCTTCATTTTTCCCTCTTTAGTCTCCACCTTTTTTTTTTTTTATATATCTAACACATCCAATCATTTTCAGCGTCAAGCACGCTTTTTTGACCTGGCAAAGTAGTTTTTCCCGTTTTTAAAAAAAAATTAAATGATCTAACACAATCTACATTCTCACAATCCACTAGTCGTGTTTAACGCCACCCATTCAGATGAATTCTTATTTGCTCAGCACGTACAAATCCATCTTGAGGTGATGATTTCGGGACTCATGAAGGTAAGCTGTGGAGACGTTGTCTGAACATTGCTGCATAGATGTGAGGTGAATAGAGTAATCAGAACCCAGCTGGCTGCCAAGATGAGAAAACAAGTGAGTGCACCCCAGACAGAACAAAATACTTCAGAGTGCAAAAAAAAAAGAAAAAGTCAAAAGGACGAATTAAAGCATCCGCTGCTTAATCAAAGATACATTTTCAAATTCCTACCCTTATTTGTTACCACAGAAAAAGCTTCTATCTTTCATCTTTTTTATTTCATTTTTTAATTCTTTTACAGCATCATTATATCTTCTAACATAAAAATTTATTTTTTTGTGTGTGTGTGAGTTCACTCTTATTGTGATATACATGGTTAAACACTGTGCCTTTTAAGAAATTGCAAAACCACCAGCCGTGCACCGTAGCTGTCATGGATGAGGGAACATATGTCTGTGCCGGGGGAGAGGATAAAAACAATAAAGCAAAGAAGAATGGAGGCGTCAACCGGGGAGGGGTTTTAAAGCGTTAATAACGCTGCAAGGAATTTTGGTAATTTTCTGGATGAAGAGCATCATTTGGCTGCAGACAAATTTGCGTGAGACTCCATAGTAATTAGAATCTGGGGATATGATTATAGAAGGGCGTCAGCGTGAGCAATGACAGGCTTTGGATCCGGCAAGTCAGACGCAAGGAGGCAAAGAAGCGCAATAATAACAACAACAAAAGGAAAATTGATGTAAACACATTAGCTGTGTATTATCATAAGAGACCACGCTTATTTGGAAATTTTAATTATTGTTCAAAGCTCTGGGTTTGTTATTACTGAATGGCGTTTCAGTCATCATGTTATTTCGTGCGTAGCTGTGATTTATGGGGCCTTGGTGCTGAGAGATGGAGCTTAGGCAAAAGTTTCAAGTTGGAAAAGTTTGACGCGAGACAGGAGATGTACATTTGTGTTACCTGTGGTTAAAAGTATTTGTTGTGTCATCAAAAGGTGGATGTTGTGACCCTCTGTGTGTGTCGCTGCTGCTGCGCTTGAGACAAAACTGCTTTTATTCGGAGGTACGGTAGATGTTGGTAAGAGACGATGCCGTGCAGGAAATCCCAACCAGGATTCAAAGCTGTGAGGTGTTCATGCGTGGGTGTTTTCCTACTGTAAATATCTACAGATTTCTGTATAAAAGGGACGCTCATAGAGAGCAGAACCAAAGCTTACTTTTTCAAGGGGTGACTGAAACCGTAGAGGGCTGTCAGTCACAACATTTTACTGTCTCTCAAAGCAGGCATTTAGTGTCAGTTTGTTGATTCTCTAATCCTCATGTTCAAAGGTCATCGAACCCTCTGCCCCCTGTAGGTAAGCTTGATGTACAGCCTTCTGAAGCTTTTATTTGATTTACTTTGTACCCTTTACATACTTTCATTATCACTCGGGATGAGCATTTACTTTGAAGAGTAGGTTACACAACATGGAAAACTAAGCATTAAATACATATCAGTTTCCAAAATAAGGTGTAAACCAATGCCATCTAACATCAGTGTCAATTATAAGCCCTCTGTTGAAGTCACGTTTTAACTGAAGTTCATCCGAAGTCGACGCTCTGCAGACGCCCTCTTCTGTGCCTTCCACAGCTTTTCTTTACTCCATATATCAGCCATCCCAGGTTGACATCCCCACCTCGCTGTTATGACACAGAAGCGTGTCAGGGAATGTGTCCCAGTTCAGAGGCGGGCTCTTCCTGTGTCCTACTGAATATGTCACGTCAAGCTGACAGGTCTTGTCCCATCTCAAAGGCTTCTCCAAATGCAGCAGCTGCTGTTGCCAACACTTCAAGGACTTGCTGTATTTTATGTCCAAAAAGTCTCATAAGGGAATATCAAATGGCCAAGTGTTTACTAAGGCATTTTTGTTCAGGGCCTGAACCATCATCTGTAAATATGCTGGGAGAGACACTGGGAGATGTACGTCATGAAGGTTCAGGTACAAATCAGCTGAGCTTAGACAGGAGGCCTCAGCTCATGTGCGATCACTCCCAGAGGAATTTCATTCGCAGCGTGAAAAAAAACGTTTCCTGTTATCTGGATGTTCAGATCTCTGCTCGGATTGAATGCTGGTGGACTGAAATTATATGAGGTCACCTTAATTAAAAGAAAAACTGCATTAGGCACTTTAAAGGCTTGTTTTCCAAGCTGGGATGCGTAGCATAAATAATGAAATCAACAAAGAAAAACAAGAAGAGGCAATTATTATCCATGGGATAAGATCTAGTCATTGCCCTGCATTATCACATACTAAATGCTTGTTAATTGCTGCCTTAGCGAGTGGTTCAACCGTGTCTAACTTCCCCATCAATGCCATGCTAACTGTGTGTTTCTTTAGAAAACTTACAGTTTCTGGCAGTGCGGTTCAGGTTAGGTGATGGTGTCAGACAAGATTAGAGGAGATTCTGATACAAATGGAGAATCTTAAAATGATTTCCCAAAAGGGGTTAGCTCACTGGCGTGCATGCAAAACGTTGTCTGCTTTGGTGTTCTTCTTCAGCTGATTTAATTTTACTGATTAAATCCTCAACTGAGGCACAAGTGGTGTGTTGTCTGCAAACAATGTAGCCATCATTTTTTTTATTTTTTTTTTGCTGCAGGCATCTGATTACTGTGTTGTTTAGTTTTATTTTAGTTTTTTCGCTGCTGTTTTTGTTTCCTTTTACAGAAAGGATGACATAATTAGAGGTGAGGTGTGATCTGTATTAGTTGATGTGCCTGTGCGGCATGTCATTATGTAAGGACAACACTGTAAAAATTGAAGTATTTGTCATTTGTGAGCTTCTGTTTATTAGCTAAGTTTAGATTTGATCTAACATGCTGCTATATAGCAACCTGGTGTAGCCAGATTCATTTCTTAAGGGAAAATTAGTCTGGTAAGATGCCACCTGAAATTCATTATGGGGCATGTTTGAACTGTTACAAAGAAAAACAATATCAAGCATAAGTTATTTTTTCACCAAAAAGTCTTGAAGATACTTAAAGTCACATTGTATTTGACAGACGTGCTATGAAAGCAATATTTTAATTGGTATATATTTTGTATTTCAGACACCGCATGCATTTGACATTAGCATTTAGTTTAGTAAGCTTAGATGTGTACCAATAAAGAACCAATACATGATGATAAACCGTACTCAAAATGCAGGATGTCACGGTACATGAACTTTGTGGATGTTAATGCTTCCATATGCGAATGTTACTTATGACATGTCAAGACCTTGCGTCTATAGCCTGTGCACATGAGCTCGCTCAGCCCTCAAAAGAATCTGTCTTCTAAGGAAGTTTCCCTCTTCCCCCGCGCCGCCTTTCATTTACACTGACTGCTTGAACAATGGCACAAATGAAATGCCTCCACTGAGTAATGGCTGTAGATTTTCACAAAATCAATGCTCGATAAGTTTTAGCACAAAACCGAGTTATAAAAATAAGTCAAGGTCGCGCTGTGTAACAAGCATACCATATGCTGGGACACACTCCCTGTCCCATGAATGCAATTCAGTGTATTTGATTTTTTTTTCTTTCTTTCTTTCTTTTTTTTTTATGTGGCTTTGCAGTCACCTCTGTTGCCGGTAATGTCGGAAGCTGCTTTAATTCCGCCGCTCTCACTCTGAAGGATGAAAATGACGGTGGAACTCCCTGCCACACACTATTACATTACATATTCCCCAGGGACAAAGAGAGGAGGAATTTTATGTCAGGACACGTGTTGCGTGCTCACGGCTAAGTGTACAGCATGTATGACATTGTGTGTGTGTGTGTGTGAGAGAGAGCTCCAGAGATAAAGATAGAAGAGATGAGGCACAATAGGTGGAGACAGGGGCAGAGATAGCCGTGGAAATTCAACAACGCTCTCATCTTTCTTAATGATACATTTGTGACGACACATTTGCGATGATGACATCTCCCATTGTAATTTGAAGTGCCTCCGCCCGCCGTACAAGACGGGATGTGAAATTGGGGTCTCATATTGGGATGTTTTATTAGCTGGATATTGCCAAGGTGGTTTAGATAGCTATTTGATTTGCACAGCTCCTTTCATTTACTCTGTTTGATTTGCGATA
This sequence comes from Mugil cephalus, assembly GCF_022458985.1. Lineage (NCBI taxonomy): Eukaryota > Metazoa > Chordata > Actinopteri > Mugiliformes > Mugilidae > Mugil > Mugil cephalus. The sequence continues at coordinate 19,808,472 of NC_061778.1, read as the reverse complement.
AGTGACTTTTCCTGGGGAAGAAATCGGTACTAATTTCACAGTTTGTGCTCTCTTTCCTCATTCAACGCATGCACACAGCTCCGTCGTATATACTGTATGGTGGGTCTTATGGACCCCCCCCCCCCACATGCCGACAAACACACACATGCCTCTCGGGGCCTTAAGGCATGATTGTGGCGAACAATGCAAATGAATTGATTCCAGTACAAATGTACTCATGATAGTAATCCCATGCTAAGTGGCTGCTGCTTAATTTCATATTGATGAATGAACTGCCTCAGCCGGTGCTCAGAACAATGGTTTCTAATGAGAGCGACACTAATTGCAGACACATTGATTGGCTGGTGGAACGATCCTATGAGGGCCTTGTTGGATCTGTTGCTCCTGAAGAAAACACTTGCATTCTTGATGATGTGAGTCTGTATTGTTTACAAAGCAGAATAACAATATTTTGGGAAAGTCCTCAAATGCATATTTATGTACCTGTGCAAGTTCACAAAGTATATTAGTAGAACAGTAGGTGTTTTTTTAAAATGTGACCTCCATTATATATCTAACAAGCTGTGGAGCAACAGGAAAGAGACAAATACACTTTTTGTCTTGTACAACACAACTCTGTGACTTATAGTAGAAGTTAAAAACTGAAGGTCATGCACTATACAGTAGTTCAGTACAGGTGGAGCAAGACACTATTTGCCATTGCCAAGATGACATTTGTAAGAAAACCAGAAGGCCACCAGAAAACAAAGACGCTCAAGTCTTCATTTATATTTTTGACAGCTTGAGAAATTGCCCTTGCTAAAAAACTGAAAGAATGAATGCCTGCTAAATATTAATAGATGGGCAGTAAGTTTAGCTTAGCTTAGCTTAGCTTACACTTCTTGAGTGCTCCGCATCAGTCAGTGCGTTTACATTCACATGAAAAAAACAAATTATTGCCTTTCTCTGAATAATTTGAATTTCTACGCTTAATCACTTCTTAATGACAAGCTGTGACCCAAATCAATGAAAATTTTCCACTTCTTAAATTTATTGAATGAAAAGATTGTGTAGTTTGAACCTCAGACGGCAGAATATAATATCACAGTGTGAAAATACACAAAAAAACAAATGTAACAATAAACCGAAATGACCAGCAGGTCATGATGCTACAGAGGCAACTATTCCCTTTTTACTAACCTTGCTGTGTTGCTCTATTCAGTCACTTCTTCAAGAATTAATCATAAGGCTGACATGACAAACACAACATTTCACTAACAGACATTTTTAACAGACTCAGTTGGTGTTTTTATGCAAAATATGTGAAATAGAAAAGTGCAACTTCAGGGAAATATTAACAAAAAATGAAACAACTTTAAATATGTAGCTTTAGCTGAGAATCTTCACTAATTGAAACTATGACAACCGACACTGCACTATGAAAAAAAAAAAAAAAACAAAAAACAAACATTTTCAATATGTTTAGAACAGGATTTGAACCTCGATGTCCCATTGGGAAGCCAGCATTGCTAACCACTGTATTATCCAACCATCTGCATTTTCATAACATGGACAACTTAATGCCGTCTCTGATGTCACTTGCGTTGCATCCATGTTTTCTAGTTTCGTCAGACAAATGTTTCAAATCCACAATTCCTTGTTGGGTCTTCTTAGATACACATGCCATTAGCCAGTTCTTTCTTTCAAACCAAGAAACACAAAACTAACATATTGATATACTGAGTATTTATGTTCCATGCCGTTATTTAAAAAATAATTTTCTCATCTTTTTTTGTGTTAGCTTGGGAGGGAATGAGCCCTGTGGACTCATTCATACCAGCCATCCCTGCAAATAGAACATTGCAAGTTTGTTTGTTTCTCTCCAACAAGGCCATATCATCAATGTTTTTATGTTTATTATTCAGGCATTCTTGCACTACTGCGGCTGGGTACAGATGCTTTGCAGCCTGATGCTGATTCGTTGGCCGCTATTTGTGGACCTACTTTATGTTACAGAGAGTTGTCTGTAAGCAAACGAATGAGTTTTTCCTGAAACAGATGCAGCCTTGAAACTTAATATGTTGAACGATTCCTTTAAGATCCTAGCTCGTGACCTTCCTCTCTGCGGAATCCAAAGTACGAGGGCGTATGACAGGTGCAGCAGTTGATTCAATATGGAGCAGGGGTCACCCAGAGCATGCCTGAATCTGACATAAAAAATACATATGCATATTCAGACAGCAATAAGTCCATGAATAACAAAACATTCAGATAAATGCCACACATGTCTGTTTATCCGTTCTTCTATTTTTTTGCCTTATGTAAATCACATATTTTCTGATGTTACCATGAAGACAAGACATGAATGAACTATGGACAAACCTTTAAGTAAAGTTCACTGTACATATTCAATTATAACATCTACTTTTGTGTCTGCAGTCCACTGACCCTACATTGTCATTTGTGTGTCGTCGCTGAATGATGATGGCGTCGCGGAGGTGGCTTTTACAGCACTGTGTGTGTGTTTCCTCTCTCAGGGCAGTGCGGCTCACATCGAATCATTTGGTCTGATCCAGTGGAATGAAATGGAGTTAGAGGAGGTCAGCCTGTGGCGCCATGTTTCTCACTCTGCTCTAATGTAATAAGAGCACAGTGAGAGGGGCATGGATTAGACTGTAATCCATCTGCATTCCTCTCTATCTTTTTCTGGTTTGTTTGTATTATCCGTCCCCTCTCCTTCTCTTCTTCTCTCTATGACTTGTCTGATACCCCATCTCTCGACCAAACTCAGCCAATTTATTTTAGCTGCATGCTCACCGGGTTACTGGAATACAACCTTCTCCTTTTCTCTCCCACCTCTTTAGCTCGTCTGCCCACTAGTCTTATTAATACTGTCAGTCAGTCTTTGGTTGGGAATGCACTATGAGCACTTGATCGGTTTCTGACTTTTGATCACTTTCAACCACTAGCTTTCTTAGGAGTGTGAACCTGGGAATTCCAACAAAAGACTGATTGATGTTTTCTTTATATTTTATATAATAATTTCATTATTTTGTGGTTTTATGATCAAGAAAATGAACTACATATCTCGTTTTGCTATGGTTGTGTTCTTTTGTGCTGTTTAAATGAGAAAAAGCACTGGTTCGATTTGGTTATTTACTAAGTTACTGTACTGTCTTTGGTTGATTAGACATTTTTCATTTTAATTAGTTTAAATGCACATTGTGAGTCCAACATATATTAGTAAAGGGATAAATTGAGGTTATCTTTCAGTCAACACTTCATTCATTCCGCGATACAGGAGCAGTCACAACAGCGCACTGTTTCACACTTAACCTGTCAGTCTAAGCCTCCTGTACAGAGTAGTAGAGTAGTAGTTTTAATCTGCCATTTTGAGTAATGGGACAACATTTGAATAGCTTGCCGTTCATATAGAAATGTAGATATTAATGTGCCCCGTGATTGACTGGTGACCTGTTTAGGCTGTATCCTGGATCAGTGATAGCAGCGACAGGCTTAAGCAGCTTAGAATGGGAGGGATGTTCAAGTGGTTGCCATCTTCTTGTCTTATATCAAACACTATGGTGTTTTAAGTTTTCTACATTCCAGACATGATCTTATTCGCCTCCTGTTGCATACTATACAGTGTGTATAATACTTTTTTATTTGCCAGTATTTTAATTTAAAGGAATAGGGACGATGCTTAAATGAGATGAGATTAAATCAATCGTCTGTCTCATTTGATCAGTCCGGATCTGACTCGACGATAACTGATTCCAATCTTTATTATTAGCTCCGGACGGCAGATCGATTATTCACTAAATATGTCAGAAAGCAGACAGCCCCATATCCATCACATCAGACGTGGATGGCTCTGACTAGCTGAGGCGTGATTATCAGTAAAATGCTCATTAATTGTGTATCTTAGCCTGATGTACTATCATTAAAAAAAACATCATCACAGGTCTAAGACAGTCTCACTATGCACAGAAAACGCAGCAAAATGTGTGAAACCGATTCTGCTCGAAAGCTTAAATTATGTTCATTCCCATGTTTCATTTACCCCCTTGGGAGAGAGACTATGGCAGCACCCCACTCTGAGCTTCCCACTGAATCCCACAGTGAGCATGTGGGATGAAACAGTACATTTTGTGCTACGGTCCACTTCCCTGACCCTCCTTGTCACGAGACAGACGCAGCTGTCATCATGTTCCATCAGGGGGATCACGACCGAAAACAGTCAGCAGGAAGCAGATTTGGTTCTTTAAACAGTCCTCAGGGAAGATCGGAAAGACAGCAGGGATGTGAGTGTGTTACTGAAGACAAAGGCAGCGGTTGGACACGATGTAATCGTGTTCTGAGATAATCATCATGAAATCATGCAAATATCTATTAAATAAAGGTTTTATTGAGCAAATCTTTTTTTCAAAGTCATCCCACTTGGGGATGGAAGCTTATGTACCAGTAAGTACAAATCGTGAAAGGTCATTCGTCTACGCTGTGAGTGTGTGTACAATAATGTCATGGTATGTATAATGTGTCTTACATTTGAATTATTTATGTCATATAATCGACCATTTTCACACCAGATATTTTCACAGTAGGGAAAGCACAGGTGTATTAATAATGGCTCAGGTTTTTTTTTTAGGTCTCTGAGTTAAGTCTTGACAGTGAAGTAGCATGCATAACAGCAAGACCTCTGCTGTGTGGAACGCAACCATTAATACACCTGTGATTTCCTTACGGTGACAAGTCAAAATACCTGCTGTGAAAAAGGTATCTAATGACTTACTTTGATCTTTTCAATGCAGTGAGTTTGTTTCCTTCTCTATAGCGGTATCAAATTACTTTAGCTACAGCAGCAGCTATCATCTGATCCAATTTAGATTGATGAAATATGCCTACTTGATGTTGATCCTGATGCCAGATTAAAACCGCCCTGGGATGTCACTCAAACTACAGCACAGAATCTCAACCAGTCCAGGCAGGATTTAGCGCTAATACCGCCTGATCAGGGCCAGTGATTTTCTCTGAAACTTACAGCCCTCTCAAGACAGTGCTCACCATAGGAGGACTCGAAATGCAGCTCCTCTGGAATTAAATAATGATCACATTATATTTTGGCTCAGTGTGATTTGGGAATATTACGATTATTATGAATATTACCCCATTGCCATGGGGTGGGGGTGCCTAGTCTGGTCTGGGTGGGTTGTACTATGTACCATCCACATGAATGTCAGGTTCAAAAGTTTCCCTGCAGAACATTGTGTTGTCACAATGTGGTCAGTGTTGTGGTTTCAATGTTGTGACCATTGACTGTATATACTATGGACAAACCCATCGTGACACCACGCATTGGATTCTGAACCTCGAAACCACACGGATAATATGGATGTGGGGGGTCGTGTTGTACCAGGCTGTAAATGTGTTTAATATTGCTGTAAAGCTGGGCCTTTTAACATGGGGGTCTATGTTAAAAACTCTCATTACACGTACATACTACTGTTCAAATTCATTCTATATACTATATACAGATGTATATAGTACATATGCTATTATTTATTCTGAAAGTCTTATTTCTGTTGTGCAGTTTTTCTATTTTTTTTCATACATTTTTATTTTATGCTTACGCCTCAAGTGGCCACTGGATGAACTGCAATTTTTTGCACTTCCGCCTGAGGTTGCTGCATAATATATAGTATATATATATATATAGTATATAGTAGTACTATTAATTCCTGTATTTGCTACATTAATTATAGTCCTATGCTGCATGAGGTCTCATGCGCTGTGCATCCATTTGTATAAAAATAAAGACTTGGAAACTCATATTCTACAATGTATAGAATGTCTACTATTGTATTTTCTGATCCAAAATCTAGGATAATAATCAACAACTGCTACCGCAGGCAGAATTTTAATGTCTTATATATGACGTCGATGAAGGAAGAACCATAAACTGTACTGTAACTGTAACAGACGGGAGCTATTGCAGATTTAAATGCAGAGGGAAGCTCAAGTCAGCATACCGTTCCAAACAAATAATCCGCTTTGTGCGTTTGTTTATGTCTTCAGCTTCGCTTCTTGTCTGTTCGAAACCGCAAGGACACGCGCCAATTCCCAGAATCCCTTGCATCACTAACACACCTGCCTATTTATGTGACTGTGAGTGAAAGACAGAGTGATGGGAATGAAAACTCCAAGTAAACGTGCTCACATGGGTAACCTGCCTGTATGTGCATGTCTGTCTTCTCTCCCGAAACACACGCGCGCTCAGCCTGTGAAACTGAAATACAGCTCCTTCTGACAGGTACGGCTGAGTTAACATTCATACACCACAGCGTTAAACCCCCATGTTTATACATCTCTCGAGGTCAATATTTCTCTCCTCCTCCTGCTCCTCGCGTGTGCGCGTCTGTGATTTCCCATTCTGCACATGAGGAAGGATTATTCTCGTATCTACGAGTTTGGCCTTGTCATGCGTGCGCTGAGCCGGGGTGAATGGCTCCCACGTTTCCAAGCGGGAGATATTCTGCGTCACTCCTCGCTGACACGCTGACATTTACCGCAACACCGACGTCTTTGTGGCGCTCTCATCACCGTGACAGCGGCCTTACAGATCGCCAGGAATCCCGGCGCGGTATCAATTTGCTCAGCCAGCTCACGCTGAATAGGAGGGGATAAGATGCCACATGCGAGTACGCCCATGCACGGATTTCCACAGAAATGTTGTGAAGTGTGGGAGTGAACGCGCACACAGACGTGCACAGTGCTGGAGAGGCTACTGGAGGGCGAGAGATCCAAAACCCAAATTGGCTCTTGTGATAATATCCTCACAGGAAAATGATTGAAAATGACTGAGACTGACATTGGTGCAGACTGGCCCATGATTTACAACGGCGTGATTATGTTCTCCAGACCAAAAGGAAAGATGGATTTCAAGCCAGTAAATATTCCACATGGCTGCTGTGAAGACGCATTGACATGCATAAAGCATTTCTCATTATCCTCTTCAATATTGATCGGCATCCAAAGACCATCCAACAAGCATGGAGCTAAGACTTCATCCACTGTCTATCATCTGCTGCGGGCAGGGAATATTGCATTATTAATCTCCTCCTGACACATAGACTGTTGTTGTCATAAATAGTTTAGAGTGCCCCATGACAGACTCTAATGAATCAATGTTCAGACTTATATATAAATATTAACTAAGCATAACATTCCTGTGTATGTTTTCCAGTTTAGTATCACACATTTTATTCTGTGTACGCTTTATTTAGTTTTGAAATCCATTTAATCCTCAGATTTGGGAGCAGATAAACAATATTTCTATTTTATGATACCTTAAACACTACTAGAGTTTTGCATGCATGCTACATTTGCCGCTCATGTTTTTTTCATGCGCTTTCGTATTTTTATTAGTTTATTTCCGTGCCTGCCATCTGCAGAAAAAGGAAGCAATCACAGCTTTCATAACACGACCTCTGCTGTCTTTATCTTACCTCTCAGAGGTGAATGGATTCCTGCAAAAATATCTCCAGGAGCTGAAATGGGAGTGCTTTATTGCCTTTTTTTTCTTCTTCTTACATTATTGCAATGATATTTACTTTAGTAAAATGTGAGAAATTTACCACTGCCGCAGCTATTTCCATTTGACCGCCTGGTTTATTTTGGGGGCTTGAACACATCATTTGCACATTTACGGCTGTGCCCCGACATTTAGTGACACTGTTTACTTAAGTTACATGTCTGAAATGTGTGAGCTGAGTTCACGATGCATATATGCTGTAATAAAAGAGAAGCTAACACCTTGTTTTAGCTTAAACATGCATCTTTTATAAATTAGACAAAGTCATGGAAACCCTTACCCATGCTAGTCGCATTTTAAACAGGCGAATAATATGATAGGGAAGGTGGACATTTTCTACACCGTGGAATCAGGACAATAAATGACTATCTTATTGTGCATAGGTAGTGGTTTTCTACTGCTGACAGTCATACTCCAATTTGGCCAAAGTGTTGTAATTATATGCCAGCGGGTGGGTAGCGCGCAGGGAGCGGCATTTGAAGGAATCAACCTGACTTGAAAAAAGGTGTCCCCAGTAAACATCATGGATATTTTTATAGATTTTCAAAAGGGTAAAATGGACAGAATTTTAGTTTTCTTCCTGAAAAGCACATACTGTTGCGATAAACAGAATGTGGGACCAGGATTGACGTACTGTAGTATCGTGCACAAATGTTTGGGCGCTATTTTTTTGTGTGTGTGTGTTTCAGCTTTTTTCAGAACATATTGATGTTACAGTTATAGAACATAGTGTGCATAGGATTAAAGTCAGAGCTCTAAAACCAGTAAGAACAGCCCGCTCTTTGGTGATGTCCATGGGTTCCAGTCCTTAGGCAGTCGTTACCTGCACAGTATTCTCAACGAGGTTTTAAAATTTAACAATGTTTTTATGGTTAGGTTCATTTAAAAGTCATAAAAGTATACTGTTATATATAAAAATGGTTGTAACTCTTACACCCTCAGTCCAGTTTGGGAATCCTCAAATTAAGCCAGGAGAGTGCACTTGAAGGCTATATTTATGATGCTAATATTTATATTTTTTGAACTAAAAAAAAAGCTAAATCCTACTGCCTGAGCGTGACATTTATACTTCTGCACTTGTCAGTCTACATCACTGTAAAGAAAAAAAAAAGTTAGCCACTGCTGTGTCTTTTTTGCCATTTTGGTTATTTTTTGTTTAGCTATAGCAACAGGAATGAATGAATGAGCATCAGTGTACCAGCACCTGTAAAGATGGCTGTAAACAGCAATAAATAACTGAACAATCTTTCAGTATAATTATCATTTACAGTATTTAATGGCATTAAGTGGGCAATTAGCACTTGGCTTGATCTCATTGAACGCTGCTTTATTTGACATTATCTCCACCTGTAGTTACTCTGAGGGGCTCGGGCCGTGTGGCTCACCTTTAGCTATGGCTGTTTCCAGAGCAGCTGACAGCATCTATTCTGCAGTTAATGTGGCGTACTGAGAAGCTGCAGTAAAGATAATGTAATCGTTGTAAAAGCGCTAAAGCTAATTAGCTGGCTGGCAGAGGCTCGCCAGGTGAGTGGAGCCGGTGGAGATGGAGGACAGACAGGCTGAACGATTGAGGACATTTTTTTCTTTTTTCTTTTCTTTTTTCTTTTTTTAATGGAGAGTAAAGTAACGAGCGGAGGCCAGGGCGAAAAGGCTGTAGGTTAAAAGTGTTATGTGACAAGTACTGGAGTGGAGAATTAATTGATCTCCCTCAATTATTGATTACATTCTGATATACTGTAGTATGACGCTGCCAAGGGGAAAGATCAGGCCTCGCTGTGACTTTTTTTAATAATGTCCCTGTTGTGCTATAGTCCCAAAAATTTCTAAATAAAAAGATTATCACCAAGGCAAGTTTCCTTTCATGAATTATATCTCAATCCTTCAGTTCCCATTAACTCTGTAGAGTGCTCATCGTTACGTAGCCGTCCTGTGTAACCGGGTCATGAATGAGATCATCATCGAAGTCACAAGTTTGCTTAAACTATCTTTCCTGTATGTATAGAAAACACATTCATAGTATAAGTGGACCTTTGGATGTGGACCCTAGGAACAACTGACCGTACCACTTTTGGTAGCAATGACAAGAGGCCTGCTAGGTCTGGATCAGATCTGCACAGAGAACTTATGGACCATGCTTCCTCACAGAACTGTGGCAGCTCAGTCAGATTTTTAAATATCCGGTGTGACTGGATTTCTTGAAATCCTTCCACAGTATCTCTATTGATTTATTGATTTGCATTTGACTGTATGAGACTCGTGAGCAGAGATGTAAACCAACACTGATTCATTATAGGATTAGGATGGTGGCTGTAGTCAGTGACCAAGTGCTCCCCATGTTTTTATTACAGTCATCCTGGCTATTTATTTCAAACAAAAGTCACCACAGTGTTAATTATCCCCAGTTACAGACAGTTTGACTATACTGCTGGATTGTTCAGTATCTAAATCCCTTTTGAGTATTTTGCAGCCCCTCTGGAAGCAAATCAGTAATTCTCAGTTGGGAATCTCAGTTTTTCTTTCTTTCTTTCTTTCTTTCTTTTTAATAATGGTTAATTTCAGCAGATGCTTTTTGTGATTTTCAGAATATACGCTTTTTTTAAATTAGTGAAACTGACTCCAGCTGTTCTGACTGGATGGACTCCAGTTGTGCTAACACATGTCTTCACTTAGCTTTTGTGGCTAGCTGGAAGGTTCACACATTGTTGCAGCCTACACTGTGGATGTTGTCATGACAATATGGACTATAACAATACAATTCTGTCACATATTTTACAGCATATAGCATTGACTTTAACACTATTTTTTTAAAAAAGAAAGCTTTTGCTACTTAAGTGAATATGCCAAATACAATTCACTTCCTTTACTTTCAGTTACAATGGCTTCTCTCCTTGGTACAGGACAGAAAATTACACCCACTCAATATTCAGCCTTGTCCTGTTTTCTTGATCACAGGTGGTTGTGAAAATGTCATTACAGGAAACAATAACGAAGCCTTTGTGATTGAAACAACATAACTTGAAATCACCATAGGTCCATCTGGCAGCCAGGACCTGTGTAATCTGTGTAATTTTGTGCTGATTTGAGATAATGTTGCATTATGGGAATAACAGTGGCTCGACAAGCAACCTGTTTCGTCAGGATTTAATTGCCCACTAAAGGCTTAAAGCTTAAAAGCTGTCACTTAAATGAATGATTATTACATGAAAGAACAAAATTGCAGTACAAGCGGCAATGAGCACACATTGCAATGTAGAAAATAACATATATATTGTAATCTTAATTGCTGTATTAGTTCTATATAATGATTAAAAAAAATCACTGTTTTCGCTGAGCACATGCAGTGGGGAACAAAGCTGAACGGTTTAATATATAGATGTGGAAAAGTGCTTACTAATCCAATTCATTTCCCCAACGCTAATGTGTAGAGAGTATCTGCAATGTTTATTATATTAATTTAGACACATGGGATCGGTGCCACTGGAAGAAATATGTTGCGTGCAAAGTAAGCACTTGTTCAGACTTCGATCTGCCGTGTCCTGGTTCGGTCAACCTTCTTGTAAAGTGACACAACAGGAAATACAACCCCGGATTTATCAAGAGAAAGCGTTTTAATCACAAATCAGCTAAAAGCTGTAAAGGAAAAAGCCCTCTTTGTGTTGCCAGGTTGAATCATTTTTCACTCACGGTGCCCGTGCTTTGAATTGCAGGAGGGTGCAGTTTGACTTCCATGTCCCATGGGCCTTCAATGAATAATCCAGCTAGGGTCGGCTGCCAAGGATCAGAGGAGAGGAAACAGACAGGAAAGAGAGTGATAGACAACTAATTTGGCAGTGAAGTAGAAACGACAGGCAGCTTTGACATGCATCAATGTGCAGGCGGGTTTTAATCCAGCTGCAGCCTTTTTGTTACTATGGAGCAGTGAATGTGAATTAAAAAGCACTTCGCAACATTAATTGAAAGAACCCTGGTTTCTCGAGAGATGCTGTTGGTGGTGAAAGAGGGCAAAATTGTTGTGTCAGCTTTGAATTAGTTGTTTTCTATTTTAATAGTTACAGAGACCACCTGTCAGCATTTTGTCAAAGCCTCAATATGTTTTTGAAAAGTTTATGTAAAATAAAATGAGAAAATGCAGCCTGTGTAGAAGAGCTGTGTTCAGATGGTTGTGACCCAGACACTGAACTCATAAAGGTATATACATATACACAACATCAGAGCAGACGACAGTAATTGTGTAGCAAGGTTAAGCAAAAGGAGGACAGAGAGGCATGAAGGGCAAATGAGGGAATGGAAGGAATGGAGAAACGCAGCGGCGTGGACAAATGGTGCACATGACAGACACTTAATAAGAAGCTGAATTTGAGAAATGGGAGAGGGTGACCGACAGGAATAAATGAGAGTGCAAATGTGAGAAATAAATGATAGGAGGGATAGAGCTGTTCTCCTGCTTGTGTTAGCCAGCCAATCACTGCCTGTTTCAGTCCGTGCAGGTTCAAGTGTAGCAGGCAGTATTGACAACACACACCGAAGAATAGAGATAGAAGGGACACACACACACACACATTTTGACTTTTGAAGGAAACAGGTGTAGGAACAGCAAGAGGCCAAACACACAGACAGCGAGGAAATCGAGTCTATGGGGCATTTTAATGCGTATTGTTGCTCCCATAATCTCTTAACTTTCTGCTCACTTGTTTTGGTACGCCATAGACACACATACACACACTCTTGGCAGAGGCAGCTCCACTCTTGCGCTCCCGAGTCCCCGGCCCAATTTGAACAGCATCAGTGAGCGATGGTGACCCACTGGTGCCAGAAGACCTGGGTGGAAAACGTTGAGTCATTTTTCACAGCTTGCCCTCACGCAAACTTTTCTCCAATGAGAGGCTGGAAAACATTTTCCCTCTAAGCATTATTACCTCGTGTTTGGGGAAACAAAAATCTGTCGGTGACTTAGTACAATGACTTGGAAAAGATTTTATGAGGTAAAACATTAAAAGTGAAGCTTCTAAAGCGGGCGGAATCTGAAAAGTGCCAGCTCAAGGACGGCTGTTGTTGAAGTCTTCCTCCGTAGTTTTACAGAATTTTGTTAGTTCCCTCCCGTCATATAGTCACTGATCGTTCATAATCTGAGAACTTTATTACGTCGTGGGCATTATACTGGGACTCATATTGTATGCAGAAATGTCCTTCCAATTCCAGAATGGTATAATAGAAGTGGTTTGATACATATCTCGGAGAGCCATAGAGCATTTATAGCCAGTACAAAAATGATAAATGCTGAGCAGGTGTATTGGAAAATAATGGATGTTTAAATGTAGCACTCATTGCCGAAAAGTTATATACAAAGGTCATGTTCACTGATCATACAGAGGCCTAATATTGTGTAGGTCTCCCTTGTGCCTCCAAAACAGCTGTGACTCACCAGAAAATGGACATGGGTCTTCTGAGGGTGTCCTGTGATGTCTGTTAACAGGATGTTGTTAGTGCGGGTCTTTGGGTCCTTTGGGTTCATTGGAGGGGCCTCTGTGGATCATCCCACTGATACTTGACCTGGCCTCCAAATTCACTAGATCCTCAAGTGATCAACACCAGCATCATGAACTCTCAGTGTTAAATGGAGAATCTCTGTCGTCTAACTATACTGTCCAGGGATCTAAGAAAGTATTGGTTGGATTGTGGGATTCGTAGGATCCAGTGTTTTTTTGTGTTTGTACATAGGAATATTCTATTTTTTGACTCTTCTTTGATGTACAGTATCTTCTGTGTTCTTAGCTCGTTTCTTCTGTTGAAAGTTCCAAATCCCTTGTGTGCAAGAACTAATTTGAAAAGAACTCTTGACGCTGTTTTGAGAGTACCTGGGAGGGGCGTGTACCGAGTGTAGACGCATTCCTGCGTGAGACTATTCAAGAGACAGTTTGAGCTCTAAACATTACACTTTGCTGTGATAAGACACAAGTCTTAAAGAGAGCACTGAATAGTGTCCTTGAGAAGATGAGCTCATCTCTCTACTTTCGCTGTCAGGATGTTCCCACCTTTTATTTTTGCCGTGCTGTTTCATCTGACTGCCAGCATTGTGTGTGTATCTGTTGTAGTTCTGTGGGGAATAAGTGTAAAATAATTTCCCACAAGTTTTCTCCAGGGACACCACGTAGACATATACAACAATATTTTCTCTGCGGCTATTCTGAGGCACACTGTACACGCCCCGGCAACGCTGTACTCTCTCCCATCGTTCAAGTCCTCCTTCTTCCCTCTTTTCTCTCCTTTGTCTCCAATTTTCTCCTTCTGTCATTCTCCCCTGAAGGAAAACACTGCCGGCAGTTTTGGTAGAAGTGTCATTGGAGGCGGTTGCCGTTCACATTCTGCGTCAGGCCCATCCATTCCTCTCTCTCACATAGTCATTACCAGTAAAAAGAAGATGGGTTCCTGCCTTGTGATGTTGTGGCTGCAGGAGCTTTTAAACAGGCTGATGTAACTGATAGCAATTTACAAACACTCCAGAGATATGGCGGCTGTGGTGGCTTAGCGTGATCTGGTTTTCCTCTCAAATCCTCTAATAGAGCCTAAACAAGATAAGAATGCATTACGTGTTTTGGTCGGGGCCTCTATGTTTCCCCATAAATGACCCCATAAAATTATTATGACCGATTACAGCAATTTTCCATAGCATTTAAAGAAATCCAGACATAACTCAGCATCTACATTATCTTTGCCGTTGCTGCTGTTCCTGATTTTAGCCACGAATGTACTAGATAAATACCTTATGCCGATGACGCTGGCCTTGGTCCAGGTTTTTTTGAATCATGGGCAGACAAATGCAGACTGAGAGGAGCCATATCCATTGTGCTGTTGGAGCAACGCCTGTAACACTCAGCAGTTATGATGGTGAACAGCTGCTTCTGAATGCCATGGCTGTCGGTATGCAATGATATGATCAATAGCTTAATGGCAGGTTTTTTCGTCCGCATTGGGGTGTTTGGGCACTAGATAATGTGGACTGGGGGTAATAATTTCATCAGAGAATTGGAACTGGTTCTTCATAATTTGTGTCCAGGTCCTGTGGATGACAGTGGGTGTTGCCTTAATTGCGGAAAGAATGGAAGGAAAATTAGATATGGTTTTCACATCAGGGAGTATTTCCAGATGAATAGGTTTATTATAAGCACACTTGCAGTGATCGTTCTGTGGATGAGGTCTTACTCCATTTTTCCTGCTGTTAACATGAAACACTGGCATCATGAGTTTTTCTGTGGACGTGAAGAAAACATTCAAGAGCCCACTTCCTTTATAACAGCACGTTACCACACACAGCTCCATTGATTTTAAAAATGTAATTCTCAGGAACCGTGGAATTTTGGAACTGATTTCTGTGTCACACAGTTTAATTGGTTAGCACTGACACCTCACAGCAAGAAGGTCTGGATTCGAATTTGACTGGGGCCTTTCTGTATGAAGTTGCACGTTCTCCCTGTGTCTGCATGGATTTTCTCCTGGTACTCCCATTTCCTTCCACCATGTCTCCCACACTGTGTATTTGTGTTGGCCCTGCAATGGATTGGTGACCTGTCCATGGTGTACCCCGCTTCTTGCCTGATGACAGCTGGGATAGCAGAAGATGAGATGAGATGAAACAATTTAATTGGTACGAGTTTGGGGCCCGAACTCTAACGCTAATTCAATGAAACACTCTCTGATGTTGGCTAAACAGGTTAAACTAAAATACTGATATACCTTTTGTTAGAACACATTAAAAAGGGGTTGTGACCTGGGTTATGGTTGCTCTTTGAAGAAAGCTTGGCTCACAATCGAATTTACACTTACTCTGTATATTCCACTGTGCGGTTGTTCTTAGATTTGTTCAGCTTTGTTGACCTCAGATCTAATAAACCCTATCCATGATCAAAGAGAGTGTCAGCGAGGTGATAGTCTTTGTTTCATCATGTTGCTCAGCTGTGGAGAGAACATCCTCGAGGGCATTAATGGGGGTCATAAACTCTGATACGGATATTTGAACACATTGAACTCTAACTGGCCTTGCTCAGACAAGGACACATGCTCTCCCCTGAGACCATTTCCATGAACAGAATTGGAAAATAGAAACTATTGATTTCTCTCTGTGTTTAATGTGAGTGCCACGGCTCTGTTTTGTTAATGTTTAGCAGTTTTAGTTTTTTTTTTGCTCCTTGGTTACTTACTTTGCTCGCTCTACTTTGGAGCTCAAAACACAGAGGCTGTCATATCCTCAGCTTACCTCTGTGTGAGAGAAAGACTTGTGTCAGACTTGGACTATGGCTATAATTGTACATAATCGAAATGTAATCCAGCATCACGATGGCAAAAAAAAAGGAGGACGAACATACATAATCCAGGATTAGATTTACTGTAAATGGCTTAAATCCAGTCTTTGTGCACAGTGGACTATTCACCACTGACTGGTGACTCAAGTGTGGACTTACCGTATTTTGCTGTGCATAAATATATCTTGCAAAGTGTTCTACAACCAAGGAAAGAAGTCTTAACAAATGACACACAACCATTATCGTGAATCCTGATTAAATGCTTGTATTTAATCGTTTTCTAGCGAGGAAGTTTAAAATGTGAGAACAACAGGAAATAGGAAAAATCTACTTGGACAGAGTGCATGTGATCAGTTTTTCTGTCAGCGTTGAGAAGTTGGATTATTCTTGGCTGTCACTGACTGAAAGCAATCCGTTTCTAGTAAATTGCTTCTAAGTAGATGTAACCACCTCACAGCCAATTAATTAAATTGAGGTGTTTGTGTTTACCGTAATGTATTAGCTGGTGCAGCATTGGGTGCCACTTTGTTATTGATAGTTTGCTTCTTGCACAACAGTGCTCTGGCTCCCACCCAATTTGGAGTAATTGACATGTCGCCTGCTGGGGTTTGTGATTAACTTTATTGACATATAGGAGGAGGTGGCTAGATGGCATTGCAGACAGTTGGCAGAGCCAACAGACCTTTTTAGCCGCTGAGATGAAACAGCATTGATGTTTTCAGGACCCTGGGATGCAGCGGTCCAGTGAAACACCCGGGGAGTAGAGATTGAGAGGCACAGGGATGTTGATTCACCCTAAACTCTGACAGACTTGATTTAAAACAGCTCACTTTTACTCACGCATTACTCATGCAAGTAAGCTTGGACACAAGTTAAGATAAGCAAGGCTACTACACCGATCAGGCATTACATTACAACCAGACCTAGACCAGACCACACACCACTACCCCATAGCAATGGCAGTTCTTGTTGCCTCCTTGATGGCTGGAAAACACGTAAACCAGCACAAGGTGTTGACATGGCCATCAAATTCACTAGATCCCAAACTGATCAAGTATCTGTTGGATGCACCGGAAGAAGCCTGATCTGAAGAGACTCCTCCCCTCAACCCATATTACCCACAGCCCCCACTAATAATTCTGTCACCAGACACCACAGGAGACCCTGAGAAGGCCCATGTCCATTATTTGATGTGGCAGAATTGTTTTGGAGACACATGGGAGACCAACACAATATTAGGAGGTTTTAATGTTGTGCCTGATCGGTGTATTTATCAGTTTTACACACCACAAATCTGTTTACGTGTCACAAGGGTGATCTTGACTTTGCTCAATGACCACAACATTATGGTAGACATCCTGTCTAACAAGCTGGCAAAATAAAAATTCCAAAGATCAAGGCTAAAACATGCAGAGAGAGTCCCACAGGACAGGAAACTGCACTTTTTTAATGTGACAAGAACTGTATTAATGGTTAAAATGCAGAATCATTTAGGTAGCAGTCACATACCGTAGAAAATGGTTGACCTTCAACCTCACCTTCCTCATCAGCATTACTATCAGGAGGTATTAAGCAGGCAAACCAAGCCTCATACACTTCCAGTTGTGAATATGCTGAATCGTCAAAACGTCATACAGGAAATTCAGTGAAGAAGATCACACCTTAATTAATGCAAGGAAGTTTCTTAGACAGCACATGAGGGAAATGGACAGAGGTGAAGGGCTGAATGAAATGGTTCCTCTAATGAAAGATGGAAGAGAAGGGAAAGAAAGGAGAGGGATGGGGAGTGTGGGAGCAGAGAACTAAGACAAACAGGAACAGAGAGGGTTAAGATACAACTTTATAGGTAAGCACAGAAAATACAAAGGCATTGGGTGTGGTCTTGTTACTGATAAATAAGAGGGATGTTGATTTTCAAACGCACATATGCATTTGTTTGTGTGCCTTTAGTACCTAAAATATAACACCGGAAAACTGAACAACTGAGAAAGATTAGAAAATGTGGTCTTCTTGTTTTTGATGTAGTAGTAGATTCCTCTACATCCTGCTTGTTCTGTCTGTAAGATCCTTGAAAACATGAGCAGGTGTCGAACTCTGCACACTATAATTTTAAAGAGAGTCTGTTCCGGCCTCTGCTGTACCATATATGACCATTCACTGGTTTATGTCGCATCTCTTTATTTTTCTCACAGCTATCTCAATTTAATGGAGGGACAAATACTAAAACACTGGAGTACCCCTGTAGGGGAGATAAAATTTTACGTCCTACTACAGTAAGAGGCAGATTAGGTCTGTATGTATAAAATTTCTCACCACAGTTCGCAGCTTAACATATTCCATATTGTGAACAAATGATTGTATTTTTTCATTTTTCATTTATTATTTAACATCAGTCCATTATGGTACAATACTGCACTGAAATAGATTTTAAGTAATTAGGAGCATGAATTAGGTTACTTTGTTTTTTCTGCAGACATCACAAGCTGTTTTCATTTGAGTTACACACCAGCATCTTGCTACCTTGACAATAGTATGAGATACAAGTTCCTCCACCTTTCATTCTGACACAGACACACACACAGACACACCTAACGCACACAGAGGGTGGGTGTTCACTCTGTTAGAAGACAGTGGGATGTCATTAACTCTGTGAGAGGAGCCTTTAATGTAATTAATGGAGAGGAGATGTGAGAAGCAAAGTGACAGCGGGGGCAGTAACCGCGAGGTCGAGTAAATCATCTTCCACAACAGTCGTACGCGCGAAGCCGCTCAGCCCCCACCCTTCCTCTCCCTACTCTAGCACCGCCGAGAAAGTGTGTCTTTAATTAAAAATCCCCCTTCTGACACCCACTCATACACAAACACCACTCTGGGTTTTATGCGCTCTAGTCAGAACATGTGGGCTTGATTAGTATTAATCCTTATCTCCAAAATGGACAGCTTCTCAATTGTGTTTTTTTTTTTTTTTTCCTCGGCTGACTAATTTCATGAAGAGCATAATTACGGCATTTTCAATTTCGGCCCTCTGCACAGTTACGAGGCTGACTGTCTATCTCTGCACCGCAGCTGAGGGGGCTGTGTGTATCCGCACAGAGTGCCCGCGGATGGGTGATTGTGTATTTGGGAATGAAATGAGAAGGAGAATTAGCGGGTTATAGAAGTGACTAATACGAGAGATAATTTCATGTCATATCCAAATTGGAAAAGCACACGAAAATTGTAACAACTGCGTAAACCTCGTAGTAGACAGAAACCCTTGTGCAAATAGGGTCGGTTCCCGAACAAAGGTGAGTGACAATATTAAAAATAACTGATGCCAGCAAACGGATGCCTAGTCAAGAATACCCAGCAATCAGATTTTCTTTGTGTCTATTCTGTGTATGTTCCAACAGTAGAAGGATGAATTGGGTGTCCACTATAATTAGGGCTTCTGAACTGGCACAGTTTGAGAAAATGTGTGTGTATATTCGTGCCTGTGCCTTGGTCACTCTCCAGTAGGGAGATCAGAGCTGCCCTAAGGCAGTGGCCATCTTTCCGTGTGTCCCATCCCATCTTAAACTCCTCCTTTCATCAGCATTTACATCTTTCACTTCCTCCTCTTCCCCTGCCTGTTTCTCGCCTGATATCTCCTCTACTTCTGACTCAGGAAACAACCCCTGCATATATCAGTGCACTTCTGTGCGAAAAAAAAAAAAAAAAAAAAGAAACCTTTTCGGCAAGACCGGCTTTATATTCAGTTACAGGCAGCTCATCAACGATGCTCTGTCAGCTCTGATAATAACTTGGGGCCCCAGAGGCACCGTGGCCCCTAATATTTTGTCACACTCCCCCAGCTCTGCAAACACGGGCCACCATTGCCAGTGAGACAGCTCTGCCTTCACTGATAATGAGCTCCGTGTCCTCGAGGATAGTGTAGTGTGGACTGGTGCCAGATTCCCATGAGGCATTGAGCGCTGCACGGCTTCTGACACCAACAGGGCGACAGCTTAGGTCCTGAGTACATTTTCTGCTGACTAATAGACGGCCATTAATTCAGGCTTGATTCGAGGAAAATGTAATGATGTCTAAGGGGAGACTCGGTAATCACAGCAGCAGGGGGAAAAAAAAGTTAGAGGGGTGAATGGGATAAATAAAACGTGCCAAGTAAGTTTGTTTCAGAGTTTTACTACGTGTGTAAAGCATAACGTGATTAAAGTGTTTTGGGCATCGTGCAAGGAGTACGGAGGATCATTAAAAGCAATTCATTAAGCCAAAAAGCCAAACGGTGATGATTACCCCGCAAATAAACTAATAAAGACATAGCACTGCAGCATCCATATCCATTAGTTTGAATCCATTAGTTTTAAATGGCCCCCTTCAAGAAGACAGAGTTCCTTCTGACCATAAATCCACCTCTTAAAAGTGCGAGGTGACACGGAGACACATATTTTGCTAACAGTTTAGCACAGTAATTAGCGTTTGTGAACGCTGCCTCTGCCAAGTGCCAGCCGCCCCAGCATCTGTTCCTCCGCTGCCGCCGGGGGCCACACTTCCACCCCGTTCCCTCCCTCCCTCTACCAGCCATCTCTGCCTCTCCGTGGGTGGCAGAACGCTTATCAGGGCTGGAGTGAAGTGATAGGTGGACATAAAAAGGGAGAAAAAAGGAGTCACAGATCTCCCCGGGGCCAGAGCCTAAAATGAGGGACCCCCACCCCTGCCGTCACCTTGACCCCTCTCCCCGCTCGCCCATAAGCCACGATTAAATCACGAGGAGCACGTCGGGCCACCCAGCCTCACCGGTGGGCGTGCTCCATCAGCATATCATCAGCATATTCACCCTGATGGGAAGCTTCTGCACACACCTGTGTATATTGGATTTATTTCTCGCTCCAGCAGTGATGGATTTTTCCATTTGCCTGTTTTGTGGTGGTTCACCATTGAGGGAAGCTGCACATCGAGACTGTTGCATCTTCTGTCGCTCCCCGTCTCACACCGTTTGCTCAGTGCCATTTTATGATTTCGCTCTCGCCGGGAAGCCATGCTTCTCCATAGTGTGGGGTCCATTTAACTCTGATAAAGTCATTGTTCAGGCAATACGTAGGGGGAAGTCTTTACTGCAACACCCCCATTTCAATTCTCACTCTTTTTTTTTTTTCATTTTTTTATTTATTTTTTTTTGTTCTCCTTTTTCCCTCCGTTTTCTCCGTCTTTATCATTTTTTGCCTGTAGCTCATTTGTGGGCAAATTGTCATTTCAGAGCCCCGGCGCCAGCAGGAAGCGGAAGGTGAGGGCAGGTGATGTGAGGTGGAGGGGATTATGACAGAAACAGGATGAAAGGGGAGCGAAATGGTAGAAAATAAAGTTGCTCTTATCAGAACTTGCCAGGAGCAATGTGCACACACAAAGCTGCTTGGGAATCCAATTTAGTCTCTGCTGTTAGTTTAAGTGATATCAGTGCAATTAGCCGTCACAGGTCAGAGTGTGAGCACAGCCCGGTAAGTGATTTCCTGAAATCCCACCAGAGAAAGACTGAGGGGATGTCAGTTCTCCAAGACCCCAGAAAAAAAATAAAAAATAAAAAACAGAATTCTCCAACTCCACAAATGGACCGCTTCTTAATACGCTCCTGCTAATAAATGTCAGCCGTCTCCTTGCTCTTTTGTTTTGCTCTTGTCAGCTGCTCACTGTGAATTTAAATGGATTTCCTTCCTCTGTATCTCTCCACAAGGGTGACTTTGAGCTGTCGCACTTTTATTTGAGCCCCGTGTAACTCAATTGTGCCGTATGTTTCTTTTTGGTGTGCCACTGAGAACTTCTACTTGCTGGGTGTGTAAACAGCAGGACCGTCCTTGATGTTTCTCACAAGAGCAATTAGACAGTAAGTAAGGAGGTGCTCTTGTGGGCTTGATCTATTTATCAAGCTCCAGTGTGAGTTTCTGCTGTTGCGCTCTACCTATGTTGCCTTGTTTTCTACATTACATTGAGAACTCTGAAGTGGCAATAGCAATTACCCAAGGTGACTCAATCGTAAATACATTTTTTTTTTTTTAATGCATCCCAGCTGAGCGTCATCCAGCATACATACACTTTGGAGATCTGAGGGATCTGAAATGGAAGAAAGAAAGAGAAGAGAGGAGGAGGAACAAGTAGACACGCACCTGTCATACATACACACGTGTAGCATCTAAACATAACACAGACTACAAGGTCTGACACATGTTACATGAGAGATCGATAATACATAAAAATTAATGTAATCCCTGAATCACTGCAAGACTTTGAGATCATGGACTATACACTGGTCAGGCACAACATTATGACCACCTTCCTAATACTGTGCACAGTAAAGTGTCCGTAATGAATCCTCATTGTCGGAAAATTACGTACGTACGTAGGTAGTGTACACCAATCATATTGATACCTAATATTGTGTAGGTCTCCCTTGTGCCTCAAAAACAGTAGAGGGGAGGGGCCCCTTGTCGATCATCTCACACATATTTTTTATTTATTTATTTATTTTTTAGTTGTTCCTGAATCGTTTTTATGTGTTTGTCAGTGTGAGACTACATCCTGCTGGGGATGTCTACTGCCATCAAAGAGTGGCATTGCTATGGGGTGAGGGTGTCTGGTCTGGTCTAGGCGGGTGGTACATGTCTAAGTAACATCCACATGAATGCCAGCTCCAAAAGTTTCCCAGCAGAGCACTGTATTGTCACAAGATGGTCAGTGATATTTACTTCCCTATTTTCTCTCCTGTCACTGGTTTTAATGTTGTGGCTGATGTTGTTTATTTGGCTATATCAATAATTTTAGACAAGTGGTGAACTCCAATAACCTTTGTGAGAAAGCATTCATTTTCACCTGTGTACCTAATGAACCAGAAAGTGAGTGTATATCTTAAGTAACAAAAGGTTTTTCACCTTACTGTTCACAGTTGTCCTGTGTACAGGTACAACATATAGAACTATGTAAATGTCAGGATAAGCCAACAATTTTATTAAAAATCTTCCACGCAATCATAATTTACTAACACAATATTGTTCAACTGGAGTCGAGCTGGCAGACTGTCCTCAACACTGAGCTCATCCTTCTGTCTCTTTCTCTCACCCTTTCCTCCCTCCCCCTCTCCCCCTTATCCCTGGTCTCCAGGGGAGATCTGCGCCTTCAACATCCATGGGCTTGAGGCTCCATTCGAGGCAGTGGTGCTGAACGGTACGTCTGGCGAGGGCCAGCTGAGGGCGCGTGGCTTGGTGGACTGTGAGCTGCAGAAGGAATACACCTTCATCATCCAGGCTCATGATTGCGGTTCAGGCCCCGGAGGCACAGAGGGCAAGAAGTCCCACAAGTGAGTAAAACAGACACCAGAGTTTGGACTGAGTGGGCTTTGTGCAGGTGAGCAGGATGCATATAACAGGTTGAAACTGCATCCTTCGACGGACCAAAGACAGACCTGGGTTTGTGCAGCATGTGCAAAATGAAACTGAAAAGGAAAGAGCACCGACAAGGAAGAGACAATTAAAAAAGATGAGATTAATTCATACACAAGAGCCTAGGATGCATTATGCAAGTAGCACATAAATGAATCATTCCTTTACACAATGTGTGAACTGCCATCAAATTATCAGCTGCATCTGAAGAACAGTGAGGTTTAGAAGGGATGAACATCTATCTGTGCACATCCCTGAGAGTTCAGTTTGTGTGTGTGAGTGTGTGTGGGTGTGCAATTGAAAGCATTTGAAAGGAACATCTAAGGATTGAAAGAAGATTTGTGGTAGTGCGTGTTTGCATTACTTTTAGTGTTAATTCTTAGACTTGACATAGATGTGTTTTAGAAGCAGGCAGATATATGAGCCAGATATCCAGTCCAGTAGGATTTAAAGTAAGCATGTCCTTTATTGACCACCTTACATTAGTGTGCTGCCTCTCCAGTACACCACAGCGTAGAACAGGGCATTAGCAATAATAGTCTGGTAGAACATGTCCAACAGCTTCTGACAGATATTAAATGATCTTAGGTTGTATTCACACCAGGCTCATTTAGTCCGCTTGAAATGGACCTTTTCTTTGGTTCGGTTTTGGGTAGGTGTGAATACAAACCAGCAGACTCTGGTGCCGACCAAACAAGTGAACCGATACCACCTCTGCAGGTGGGACTCGGTTCACTTCGGTAATCTTGGTACACTTCGTTTATAAATTAATTAATCGCAGTATTAAGCACTACAATTAATTAATCGTAACGTTTCCTGAATACCATCAGAATATATTATGCCGGAACCATAGTTAAGGGCAACTCAAACGGAACGAAAACAAAGTTACGCAACACCCACGGCGTCTTTCCTCTACATTCATTTAGGAGTGGTGGGTCGCCATTCCTAAATCCTAGCTGCCTCTCCTTCAAATATTTTTATTGACAAAAATACACCACTGCCGCATGTCTCCCACATGTCTCTTGGGTACTCGCAACTACTAAGGTAAACATCAGATAACTATCTTGCTCAGTATCTACTCTTTGGAGTTCTAAATGTTTCTCGACCAGTCCAGTTTGTAATCCAGCTGTAGACCCAGGTGCTTGTAGGTCTGAATCGCCTTTATGGTGGTTATAGGCTGCTGGTGGGGCCTGGACCTCCAGACATCCGTGACCATCTCCTTGGTTTAAGCTGTACTGAGCCAAAGGTGGTTCGCTTCGCACCCTGAGATGAAGTTGTTCACCAGATTCTTGTTCCCCTGTTCTTGTCCATCCCTGATACACCCCACAATTGCAACGTCATCAGAGCAACAACATCTGAATATGTCATGACTGTGTTGTAGTTAAAGTCCAAGGTGTACAGGGTGAACAGGTTAGGGTGAGAGCACAGTCCCTTGTGGTGCTCCAGAGTTGCTAACGCTAGTTCCAGATGTGTGGTTCCCCAACCTGACATCCTGAGGTCTCCTAGTGAGATCGTCCACTCCCATCGCTATTAGCTTGTTTCTCAGTAACAGGGTCACAAGTCAAAAAAACAGAAACATTCCTCTTGTCCACCTCCAGCTTATGGTTATGGTACTAGAGCTGCAGTAGGTCTATAGCATGGCAGACCTAGGACCCGATATGATGGAGCAGCAGCCTCTCCTTGGTCTTCATGATGCTGGATGTCAGGAGATGATGATGCAGGAATTAACCTTGGCTACAGCTATTTCAAAGCACCGATACCTCCATCATCATTATCAAACACCAGAAAGCGAGACAAGTCATTACAAAGTGTATCCAATTACATGATAACATGAAAAGAAAAGGAAAAATAAAGGAACAAATCAATGATAATGACTGACTGTGAAGAGGCTGCCATTCTGTTCTTGACCTCAACCCGTGCATTCTCACTGCCTCTTTTATAACGTTTTTGTGTGGTAAGTGGCGTACACATGGTTTTTGTATGTGGATCTTAGATAAGACGACAACAAATCAATCGATAATTGTGAATGGAAAAACTGCACTAAACCTGCCCTATTTTCTTGTTTTTCTAGCAGCATTTTGTGATACTTAATCACTTGCACCTTCTCTACAAACAGCAAAATCCTTCTCAGTCTCACATCTTGTGTCTTTTTGCAAGAATATTATCCGTGCTAATGTGCCTACAGTGTCTCTCCCTCTCTGGGTGCATACAGCACCAACTACCTGCAGCAAACTGTATGTTTAATACGAGGCAAAAGGTAGAGGCAAGAGAGCTCTAATAACACCCTCATTAAATTGCTTTTAGCACAAAGTAGACACCGAATCAGACTGAAGTTTGTAAATATGTTTATCAACTCTTGTATGTCTTTCTAGTCTGCATTACGAGATGTGAGCAGTCATATTCAAGACTTTAGTTTTAGTCTTTCAGCTTGGAACGAAATGAGGTTTCCTCCGAGCCCAGCGGTGTGCATGAATCCCTAAAAGCTACTCACTAATCATTAATATATAGAGGCTGTACAGCAAAAAAAAAGGAAGGAAGGATGACGAGATTTGCGATTTCAGAGATGGTAGCTATTCTATTTAGAGGTGGAAAACAATAATAAAAAGAATATTACAAATGATAATTACTCGTTTTACTTACCTGAAAATCCCCACCTCTCACCAGCCGCCCAAATACAAAGAGGAGGATTCCAGTAATATATGTCATCCTAATGAATACAAATATCCCAAATTGGACAGAGACTCTCTGTTAATAATGGTAAATAAATCTCTCTGTGTAATACTGATTTATGATGTCTCGGACTTTAAACTGCACCGGAGGGTAATGTTTATTTCGAAGAAAACTGGAGAGAAAATTAAGTCTGCTCCGTTCCCTCACTTTTCTCAATGAATTACTTCGAAGGAAAAAGATTGCTTTTAAATTCTTATTTTTGCAGAAATCCTCTGAAAAAAAAGCCCCATGTCGTCAGGGTTGTAGAGGTTTATTAGTCAAATAACACTATTACAGCTGCAGCTCTTCCTCCCTCTGCCTGTCTCCACTGGCCCTCAGCTTGATCCCAGATTGCTCGCCCACCTCCACTTCCACAAAGGCCAGTAGACTATGTTTTAAAGAGGTCAGCTGATAATAACTATTTGTCACGCTTGGCTCTCCTGAAAGCAGCTCCTGTCTGAAATTGCTCTCTGTGCAGACCGCCGTCCACTGCACATCTTCCCTCGCGGGCCTACCTCTCAACTCCGACCCCTCACCTCGACCTGCAGCAGAGACCAGCACAGAAATCAATCATCCCGCCTACTGTAGACACACTATTACCACTACTAACACACACACAGAATATCAACACAGCAGACACATATGACAGCAGATACAAGTTATTTAAAACTTTGTATTAGTGTGTGTGTGGGTCAAAGAGCCTGAGAGATCTGAAGTGTTACTCCCACGCCTCTTTCTAATGGGTTCGGTTTGTGTTTCTTGATGGTCATTTCTGTTTCTTTTTGCATTTTTTTACTCTTTTTTTGTGTCACTTTATAGTTGATTTGCATCACCTGATTGTTGTTGTCTGTAGCTGCATGTCATTGTGGACAGTCTGGGTGTACTCTGATGTAAGTTTTTGTGTGCCCCTTTTTGATTGTTTTGCGTGTCTTGTATCCCATTCACATTGAAAATACCAGATTGACACGGGATTTTCAGATCCAGTTGGCAACCGCCTTTGGTGCGCTTTCACATCGCCAGAAATCCTGACCTCCCACAGTGAAAGCTGTGTGTCTGTTTTTTCCTCCCTCTCATACATCATCATGATTGACAACATCATTATTACACATTTAAGTACAGTACACTACGAGGTAAACAATGGACAGCATGGTATAGGCTGCTGATATTCGAATAAATCACTGAGTCACACACAGTGCCCGATATCTACCACTGAATCTCCTCTTCTCCATGGATGGAGAGCAGCTTGCGGATCTGATGATCTTGCCAGTGCGCTTCCATGATCGATGAAAAAAGTGTGGGATATCGCTATACAAGCTGTATATAAACACAATCACATATCCATTCCTCCAGTAACAATCGTGTAGCAACACATTTTATTTATTTGATTGAAAAAAATGAACAAAAATCTCTGCCCTTCAGTGATCATTCTCTTATGGGAGTAGACCAAAACTCGCAGCCCTGGAGCTTCTACAATGACACGGTTTACAGACTGTCCAGTGACAAAATCAGAATGTGACGGGCAGGTACATCAACGTCATCGTGTAAATTGACGGGTTGATGCAGCATTCCTGTTCACAGCGAAGCCGAGCCGATAAAACCCGTGTTTTTCGTCCGATGTGAAAGGGGCTTTGATGATCACCTTGCATCATTTTGACTGTCTTTCTGGTTGTCTCTGTGGGTATTTTACATGATTGTGTAGTCATTTTCCTCCTTTTGTGTTTATTTTTTTGTGTATTTATCATTCTAACGCATCCCTTTGTTGGTTGTTCTGTGCCATTTCGTGTTTTCTTTTTTATTGGATTATTGTTTTCAGTCTCATTAGAGTAATGTTGCTCATCGTTTTGATTGTTTTGCATCTCTTAATCATCTTTTCCCCTGTAGTTCTTTTATTGACTCTCCACTATGACATGTTTGTAGTCATTTCATGCAGAAGCTCTGAGCCGCAGTCATCTTTCATGCTCCAACCCCGGTAAAGAGTGCACCGGGGATATCCAGTCATATTCAACCTCTCTGGCCCTGCCTTTATGCTGCTGATCATGTTTTACGTCCCTTTTAAACGTTCAGGCATTTCTGTTACAAAAACACTATTACTTCTTATCAACATAGCCGACTGCTGGCTGAGACGCAGACCCAGTTTGCTCGGCCCAGACAGGCTGACGCTGCAGGGGAAGTGAATTTGGGGACACTTTAAATGGCCTGTCCTTTCGTTGGCAACTCTCGAAGGAGGATGCTGGCCTTTTGCCGCATGCCTCGCTCGCTCCGATTCAGAAAGGAAGTAACAGAAGAGAAGAATCCCTGCCCAAGGCTGTGCTCAAATTACACATGACACGTCAACAGCGGAGAAGGAAGGCAGTCAAGAAAATTAGCTGCTAAAGAGGACAGGGGAGAGGATCAGGAGTGACACAGGATGAGTTTAAACTCCTCTCTCTATCCTTTATCCTCTCCTGCTCTGCTTACCACTGGCTGCTGGCCTACTTCTCCCCGTGTGTTTTTTTTTTTTTTTTCAGGCTGGCTACAGCTTGCTGTCTGGCTCTGTCCTTCCTTCTGTCAGGTCTTCTGTCTCTGCTACTGACTTCAGTGTGTGAATATTTCTTCAGACTGCCCCCACATTCACAAATGGATGCTCTCTCTACGCTGGCTGTACAAATCTGTCTCTCAGTGTGATTTCTTTGCACACAAATGAGATGTTTTTTTTTTTTCTTTTTGACTTTCAAGCACCATGTCAAACTCTGAATTTTATGCACTGTCCAATCAAAGTGTGTACTTTATAAACACTGTCGTCAATGACCGCCTTTTTCTGAATCAATGCTCTAACCTAGCTGCATACAGGTTTATTTAGTCAGTTCTGAATCACACCACTTCACACTGCCCTCTGATGTATTTCACTTTAGTCACTTGTCAGCATAGTGCAAAGCCTGAATGAATTCACCTTAAACTCCCCGAGGCTGTTTCTGCTCAGGTCAGCTTTAAATGAAACACAAATTAATCTATAACACTGTGGGGCTGACCTCTGCCAAATGAACAATTTGTACTGAACTGCAAAGGGCCCTCACACTTTATTATAAAGAGCAATAAATGTGATAGATGTCCATTTTGTGTCACTTGATTTAACACAGTGGGGATTCAGCCGAGACATTGAAAAATGGCAACCAGTGTCACATAGTGCTGATCTTTTAGAAAAAAGAAAAAAAAACAATGTGTAGGAAATTTTTTGATACCACACAACTCAAGTCAAAGAAAGAAAGAAAGCGCTGTGATGGACCAAGACATATCTAAAAAAAAAAACAACAAAAAATAAATGAAAATATCTCCAGCATTACTACTTAACATGTATGTGACATGCTATTTTTTTTATATAGACTCTAATAAAAAAAAGATGAACTCATGAATGAGTCAGTCAGGATTAACTGTTGTTTGTCCCATCTTTATTCAGAATTCGGTCAGGTGAAAGGTGAATTTTCGTTCATTGGTGACACTGGATAAAAGATGATACCAAAGAGGAACGTTTTTCATCTTCTCTTTGGGTAATATCCAACTGGGCAAAGTTGAGCTGGACAACCGTGATGTTACGTTTTTGTTAGTGAAGATTTAGCAATATTTCTACTCTGAATCAAGAAATAACCATGTCTCTCAAATAGATGTTTTATTTTTCTTTAAAAAAATAAGCTTTTATCTCTCTCTCTCTAGTTTTTTTTAATAATTAAGTTTAAAGAGAGAAAAACACCCAATAATAAATCTTGTTTTCAAGGAGGAAAATACGTTTAAGATGAAATTTTAAACAGATTTCGACCCTAAATGCATGTCCCTCCGCATCCAAATGTTGTTGTTTCTCGTTTCGGAGACACTTTTTAATACGATTCTATTTCATGAGGTCCTCTTAAAACGAGCGCAGCTCAGAAAAAGCTCAAGCTTAAAGCAAATTATATCTGTGTGGAAAGGGTTTGTTTTTTCCTCAAAATGTGCTAGGGGATTTCATAATATTGATGTTTTTTAAATGAGATCTCTGAAATAACGTCTTCCAGATTGTCTAAAAGCTTAAATTAGTCAGTGCAATTGTTATTTTAGGACTGTACTTCCAACATCTAGATTGGGATACCTGTTATGGACCGCAAATAACATGTTGGGGATCACAAAAGGTAACCAGTGCCCAAAGTTCAAAGTTTAATCTGGATCAGAATGAGATGGATTTGGATTTTCTTTCATGGATCAAATAATGCATTTTTCTTTCGTGCTGTTTTTATTAAAGCAACA
The DNA here is from genome assembly GCF_022458985.1 of Mugil cephalus. Lineage (NCBI taxonomy): Eukaryota > Metazoa > Chordata > Actinopteri > Mugiliformes > Mugilidae > Mugil > Mugil cephalus. The sequence goes on along the minus strand of NC_061778.1, from coordinate 19,778,239 downwards.
TTAGATTGCATCACCCTGATCCAAATACACTTTTTAAAATTACCAAATTCAGATTACCAGATTATTATTACTCTAAATGAGACTGCACATCACAGCAGTTCATTTTTTTTTTGTGACAAAAAACTGCACAATAATACAGTCTTTTCTTTACACAATCAGACCCATCATCCCACCCTTAAGACATAAAGACAAACTAATATGCATTACTGCATCGCTACCAGGCACAATCTCCCTCTCTGTGTTGCACCTGAGCCTGTTGAAGACCCAAAACAACCTCCGGCGTCCTCCCAGAGTCAGGGACTGACTGGACAGGCAACAACAGATACTACTTTGACTTGTTCATCTCTCATAATTGCGTCATTGCAATCAATATACAGCGATAAATGACAGTTGAATTCCGCCCGATGACGTCTAGGATAGACGGCAGCAGCCTCCGCAACCCTAATGAGGATAAGCGGTAGTAGAAGATGAGATGAGATTATCAGCTGTTTATCAGCATGTTCTTGTTTAATTAAAAAAATGAATACACAGCATTAGTGCTGCTACTTTATCATTTTATTGGGTAATGGATACACAAAGCAAGCGCAAAATATGAACAAATTCATGACTGTGAATGGTAATACATTTATTAGTTTATTACATTTTGTTCTTAAAATCCATCCATAGATGGAGCTGATTGATATCACTTAGTCTGCTAGGCTCAGGATACTACATGTATGAACTTCCCAACCCACAAATGTTTTGAGGTAGAAAGTCGGTCTGGAACCACTCCATTGGGAAGTGATTAGGCTGGGCTTTTTGTGGAGGAGCACCAGTGAGAAGTGAAACTCTGAACAGCAATATAGTCATCCATGTCACCTGAGTGCTGTGAAGTTGAATGCTATTGAACTGGACTATCCAGTTGTATGCAGAGGATTTTTGTTTTTCATTTTCTCTTCATGTTGGTTGAAACGTGTCTCATAATGGAAACCAAAAGGTATGTTACCAAACACCATGATAAAAATGGAGTATAAAATGACTGTATCAAATATCGGTGATATAATTTTAGAACAAGTACTTTAGGAGGACATCAATTCCTGGCCTTATCTTCTGCTAGTGCTCCTCAAAAGAACTTGATAGAAATCTGAAATGTCACAGGACACATGAGCACAGAGTCCTCGGGAGAAGTTCAGCTGAAATACAAAGTAATCTCACTAATAAGCCTCAGAGACAAGAAGTTTCTGTTCCATTTGACTTTCCGCAAACTATTTTTTTTTCTCTTTTCTTGCAGCCGTACAAAGCAAATCATATTCAGAAAGCTTCCTAGAGGGGGGCAATAAATTCCCAGGGTTAGGTGCCCCAATTGTTGTGTGTGGAGAAAAGTGTGCCTGAATGTGTGTCTTTGTGTGTGAGCAAATGTTTACTTAATTTAGACAAACAGATGCTTCCGTGTGTCCATGTGTAGCGGCACATTCGTCCGCAGTCAACGTGCTTGGCAGCGCAGGAGTTAGTAAAGTCATCATTAGCAAATCTTAGAGGCCTGTGTGTACTAACCTTGCTGCAGTTTGGAGAGGCTAATTATCTCACCAAAACAGCCAGCTGAAGGACAGTCATGTACCCGTACACAAACACAATCCCAAATCCCAAATGCTCAGTCAAATTCACCGTGGTATACCGATATTTACATATAAACAAGGCAAAGGCCATAGCTGGGAATCGATAGGCTGATTTTGCATCTTCTAGCCAAACTACCTAAAAAAAAACACACTTGTGCACAGGCAACCATCTAAAAACACATATTCATTATTAACAAAATAAAAAAATTGTCACTTTGTTATGAGTGGAGAAGTGGGCCAAAAGCTGTGTTAGTTAGCATAAGCTGTCATGATATATTTCTGCAGTTCGAAGACCGGGGGACTCCGCGCAGATAGTGCCCTGTCAACGTGTCGCCTCTTTATTCTACCAAGAATCTTAGCTTCACGCTTGTCACACTTGATGCTAATATGAGTGAAACCTCATTCTGTCAAATCCTGTTAGTTGACATGACTATTATATCCCACAAATGAAAAAAAGGCACCTAGCGTAGGAATGTGTTGTTTATCTTCAGCCAACATAATGTAATGGGAGAGCGTAGTCTCTGTGTTTCAATTATGAATATGCACTGCCAGGAACTGGGCCATCTGTGCTTGTCTGCTTCAGTTACCAGACAAAAGAAAGTGACACCCGTTCCCGTCCCGGATTCAAACTGCAATCAGGCGATCGCTGCGCATCCACGGGCGCTTGGATGCTGGTCAGCAGAGTCAAACAAATGGATACTCAGGGAATTATCTCTGCACAAATGGTCTTAAATGTAAAGACTGCAGCTTAGCATCCAGAGTCTTTGTGTTCCAGCGTAATGTGCTACCATCCATTGCTGGTTTCCATACTGTCTGGTGCAGTGTAAGCAGGATCTGCTCATGAAGCTAAAAACTGAACTGGATTACCATGCATCATAATCACCTTGTATTGAGATTACACAGGCCCCCATGGAGTCCTGTGGTAGCGCCTCAGGGTTCTGTTCAATGTGGAAGTGGGATTTCCTAGCATATTGATGAGGTTCCCCTTCTGTGTTGTGCTGTGCATTTGATCCCATTGGTATAGTTAGGGTTGTTTATTTTCATTCCGGTCTTACACAAGGAAATTGACAATTCAGCCTCTTGGCTAATTCTTGACAAAGATTAATTGAGTCCTTTGCATTTGTGTTGGGTGTGGAGGAGTGTGTATGTGTGTCCTGATAGATAATGAGTACAGATGAATATGTAATAGGCTAGGAACAATACTCACCTGACATTAACATGCATCGCCTGGCTTTGCCATGCAGCTGCTATCTGATTGTGTCTGCATGTAATTTAGCTGTGTTGAGATCACACCTGGCACGTAAACTGCCTGGAATGCCTATCATTTTCACTTTCATTTTCATTTTCACGTTTATCCAAGAAAAGTGACTGTGACATTTTGTATTCTTCATTAGATGTATAAAATATTTTCTTTAAACTATTTTTGTAAAACCGTGCTTCCAGCCTTGAAGATTAAACGTGTAAGTATGTGTTTTTAAAAGCCTCAAACCAGTCTAACACCTGCATCTTGACCCTCAATCTGTTTGGATGGGCAACCAGCTGCATTTTTATTCCTTTCTATTTTTGATCATACTACTAGTGTATTTATTTATGTTTTTTTCTGTTTACTTGGTTTATGAATCCTTAACATTTTCTGGCAAAATATATCTGAGAAACAGCATTCAAATGATTGGGTCCAGTGAGCAAAATAAAGATGTAACCTCCAAGTGTGTATCATCTGCATAAAATTGATATTTGAAGCTTGCTGGTTGGAACGTCATGGATAATTGTGTCAAATGCTCAGATCTCACAGAATGATTGAATCCAGTTAGGATCCCTCAAGATTTTCTAAATAAACAGCTCTTGGTACAGCTACACCTTAGGTGACCTGTACCATTGTACAAGAGCATATTCAATCAATAAAAATGAACAATAGACAAACCACATGAAATCATAAGGTTTCAATAAAAAATATAAAATATGATAATAAATAACGAACAAAAATGTGAACAGAAATGTAGGAACATGTTAAGTTAGTTTTTTATTTTTGTCATTCTGATGGCCCACGGGTTAAAACTGTTTTAAATGTCTTTTAAAAACATTGGCATACGAATAATGTATTTTCACTATACTTACAACACGTGTCTTCTGAATGTGGTTCGATGAGTCAATGATTTCATGTTTTTGAACACATTTTGATGTCCAGGAAGATAGCTGGTTGTGAAGTGGGGTGCAGCAGTTAGAAGAAGCTTTGTCAACATGAGGGACCCTACGCAGACCTTAACATCTTGATGTGCATTCTCTAGAAATGTTACTACACATTGCAGCTATGATTGGCCCTCTTTGCAGTAGCATATTTTCCGCTTTAGAGTTTCCGATTGCTTTGCAATCTCTGAAATTTTCAAATTGATTGTTTTGCAGCAATAAAGATGAAACACATCGAGGAAGTTCGGAGATACAAACATTTGTATGACTTGTCTCCAAAATTTCAGTTTCAGTGAAGCAGGAAGTGGACACAAAAATGAACCCAACTGGCAAACCAGAGCTGTATATTAAAGAGAGTCTGGCCAACTAAGGAATGGACTGTCCGAGCTATCCTGCTATGCTGATTGGTCCCGAGCTGGTCAAATGTTTCATGGGCACCACGGTTTATATAGGAACGATTTTATGTACGAAAATTAAAGTCATTCCTAATGTGTACCTTGTTCTCGAAAACACTCGCTTTACAAATTAATGAAGTTTGAAGTTAACCAAGCCTTATGCTAGCCTTATGCTAGCTAGTTATCAAGACTGAAGGCTTGGAAAAAAAGCAGCTACCATCATATATACTGTGAAACCCATGTGTGGATGTAATTTATGTCCATGTAGATAGACAAATTTAATTGACACGTGACCTTGGTTACTACTAAGTTATTATTGCTAGCGCACAAATGTCATAATGATAATACTAAATAACAGTAAGACTAGTTTAATTTAAACTATTTCTGAGTATTTATAATTTTTCTGAGTAAATTCAAACTTTTAACGGCGATGGATGAACACAGGAGACTGAGAGAAAGCTATACACAGCTCTGTGACTGATGAGGTGATTGGGCTACAAAGCATTTTACAGACTCATTTAAGATATTTAAAGTAAGTAGACGCTGGGATATTTAAGTGAGGGGCTTTTACATATTGAGAGACGTTGGTAATAACATTTATAGGCCTGTTAATGATGAAAATAAGACATTTATTTCAACATAACACATCCGTCTCATAAGGGTACACTGTAGAATCTTCCGCTGATGTACCTAACATGGCGAAGTGGCCAGACTCCCTCTAATGTACGGCTCTGTGGCAAACGAAGACACGGAGCCAACTAGTGTTTGGGTGATGCTTTTACGGAGTGAGTAAAGGAGACTGAGTGCACAAGTATAAATGACTTACACCAGCAGAGGCTGTGTGCGGAGGTTATGCCATCTAGTCCCGCAGAGACATAAACTGCACTTAAGTGACAAAATCCACAATCTGTATTCTGATTTCCAAAGCAATTATCCTTTTTCCCTGCGGTTAATTTGATATTTCACAGTAGGGAATTACAGAAGCATTCACTGTGGCTCGGTTCATTTAAATGTCCCAGGAAGCCGAGAACACTCAAAAGCAGGATCTCTCTGTATGTGGAATGCTCTTACAATACCATAATTGTATTACCTGCCTTGAAAATTCTTTTCTACTATCTAATAAATCTTAATGATAACTGTGTCAGATCAGACAATTTTTTCTAATGAAAAATGAAAAAGTGGCCATTTAGAGTGGAGTGTATGGACTTTAGTTTCTGCTAGCACTGACAAACAGAGTGTACCCTTTAACAGGTTCTTAGTCACACAAGTCATGGCATAGATAATAAATAATAATAATAATAATAAAGCAAAGCTGAAACAAAATCCTTGAAAACATTTCACCACTCATCCAATCTTCAGTGTGTGATGTGCATCTAGTGCAATTCGTTTGATGCCTCGTACGTATTTTTTTGATGTAGCACACAGCCTGACAGTGTTCTACTGTTCACTGTATGCACTCACCGCAATGACAAAACACATGTATTGACTATGAAAGAGTATTAACCTTCTGGCTACAGCAGAGACTGCAGGGAAATTCCTTTTCTTTGATTTGTTACGGTTCTTATTCTCGTAAAACGTTGTTTCGCCTGAGATGAGCTTTACTGTGCCAGAAATCTGAGCTGTTGACTTTGTAAGTAATTTGTAAGGTCATTCAGTAATTTAGACTAATTTAGGCTCATTCTGCCTGTGCATCAAAATGAACGTCAGTTTGATGTATCAGTGTTGATGATACGTGTCCCAGAACTGGCTCTGGGACACATATCTCTGAAGGGTCAGCAGTTCCCTATTTTTATACACCGTATACTATTGTGTACATATCAATACTAATGGAAAAGAGGCTCTTACATTCAGTTTCTTATTCACTGGGGTGTTTAACCATTGACTGTTTTCCAAGTAACCGTCCCAGTGGCTCAATATTTTTTTTCTACTTTGCTCAGTGATGTTGTGACCATTTATGCTCACATGGGGTCACTTAACCTCCTGCTGTCTTTCCGTGTCACTCTGACTCGTTGCGGACCCCTGCTTATGAACTGAGGCCTGTCAAAGGGAGTGAGAGCAGCCTTGTGCTCGGCTTGGCAATCCTCCAGCAATGTGAAAACGCACACAAACACTCACCCCGCCCCCAGAGAGCCAGGCATCTGTGTATTCCAGATGTGAGCGGTGAGCAGAGAGACACACATTCACATGCACACAAAGAAAGATTATTTTTTTTTGCAGCTATTGCATTTAGATATACAGTATATCAAGCAGTTGTGTGCATAAATACATAATCACTCACAGACACACACACACACACACACACACACACACACAGAGCAGTCCTTCCATACAAGCCCCAGAGGGGTGGAACATATGCTTGCTCCCTCACCACTGGGGAGTGTGGAGAAGCAGGAGGGTAATGTTTATGAGAGAGCGTCATTAATATGACAAAACAAGACTGGCTGAGGGATTTGCGGCGCACGCCAGTGCTTCCATCGTCTGTCAGTGCTTCTTATCACCACCTTCTACTGCTGTTAGCATTACCATTAACATCCAGGCAATGCAAGAGCCCAGGGAAAAGTTGCCGTTATATGCTGTGCATGTTTGCATGTAAATACGTAAACAGCATTTTAATGTCGGAGTTGATTATGGCAAAGTTCAGTTTTAAATTTGAACATTTTGAATAACCTGTTGAGGTTTAAAACTGTCCTAAAAAAAAAATCAGTATTAGCCCAGTTTCTTTGAATTTAGACATAAAACCCAACGGAATCAATTTAAAACAAACAAATAAAAAAAAAAAAAAGAAAAATGATGGTGCAAGGTGTGATTAATCATTTCTGCCTGAAGGCAATGCACAACTGATCCAAATGCAAGACAGGTCCAGAGTTTTGCAGTGAAAAGTGCCATGGCAGACTGGGAGTAGGTGGAGTGGTGCTGAGCTGCGCTGGAGATCTGGAAGTTGAGGTGACAGATAGCAATCCTGGAACATGGCGAGGTTACAAAAAGTCAAGCATGGACAGAAAAAGAACCCAAAATCAACCAGAGTCAGTTAGTTGCTGCACAGATAGACACAACTAACTAGCAAGGAGTGGATGAGAGACCCAACCAGGGTAGATATACTGGAGGGCTGGATAGATGGATGGGTGAAAAGTGTGCAGGTAGGAGATGACTGGATTGCCACGCCCTTACTCACATAGGAAAAACAAGGACAACAGATATGAGGGAGGGGAAACACTAGCAACGCATTGACAAAGGGATAGAACACACCAGAGCCATGACAGACTTCTACGCCAAAGCCAGAATGACATCAATACCAGCACTGATATGTTTTATTTTTAAAAGCGTCTGATGTACTATCCTTCAAGGGAGAGAAATGTGTCATGGTTTATGAAGTGAATGCATCTCTAATGGGCCGCTTCTGAATACATTTGTAATTATCGCTGAATAATATTCCCGCTGGTGCATCTTTTCACTGTTTTTGTCAATTATTTTCCTATATTCTTGTTAAAATGCAAGACAGGCTTTTAAGCGTGAATAACAAATGCGCAACTTCCCCGAAATAACGAGCGGTTTGCTGCGAGCTACAGTACCACATAACATAAATAAATAGAGCAGTCGCCAATAAGTGTTTACGCACACAGAACGTGATGATGAATCGATGCCTATTGTCTCCAGTATTGATGTTCAGAATGAGACATTGTATTGTCGTATTGATACTTCAGGGAACCAAATGTAATGGCGCAAATGCACAGTGGTGGAAAGAAGTTAAAATTATACACAATCTCAAATATTATCACGAAATATTTGTGGAAAAAAACTTTTTGTGTTTCAAAAGATGTGGCTGCATTAGACAGACACAGACAAATACAAATTATATTTATTTTGTTTATTGTTTGCAAGAAAAACTCAATTCAAATTCAAAACTAAATTCTTGACAATTTCAATGTGTCCATTCTCAGCATTGTCATCATCAACAAATAACAGAGAATGTGTCCAAAACCGAACAAAAAATAAATAAACCATTGCATCCTCATCCTTAATATTTAGTCCTCCTGCCATTAGCACGCAGTAGAGCTCTAATCCTGGATGTCATGTTCCCCATGAGCCTTGCAAACTTTTGAGGGGTTACCTTGTCCCATTGTTCTTGAACTACTACTTTCAATCCTTCTAAATTCTTTGGTTTGCGCTTTGAAATAGACCTTTTGATAATCCACCACAGATTTTCAATGGGGCTCATGTCCGGGGACTGAGCTGGCCACTCTAAGACCTGGATACTGTGCCCCTGTAGCTAGGTTCTACTGACCCTGGATATATGGGAAGGGGCATTATCAATGACCATTTGGGTTTGGAGAATGGCACAATACTTGGCAGAGTTCAGTGTGCCATCACAGACAGTGAGATGACCAACACCGGCAGCACTCATGCATCCCCAAACCATGAAACTGCCTCCACCATGTTTGACAGCAGATATTATACATGCTGGAGATAATGCTTGGCCTTGACTTCTGCGTACCCTCACATTTGCAGGAGGAAGATAAAGCTGGAAAACAGGACTCATCTGACCACAGAATTTTCTTCCAATTCCTGACTGTTCACTTCTAACCTCTGTCTCGATCAGGGGCTTCTTGACAGCCTTGTAGGACCTTAAGCCATGATCTAAAAGTTGTACACTGGACTCCCTGCACATATGGATCAGGATGCAGTCATTTCTTGATGAAGAAACCCTTGGACCCCCAGGTCTTGGTTTGTCTTCCAAGCTGTTAGTTCGTCTATGTTTCTGCAGAGTGGATCCAGCTGCTGAAGAACTGCATCTGCACTCCCTGGTGATCTGGCAGCAGCTGTACCCTTTCTGGTTGAGAATCTGTATCTTCAAGAAGAATCAAGAATCAGGAGTCTTTATTGTCATTATGAGAGCATAACAAAATTTTGCAGAGACCCCCAGCTTAAATGCACATACCAATATACAAACATTTAATTAACACATAGGAAACAACAATTAGGGTTGTTTCCTATGTTAGGTTCCTTGTTTCGGCCATTTTTGCCTCTGAAGAACTTTCAAATGTACTGACTTTATATAGAAAAATTATAAAGTTAATAAAAAGCACGGCCTTCATTAGTAGATCATTGTACCAAAATTACCCAGTACTCAAAATCTCATCTTATCACCTACTACCACTTTTCCTCATTAGGGTTGTAGGGTTTGCCTGGAGTCTATCCCAGCTGTCATCGGGCGAGAGGCGGGATACACCCTGGACAGGTCGCCAGTCTATCGCAGGGCCAACACATAGACAAACAACCATTCGCACTCACACTTACGATCAGTTTTAGGGTCACCAATTAGCCTAATGAGCACGTCTTATGAGGTGTGGGGAAAACGGAGTACCTGGAGAAAACCCATGCAGACACAGGGAGAACATGCAAACTTGACCCAGAAAGGCCCGAGCTGGACTTGGACCCGGATCTTCTTGCTGGGAGGCATCACTGCTCCAATACTCTAAATTTCTTATGTATTTTTATGGAACCAATCAATTTCAATTCCAATCAAAAGTTTTTAATTGCTGTTTTAGGATTTGTTTGGTATTTTGTCTGTGACTGTACTAAAAGAAATTGCACTTGAAGACCTAAGAGTGATTCTTAATGCAATATTTCACAAATGCGTGGGGTGTCCAAAAACTTTTTTCTCACCACTGTATATACTCAAGTATGATTCTGTACTTGAGTAAATGTGCTTAGTTTTACATCGTTGTCCCTCTTCTGTGTGTTCACCAGTTGCTTATATCTTTCTGTGTTCTATTAAACTGTTTCGCTGTGTGTGTGCCGAGACTCGAAAAAACAAACCACAGTCTATGTTTGTGTCGTCTTGTGACGAAGAGAGAGAGATAAGGCAGTGTGAAAATCCACAGTGCCTGAGCTCTGCCTCCCCACTGTCTCTGTCTTTGCTGTCTTGTCTCTGTCTCCAACTGGCCACATGTTAGAAAGATATTTATGGCTTCTTTTATTACGATAATTTCACCACCATTTCCATACACACCAGCTAATCTCATAAAGCACTGACACATCCCCACCTCGTTGTCCCTTAAATCAAAAATTGACCATGTCTTTGCCATGTGTTTTTGTAACCCAGCGTCATTCATCACCAGTTGTCAGTCAATGAATTGATGGATTGATTATGCAATGTGTTGCTTCTGAACACTGGAGTATTGATGAAGACATTTTAAATTAATAAACTGTGGAGGGAGGTTTCATGATGTGTGACTTAATGTGAGTAACTGCTGATAAATCACTTATGGAATAATTAATTAGTGAAGTGCGGTTTGTTTGAAGAACTTTGCATAGTGTGCAAAGCTCTGTGGAGTGCTCTGGGGGATATTTTTGCTGCACAATGAAAGCAATCCATAGGGTCAGGTCAAACAGTGCATTACACAAAGCCTAGTGTGACTATCGGTTACCAAACTAATCCATCACCGGCACTGAACTCCGACCTCAACCACCTACACTTAACTATCAGAGAGTCTACAGTAATTAAATACCACTTCTTCTTGCAGCCAGTCACCCAGTCTAGTGATGGCGACAGATGTTGGTACATTCCCATACCTTAGTGTGTGTGTCAGGACGTCAAGGACGTTTTTAACCATATAAACTATTTGTGACAGGGCTGTTCAATATTTAGATGCAACGGACCTAAGTTTTGCTCTTGCTTTAATAAAGGGAACAAACTTTAATTTAATGTTATACGGTTCTGGCTGACAATTACCAAGACAGAAAGTGGCAGCATGAGGTGATTGGGTTTAATAATAAATGAAAACATTAATAATTGAATTAACTGATGTGCAGACAGTGGTGAATAGTTATTTAATATTTTGAAATGCAAAGGTGTGCAGGTCTTTGGTAAAGTTGAAGGACTTTTTTAATGTGATTAAATTTTGAGCAGCAAAGGCTGAGATATCCTGGCTGTCTCTAGTATGGATAAAAATACCTCCCCTCTAAAGTTCCTCGCCAAGGCTGTTACTCAGTCATGTATGCTCTGTAATCAAAGTTTTATGAAACCTTAATCTCTTGCTAAGATGACCCAGACAACATGGCTTTCTTAAGATGCATAGTACTGTATATAAAGATGGGTTTCATCCCTCATGAAATCCTTCGTTAAACTAGCCAACAACAAAATAACATTTTGTTTTGGTTTCCAGCCTACTATACAGAAGGCTAGCAAGCTTTGATGAAACCGAACTGTCATTCTGAGCTGTGTTGACCACAAGGATGCATAGATTTTATAAAATTTAAGCAAATAAGCTTCAGAATCCCAAATCATATTTGGGTCCTTTGCTTTCCTGAAGCATCCCAGATCCAGTCACACTCTATGCAGATGATTAAATCTCATTTTAATATCCACTTTTCTCTCCTTCCTGTCTGTAGGGCAGTGGTGCACATTCAGGTCAACGATGTGAATGAGTTTGCCCCAGTGTTTCGAGAGCCCCAGTACAGAGCAGCCGTGACAGAGGGCAAGATTTACGACAGCATCCTACAAGTGGAGGCCACTGATCAAGACTGCTCCCCACAGTATAGCCAGATCTGCAACTACCAGATCACCACCACCAACACACCCTTTGCTATAGATCGCAACGGTGAGTAGCAGTGCCACAAAGAAACCATATTATACGGCTTGTTATTAGTAGTCTGTGATGTTCAGTCTATTGAAATATGGTGAACTGAAGGTACCTTCAGTTGTGGGTATACCCACTGTCCCTCAGCCTACCTTATCTTACAGGCTGTTCACTTATTTCAGTGATTGATGTTCACGTAGATTTTCCAGATTAAGCTTATACATTCCCTTTTCTCCATCTTATTAACCAGTGATGCAAAAGTGACACTCATGATCTGAAAATCCCATCCACCCATACACATGCACTTCACAGCTAGAGGAGACAAACGCTCTGATAGCAAAACCTAATACTGGCAGATGTCTCTCCCCAGGGTAAAATGTGTTCTTTGCTCTTTCCAAAGACAAAGTCAAGCATTGCCCAGAGATCCATCAGTCTCCACAAATCAGATCACAGAAGTCATACAAACATGCATGCACACACACACAATGACAAAGATGAATGCTAAGAAAAATCTATGTACACTCCCAAATATCCTCACAAATATGGTTGAATTTCCAGAGCCGCCACTTTCACAAATGAACTTGGTTATTAAGCATTGTGCTTGTGCAGAAACAGTTCAAATTCTGTATTTAATTTGAACGTAGGATGTGAGTTAAATCAAGACTTTTAAACATTTTGATTTGTGTCACTGTTAGACAAAGTGCTCAAATACATCTGGTGGTACAGAGACTGCACGTGTGCACTCTCTCAAACTGACAAAGACAGGTGACAAGAAACACTTGACACAACATTTGCTTTGCTGCCAACCACCAATAGTTTCAAACTGGTGAGGTGTTGCAGTGAAAAGGCTGACTGGTTGAGGTGCGGGACAAACTGCAGCGTGAGTGATACAGTGGAGAGTCTGAAGCCTGTGCACTCTCTCCAATTGAAGGGGTCCTCCTCAGCCATTGACCGCTGAGGAAAAGGCTTTGAGAGCTCTTGAACTCAAGAGGACCTGAGGGAGAGAGTAAGTAGAGGGAGGGAGCGAAGCGGAGGTTGACTGTGAGAGTCAGAGTAAGTAGTAAGACATGATAAGGGGTAGTAGTAGTCAAACCGTGGTTTGACTACTACACTTTATTATAAGTGGGAATAAGTGGGAATAAACGATAACACCAAGGCTCGATGTTCTATATATATTTTTTAATTGTCAATAAATAAGTAAATAAATAATACAGACTCCCAGTGAAACAATGAAATATGATGATGAGGTAGTGGTAATAGTTCCTTGAAATTCAAGGTTCACCAAACCCCAAAACACTGCTGAGCGGCCTTCAATAAAAAGGTTTACAACTCAGTGCCTTCAGTGCTGCAGTCATTTCATCGTTTGTCACGCTGCAACACGAGTACTAAAAAGCTAGTAGCTCAGTTAGATTTTGCTTAGGACTGCGGTACGTTAAGCTAAATGCTAATATCATGTGCTCAATTGCAATGCTGACACAGTCAGGAGGTACAGGAGGAGGTAAAATGTTTTCCATGTTCTACTGTATGTTTGAGAGGTTTTCATGCGAAAACACACCATACACGCTGTAATCTGCAGTAACAGTCAAAAACTAATACAGAATCACATTCATGTACGTTAAGTACATTGAATACTTTCATCTGCAAAGTAATCTAATTAAACTGTATGTATTTATATTTTAGTTAGTTAACAGCTACAAGGTCAGAATTTTTTTAAAAGGCTCTCATTACTAATGAAAAGACATCACTTACAGTGCTTTTTACTTTTCAGGTGATTATTTATAATAGCGGTCATAAGTTTTTTCTGAATGAATGAGACAAAAACTCTGCCGATCCAGGAGCAACCCTGTTGAGTATAAGCGTTCAATTGGCAGACCTCCACCAAATGTGGTTAGAGATCAGATCTCTCAAATGCGACCCAAATGCGTCCTGAGCAAATTCACACCTTCATGTGATGGATCACCTAGATTACATGTTGCAATGCGAGGTCTGAGCATGGCCTCCGATATTTATTCATCTAAACTTTGACTTGGTGACGTTTCTAAAATTCAGATATAACCAAATTCAGAATTTTTTTTTCTTAGAATAATAACTAAGAATAACTGTAAATCATCAGTGTCTGAAGTATTAAGAGTGACCGACACTCAGTGGGACGACTTATAAAGTTTGATGGCCACAGGCAGGAAGGACCTCCTGTCTCATTCTGTGGTGCATTTGGGTAGGATCCTCCTTAAACTGGCCAGTGTGTTGTGGATCACGTGTGAGGAGTTGTCCGTGATGGTCTTCACTTTTGCATCACATCCTCCTGCCTGACACTGTGTTCAAAGAGTTAATGAATATTTGTGCAAACTGTCATGCCCCTCAGTAGAAGGTGGGATACTTCAGTGTGAGCCAACGAACAAACAATAATATAATAATAAAAACAGCAACTTCTAGACTCATGCTGCTAACATGGCTTGATTTTTTTGTTTGTTTGTTTGTTTGTTTTTAAGTCTGCAACATAAATACCCCAAAAATCTGTGGCTAAAAACAGACCCTAACATCATCATTATTACCTGCTGTTCAAATAAATATCAACAATTCCCAACAGATAGCTGGACAATGCTGAGAGGAAAAAAAACACTTTGCAGGTTTCTTTTCATACTCAATCAGTGGAGAATAACAACAACAGTCAAAAATCATCTTTTACAGAAAGGCAAGGAGGGCTAAGCAGCGGTAGGTAAGAAATGGTGTGTGGTAAAAATTGGATAGTAATTAACAGGGATGGTGGGGGGAAATGCAGGCAGGTGCGGATACAGTTTGCTTGTGTGTTTATTTGATAGAGAAGCAAACAGAGAGAGTGAGATGGAGGGAAAAGCAGTCAGTTACTAGCTGGCTACACATACCAGCAGGCACAGCACGCACAGCCTGCTGACACGGATAAGTTGATGTAGTAATTGAGGAAGCAGGGATGAGAGCCTCCGTCATGCAGAAAGGTGTGAGTTTGTCGGTGTGCGTACGTACTTGTGTGTGTGTGTGTGTGTGTGTGTGTGTGTGTGTGTGTGTGTGTGTGTGTGTGTGTGTGTGTGTGTGTGTGTGTGTGTGTTTGTGGAGGAAAAAAGCACAACAGATGAGGCAGCAAACAGTGAAAGGGGATGAGGCTACAAAACAGTGAGAAGATGATGTGCACCGAGAGGGAATGGTAGGGTTGGACGGGGGAGGGAATGAATCCTAAACAAGCTGAGAGGAAGACAGAATGGCTGATGAGCAGGACGGGAAGGCGAACAATGCTGTCCTCGCATGAATTACACTTAATCCTCCTACTCACACACTCCTATTCATACACACCATGCTATCAACGTTCAGCTCCCTCCGCACAATACAAAATCCTCAAGAAGCATCCACGCTGTAGTTGTAGTAACTTATTCCAGCTACATTTCAGCTCACTTCCAATAAAGGCCAGCGGAGCCTCGTTTCATTGCTCTTTATACTCTGCAACTGTTTTCTGTGAGAGTGCCCACTCCCTGCTCCGGCATGGTTGCGTGCACAGCATTGTCATCCGTCTCTTGTTGAAGACTCATCAAATATGAACAGGCACATTAGAACTACAAGAGCTCCCTTCATGTACTCTGCTAAGCATTAGAAAAGTTGCTGGTTCGGAAAGTGCGTAGTGGTTCCTAATGAGTGTGGAGACTCTGAGTGACCCAGTTGGGGCATAGTTGCTGAGTGTCCTGTAGCAATGAATGGCTTCTTTTTTTGTTGTTGTTGTAAAGTGTTCTTTCGTAAAGACCTGGTGCAGGCCTATAATATTGTTTGACTCAAAATGGACGATTTAAAGAAAATTACAATTGATTCAGCAAGACTATAGCTGCTATCTTTTTTCCCCCTACACAAAGCTTCAGTATTATACGTTTGTATTGACACATGTAGCCTTGAGGCACTACCACAAAAAGAGGTAAAGAATGGGCTGCAGAACTCCTTTCTTCTTAACTCCTCACCAGATCAGATTTTGCCTTGAAGACACAAAAGGCTTTATCCAACTGTTCACATACTGTGCTAGCAATCTCCAACAACCATAAATAACAATAATAATAATAAAAAATGTTGGAATAACCCTTGAGCTTTAATAGCACTTCACTTTTAATGGCTGTTTGATTTGTGGCTCAGTAAATACATTCATTCATTGTCTGTAACTGCTTATCTGGGGTTGCAGGGGGCTGGAGCTATATCCAAGCTGTCATTCACTTTGGACAGGTTGCCAGTCTATCACAAGGCTAACACAGAAAGACAAACAACTATTCACACGTCTAGCAAATTTAGAATCACCAAGTAACTTAAGAAGAAATTCCATGGGATCCATAAAACCGAAGCCAGGAGAAGATGCAAATGCCACACAAAAAAGTCCCCAAACTAAATTTGAAACTACATTATTGTGGCATCTGTCAGTGCATTTACATGCACAGCTTAACTGAGCTGTGCTTGGAATTAGACTTTCTGAATGCGGTCCTTGTTCAAGTTGGCATGCAACTGACAGGAACATGTCCTCCTCCTGCACACTAGGTGGCGATATGTGTCTTGTCAGCAGGTTAGTATGGCATCCTTTCTGGTTGACCTAATACAACATCTAATAAACAAGAGCCATTTATGCGGCAGACCACCATTTGAAACAGCAACAAGGTGGATAACAGTACAGCTTTTTTAATCTACTACATTATTTTTTATTTAATTTTTTTTTAGTTTTCTACTGCTTATGGTTCAGATAAGATGTGTGCTATCCCTAAGGTGGTTCTTCTACCGACTTTGTTTACCTTCTTCTTCCACGACCAACTTTTTCCACGTGCATGTAAACGTACGGAGTAATAATTATGACACCACTGTTACCCCCTGTGCACCTTCAGTGGATTTAATGCAGGCATTATTAAAGGTGTACTCCAGTAATTTAGTGAACCTTCCATAAAGTCTTTCAATAATTCAGAAACATTTGAAGTAAGATTAAATTTATTGTGCCGATCATTCTTTGGTGCTTAGATCTAGGCAGGGTGAAGATTGCCATGGGAAGTGGTTCTCTGAATAAAATGTTCCCAAGATGAAGGAAAATCCCCCTGGAGCACAGACAATGGGGATGGTGATGAGCGATCTTTGCACTGTGTCGGCTTTCATGAGAGGATAACGTGACTGCTGGGGCCAGGTGTTTGCAGATGAGGTGTTGAGAGGGTGGAGGTGGGTCGCAGCACTAAAATGAAAGCAGAGCATCAGAGAAGACTTCGAATTGAACAAGTTGCAGGTTTTTAGTTAAAGGTGTTGGTAAGTGTCAGATGACAATTGCATGAAGGCAGGTGTGTGTGGGTGGGGCTTAGAGGTAGCGTGAAACTTTGTTTGTCCTGCAGAAACATGATCTTCCAGGCTGAACTTTTTTACATTTCCTTTCATACAACTAATGTAATGACAAGCAATATCTAAGCATATCTTTCAAAATCCGCTCCTTGAGTTTGTAACCCAATGCTTTTTAAAATGTGTACTCCCCTGTCCCACACTGAGATTTCCCTGATTCCTATTTATTTATGACAGTGAATTGCAGGAAATTGGTAAAATATGCAGATGATCTATTACTCTATTTCTCGACCTGCTAATACTAAGAAACTGGCAAACATTTCCAGAACAACGGCGATTGCATTTCTTGTGGGTGATGATAAAATTGAAGAGGCTTATAGTGGTGCTGGACAGGTGTTTAATACCTTGAATCAGGTTCCAAGAGGACGTGAGCAGAGGGACAAGGACCAACGTTGTTTTTTTCTTCAGGGTTTAATGAAACATGCTCTTAATTCTAAGAAACATTAGCACTAATCAATCCACTCGGAGAGATAGACGCTACCTGTCATCTTCAGCATGATCTCATTTGTAACAGAGATTATATTAAGGCATCACGGTTAATTTGACAGTGACATATAGTGATTGTTTAAAATTAAATACCCATTACTCTCTTAAGCAGACACACTCGCTGTGTAAGCAAATAAAGCAAAGCACATAATCAGCTGTGTTTCCTGAAATGTGTGAAATCAAAGCTCAGAAATAGAAAGTCAGTCCCACAAGGTTACAGGCAAGTATATTCTTAACCTAATGCCTTTTATAGTTTCTGCTAAACTCTGAAGTCTTGTCGTAAGACTGAAGAACAGACCTGTTAAGACAGAAGTAAAAGAATAAAAATTAATATGGAAGTGTGAGTCTGAAGAGTCAGTTTTCAAACCAGTGATTATTGAGTAACTGCAGACCGTTTCTGATTTACATCACACCGATTTGGGTTTCACACATTTCAGCAAAATGTTTCACATAAAAGCTCTTCTTACTGTATTTCTGTATTCACATGTCCACCACTCATAAACTTTTGTGGGGAATCAACATTTTTTTGAACGTATTGCTTTGTTCCACATTAAAGGTTTTGGACTCTCACTTAATACAGTTGAAGAGGTAGCTTTAATGTACAGTATAAAGACAGAATTTCTCTTTAACTATACAGGCATAGCTGAAAAGCTTCATAAGCGTGCCTGTAAATCACCAAAATAAGAGAACGTAAAACCATGACAGATAATGTATACATGTTGGTATAATTAGGAACAGCCTTTTGCTCCCCCATCAAGTAACTCAAAGACAGAAAGACTGATACCACGTACAAAGCCAGCTATCTATGTTGCCTACATAAATGTGTAATGCTCGCATTTGCACTCCATTAAACAGTGGGTGGTTAAAAGCAAATAAGATAAGATCATCTTTTATTCATCCTACAGTGGGGAAATTAAACAAACTATATAAATTACTCAAAGTGTTAAGTGTGGCTGTGGTGATTTTAGATGACTGCTTCCATCACAGTCTTACATTCAAAAACATGGTGAACATAACCCCAGCCACCTCCGATTTGTCACTGTCAAATAAATTTCTCATGAGTGCCTGGATTAGCATGCATATTTTTTTTTTTTTAAATGAATGTGTCATGGCTCTCCTGACGTGTTTCCTCTCTTCGTTGCTTTTCTTTTAAATGCTCGGGGGAGGAAAATAAACTCTTGTTTGTAGCATATATATTGTGGCCATTTTTTGACTTAAAAACACATGAACACAGTAAAAAAATAAAATAAATAAATAAATAAAAACCTGACTTCCCAACTTGGGAAAGGAGACCAAGAGCGTGTGAACAGCTGAGCATAAGTAATTCTCATACACCCTTAATACCTTAATATGCTTTTAAAAATTCATAATTGATGAAAGGTTTGTGAACTTTTATCAGGCCCACTAACTAAGGCAAGCTGCACAGTCTGGGAGCCAAGGAACCTCCCTGCTCACATGTAGTGGCATAGGTTTGTCTGGAACCGTTCTGCTAATGCTCCGGCATCTGAGTGCAGTGGAGTTGAATTCTGATTTGTGGTAGGATTATTCCATTGCAGTAAGATTTCTTTTTTTTTTTTTTTTTTTTCTGGGCTCATTTTCTGATAAGAATTGAATGTGTGTACACCAGGCTAGGATGTGTGTGCATACATTCTTGACCCCGGAACTGACATGGCTAAAAAGAATTCAGCCACAGTTTATTCTATTAACACCTGTGCTTTTCCTAATGCAAAATGTCTAGAATGTTCTCAGTGAAAACTGACTGTTTCCAAAGACCATAACTGCCCAATCCACCCTAATAAGCTGCTTCGTATTAGCAGTAATTGCCTAAATAGATTGCAGGTGTTTTTCACAGACAGCAAATCTTGGCCCTGAAGTACCTGAATACAAAAATACACAAGCTAACAACACAGAATGAGCGCTTTGAAGAAACTTGGACGCCCAAGTGATAATTAACTAACTTCATCACTTTCACCCCAACCAGACAATAGGAGAACATTTTGTTTACTGACATAATGCCAGCTGCATCTTAGCTTTGGCCGACTTAAAACCTCAAACACTGCAATTTGTGGCCACCATCGTGCCAAGCTGCACAACACAGAATGTTTTCGGGGGGGGGAAACCAAACTTTCTCTGCAAAAACAATGAGTTGCTTTAAATGAATTGAATTTCAACCTAGACCTTTTCTCCCCAACAGGAAACATCCGGAACACAGAGAAGTTAAGCTACGACCGCCAGCAGCAGTACGAGATCCAGGTGACGGCCTGGGACTGCGGCCAGAAGAGAGCCTTGCACAGCGTCCCCGTTCGCATTGACGTCAAGCCTGTCTGCAAACCTGGCTGGCAAGGTGGGCCGTTATCACATCTGTGTGTGTGCGAAGCTTTCAGACAGGTCCAACGGTGCTGTGTTTATACATCCGCAAACACAGATGTAGTTGTTTATTTGTGATTACTTGAGCTTTTAGAATATCTGCATGCCTGCGTTGTTCTCTTCATTTGCACAGATGTGCCTATTTGTATGGGATTACTTTTGTTCTTGTTTACCTCTCAATGCCACTTGCTGTATAGTCTACATGCTTCATTTTTTTTTTTCCAATTTGTAATATCTCGGATTCTCCTTTCTCTACTTCACTTTATTTCTTTGCCCCTTTCTTTCTCTAATTTCTTCTCTATTTTCCTTTTCCACCACACGTCTCCTCTCACCTTCCCTCCCTGAGGAATTGGACTGTCAAGTTTAGCTGGTTTGATCAACAACACGTTACTAAGAGCACTGCGATTCAACCAATATGGCTTCTAGCACATCAGAAAACCATCATGGCAGCCTTGATAACGTCCAGAATAATGCACAGGCCGGTGCCTGCAAGAACAACACAAAAAGGAAGCTCACAATAGCTGCAGCTGTAATTTACACTTGTCAATGAGGGCAGCCGCACATGTGATGAAAGGCGCACACATGCAGCGTTCCTCACATGTAACCGTGGGCAATCTGTGTTGTTCTGTCATTAACAGGGTGATTCATGTGCTCTTTGGCATCCGGCCATTTATCGTCCCACAGGACGCGGTGTTAGCAGGCTGGTGATAAACAGCATTAAATGAGGACCCTGGCAGCAGCTCAGTGGCAGTCACTGAACCCTGCAAAAACTGTTAAGTTGTTTGGCTCATATTCAGTCTTCCAATCTGTGTTCTCTCGAAAGAAGTGGCAGCACTTGCCTGTGATTTTGGAGAACCGAACACGTCTCTGATCAGAGGTTGAAGATTTCCAGTTACAATGTCAAAATTTCCAAAAAAAAAAAAGAGACAAAAAAAAAAAAGCTAAATCAATCTATTTTGCATCAGGGATATAAATGATTCAGGGGATGTCCTGAAACTTGTTACATTAGTTCTGACTAGTCTGAATAATTTCTTAAGATGGCTGTACAGTACTTTACCAGGCCGAGGGCTGACTTTAAGGTCACCAAATAGAAGCAGTGAAAAGGTTTACACAAACTTTAACTGAACACATATGTGCATTAGTGGTAAGAAGCTTGTGACAAACAAAGCCACTCACAATGATGATATATTCCATGATAGACAGTGAGCACATGCAGAAACTTCAACTACAAAATCTATGGCAAGTTGTGCAGTGACCGTGGTAAGGACAGCCGAAATGAGAAGTGTGTGTGCATGCATGCAAGCGCACACATGCACAGACACAGTCTTCCTTGATCAAATGGCAGTTGTCGTTATGAGCGTTGGTTGGCAACAGGGATGAAGGAAAGGACTGAGAAAGAGAAGTTCATGCCATGGCCACAGATCAGGGGGATATTTAATAGGCCTAGTGGTTGTTGTATTAAAGACAGGCTGCTGTGGGGATGTCAAACACACCCACACACGCACTCACAGACACACACAAAAGATGTACTTGCTTGCAGTTTAAACTGTAATCTGTCTGTTCAAATTAGCCATGGTTTCTGGCTCTGGACAACAAGCCTCAGCAGTGTGGCTCCCTTCCAATCCCATGTCCTCCTGTTACTGGTAGCTCTGTGCACGCACACAAACAGACGCATGCAAACATGCTGGCAGAGGTAGTGTATAGATTGTTTTCATCTGAAGCAGTTCCCTGACTAACAGTTTCCCGGTGGATGTAGCAGTGTTTAAATGCGAAGAAGCCAGATATTTCCCTCAAGAGTTGAAAAACCGAGCTTAAAGCTTTCAAAAAACCTCATCAATCTAGTCTGTTGCAGCAGAACCAGTTACTTACTACGTTGTTCCAAGTATCAGTGTCCGTGATGGTGTCTTGGGACCCACGTCAAACTTCAGCTTCAGATAACTTCTCCATTCAGATAGCATCCACCAGTACACTCAGCTCTCCTGTTTAGGATAGAACGTCCTTGCAGCCTGTGGAACAACAACTCAGGATGTGCTTCAGAGCACCTGCGCTATCACATGCCAGTGTTTTTGTCAGAATTTAAGTGGAAAAGCCTGAAAACATAGGAAGCAAACAGTGAACCAACTGGATTGCAAACGTGATCCAACCTGGGTCAGTCTTCCAGACCTCTGACAAAGTAATCTTGGAGTCCAACTATCTGGCTGTGCAATTACACATCCATCTCCTCTGCTGTGTCTCTCCTTGGACTATGTAACAGCTCTCCTTCCTCTGGGCTCCTTCGTATTGAGGTCTCAGATAGCTGCCATTTCCCCCGCCCGTCCCCAAACTCACCGCCACTCCACAGTGACTTCATTTCATTCTTTTTTCATATCTCTTCAATCTTTTTTTGCTCTGCCCGTCAAAAACAATTTAAAACTTTTCAAACTATTATAGTCCATTTCGTATCTTGTCCGTAAATCGCTCCTCTCCCCGGCGTCCACGTAGAAATACAGACATGTGAACACACACACACACACACACTTTCCACATAAAAAACTAATAACAGAATGAGCCTCTGTTGAGCTCCGTCTCTTCATTTGATGGGATGGTTATCAGTTTTACTTGGTGTGATAAAGTGTGTCTCTAACACCACAGTGGACATTGACACAAAGCTTTATATAGTATATCTCAAGGCCTGTCTCAGGCGTGAGACTAGCTTTGTGAGAACGCTGACAATCATGGGAAACAAAAAAATATATGTATTTTTAATTTTGTATTGTATTTGTTTGTCCTTGAATGGAGTTTGAATACAGAGATAGTCAATAAAACACTGGAACTGATTCTACTGATTTTAAGCTCACACAAGAAGAAGAGACAATTAGATGAAAAATCTGTTGGTAGAGTGAAGTGGGTTGAACTAATCTCAATTTAGCACAAGTTTTGAGTGGCACATTGTCACACAGTTGAAAAGAGGAATCTGCATTTTCATATCAATTCTTTGTGCTCGGAGTAGTGAGGCTTTGAGCCTCCACTAAGTATGCGTCCACATGTTCGCCCGCGAAGACACGCCTCAACATGCTGTTGCTGTTTTACCTCTAACATCCTCAAATTAAAACTCCCCCCAGGGGTTTTTGTCAGTCAAGGCAATTAGTATGAACCCCAGACTGCAGTTCGGGTTTGTAAACTATCAGGGAATATTAGAGCAATGCAACATACCGTAAGTGTGCGCTTTATAGATGTTTGCATTTTGCTGTCAGTTGGCTTCTAATGAGACACATGGAGGACATCATTATGAGATGAGGAGATGCTTTTTTTTTGTAAGAGGCGGCAACAGTGGTCTGGCAGCATCTCCACCGTACGTCTCTGCTCTGCTCATGCATGAGGAATTATGCAGTATTATTCAGGAGTTTGACAGGCAGAGAACATGCAGGTTTTACAGAAAGACTGTTGCACTTGTCTGATGTCTCTTTAATGTAGAAAATTAAAGGGACGGACAATTCGTTGGCATTGCATTAATGATTCTCAAAGTGCAGTTGTTATGACTTTGCAGTGAACATGTCGTGCCAAATGACGTCAACTCTCAATTTAAGCAGTTTTCAACACAGGGATTGATCCAGTGTTTTTTTTTAATTTAAAAAAAAAAAAAAAAAAAAAAAAACTATAACAAAAGTAGCCTCACAATGCTGAATGTAGACAGTAAGAAAACGGCGCCTTAACAAAGAATAACAACTTTGAAGTGGAAATTAAGATGGAGAGATGCATACGGGCTGAGTTGGGAGTTCTCATTTATTCTCACACAGTCATTGTTCTCAAGATTTATCTGAATGCAGAAACATAAGTAAACACCACAGTGGCATAGCACATACTAATTCCTTTATTTCTTAAAAATGAAGTAGACATTAGTGTCTCTCCTGCTGGCCCCACGTAGCCAAACATATATTGGAACAGGATGCGAACCAAGCATAGGCACGCTCTTCTCCATAACACTACGAGTGTTCTTAGCAGGTTACTTGAAAATCCAACAGCTTTTACCATTAACATCCGTTCTGGAGAATCCAATCAAGCGCAGGTGTGAACACGCTCAAGACTCATTGTGGATTCCACATTTGGAGAAGGTGTAAACACACAATGTGTCCTGGGTCACATTAAGGGTTCTCTTGCATCAGAAGGGGTTTGTCTCATTCTTTCACAAAAAACACACACCGCAACTATTAAAGATGAATGCTTGAACAGAAAAAAGTAATGTTAGGGATTGGGTTTTTTAAAAAAAAAAAATAAAATCTGTCCTTGGAATGGTTATTTAAACAAATAATAAATACATCTTGACGCGGCACAGTGAAGTGGTGGCCAACACTTATGCCTCACAGCCAGTCCATCCATTGGCCTGCTGGGGCCTTTCTGTGTTTGCGTGTTCTCCCTGTGTCTCTGTGGGTTCTCTCTAGGTACTCCAGCTTCCTCCCGCTGTCCAAAAACATGCCTGTTAGGTTAGTGGGTGATTCTAAACTGGCTGTAGGTGTGAGTGCGGATGGTTGTTTTAGACTGCCGATCTATCCGAGGCTGACAGCTTGGATAGGCTCCAGCTTCACTGAACAACAATTAACAAATAAAAGTACTAAGTGAGTACACTGTGTTAGATTCTGTCAACAAGGGACGAAACGGAACGGACAGTGTGAATGGAAGCGTAGAAAACTTCTGAAACAGCAGCAGCGGTGATCCATTAGAGACGGTAGCTGTTAAACTGAGTGGACGTGGACATGGAGTATTGGCTGGAGACGCATGTGGAGATACATTTTAATCTGGCCTCTTATACTCAGATTGCTCAGGTTGGATGTTAATTCAAGGTCTGAACACGGCTGGAGAGAGGGACAAGCTAATCACATGTGTAAATGATGATGCTCACAGAATGACACATTGGATGTAGAGTAGAGTTGCACTCACGCTGCACCCAAAGGGGATTTTCACCTTGCATTATTCATTCCACTGTTCATTCACTCCAAATAATCTAGGGCGTCTGGCCAGCAAACAGATGTCACCTGAGGCCTCAAATTGTGCCACTCAGCAAGAATGTCTGCACCAGTCCAACGTCTGAATGTATTTAAATAAGGATCATTAGCTGCATTAACTTTTGATTTCCACTTTTAAAGATTGTGGCATTTCATTTTGTAAAACATTCAATCGTCAAATTTTTAATCTTACCATCAAACTCGACTAAAAGACACAGAGACATCACTGGCAAATCAGTTCAAGGCTTTAAATGTGTGATCAAATTGCATTCTGCTAAAAACTCCCCAGACTCTGTTAAGGTGGTCGAAAGTTGAAAGTCTCTCTGAAAATTACAAATTATCTGCGATCGACATGCGCTCTCGGGCAAATTCACTCTTTGAGGAAAAGAGCAGAATTTTCTGCTCTGAACAGTACGCTGTTGGAGTGTGTGTGTGTGTGTCCTCGCAGCCAACAGTCCTGATCTGTGATAAGAGGAGGAACAGGATGAATTAAATAGTGGAAGTAGAAAAATAAATGGCTTGGTATTTCTCTTTCTCATTTCCTTTAGGCTCCCTCTCCTCCCTTGCTTCCCCTCTAATCTCAGACTGAGGCTGTCTGCTGCTTTAGCACTTTTCATCCCCTCTCTGGTATTAGCTTGTTTTCCCTTATTAAATTCATTGTTTCCCCCTTTCCCTTTCTGCCTGGATGTCTGTATCTTGCATTTTCCTTCCCTTTGTTAATTTGACCCCCCCTTGTTCCTCCCCCCCGTTCTTTCCTCTCACCTTGTCACCTGCCTCGCAGCTTCACCCTCACCCTCTGTTTCTTCCAGTTCGCTGTGCGTGTCTTTCTTCTCCGATCCACACTGCTAGTTGCAAGCGGTAATCCAGTGTAAACAGTCACCAGGTTCTGCTCTCACTGCACATTTCACTTTCATTGCATTATGTCAAAAAAAACACATGTTCACGCTGTCAGAGGAGATCATCTCATGTGAACTCTCAGCACCTTCCTCTCTGGCTTCAGGCGGGAAGGATGGATGAGTAGTGGCAGGGATAAAAAGACAGGGAGAAGTGTGGGTTCAATTCACTGTGTCACAGGACAGCCATCGTTGGATAAAGAGGAAATGCGCGTGTGTGTGGGGGAAAGTGTGTTTGGATGTATCTCTTGGCTGGAAGGCATAGGGGAGAGACAAGAGAGACGAGAAAAGGTGAAATATCAACACAAAATACACATGGTACTCAAAGTTGTCTGAGCACTTTTTTGTTTTGCATATGCAAGGCATCAAATGTAGACTGGTTAGGATTACCACAAATAGCAGAGCATATTGTTAAATAGTTAAGTGCCTTCAATAAAATGCATTTACCGTTGTTCATGGCCTGGGAGTTTGAGGGTCCTGTGCAGTATCTTAGCTGTTCCTAGTACTGCGCTCTTCTGGACCGAAGCTTCAGGTGTTGTTCCTGGGATCTGTTGGAGCCACTGTCCCAGTTTGGGGGTCACTGCCCCGGGTGCTTCTACTACCACGGGGATCACGCGCACCTTAACCTTCCACATCCTTTACAGCTGCTCTTTCAACCCTTGGTACTTCTCAAACTTTTCGCGTTCCTCCTTTCTGATGTTGGTGTCAGCTGGTATCGCCTCATCTCTCATCACCACCTTCTTCTGCTCTTTTTTCACCACCACTATGTCCGGTTGGTCAGCCAGGACCTGTTGGTCAGTCTGGAAGCTGAAGTCCCACAGAACCTTGGCCCTGTTGTTCTCCACCACCTTCTGTTCTGTGGCACATTGAGACTTGGATACTTCGGTTCCTTACTAGGTGCAATTGTTCCTGTACACTATCCCCTCCACTTGGTTGTGCCTCTCCATGTACGCTGATCTGGCTGGCATCTTACACCCTGCTGCCATGTGCTGGACTGTCTCAGGGGAATCTTTGCACAGTCTGCACCTTGGGTCTGATCTGATTACATCAGATTTTTTCAATGCAGTAATCTTGAACATTTCAGACCTTTTTTCAGACCAGCAAATACAGCATAACATTACAATGACATAAATGTATAGTACACTCATATTGTTAGTTCACTTGGAGCAGTGTGCAGACATATAAGGCTCCCTGGGAAGTTAGATTCACCTCAGCCATGGACGTAGAGGGGTTTAGAATCCCTAAACCTGTAGCCCCAGATCGTCCTCTCGAACCACCAATCCACAGCTTCCCCAGATCTTCCACTGTCAAAACAGGTTACTTCAATAAAGAATTCAGATAATATTTGGCCTTTTCCATCATTCTCTCAGCAACTGTGATCTGATTTCATGATGCAGTCAGCATGAGCCTGTGGTCACAGTGAAAGGAGTTGGACACCTCTCGGAGAAGTTGCTTGTTGCCTGCAGCTCTTCATGTAACAGCTCACTGTGGCTGCTCCTTCTTGCTCCATGAAACTTTTCAAACTGATTTGCTGTCAAAAATGCCAACAATGGCAACTGTTGACTGAAAATACATAAATATTGCATTTCTTTATCATAGCCCTAGTCACCATTGTGTTACTTCAGGCAGCTACATATATTGACCTTATACACTTGCATTATACACTCCTAACCAGTGACATATATTTCAAATAAAAGGAGTATGCGTGATATTGACATCTATGAATACATCTTGAGAAATAATGTATAATACACATGGATTAATTTATCCAAGTCAGTGCAGTGTCCCAAAAAGACAACAGAGAAATACGTTTAAGTCAATCATGAGATGCGATCTGGAAGATGGACTGAGCCCTCTGTTGCCTCGTTGCTGCTGAGCTTTACCTGTATTTTTCAGGACCTCATACTTTTTGCTGTGGTATCAAATCTGGGACTCGAAACACACCTATTCCACTTGCTACACGATACACTCTAGCACACCTACACATTTCTTAGAGTGATTGCACTGCCACAGTCTGCGTCTCTCTGCCTGTTGAGATTGGAGTTTCCTTTATGGAACCACTTCAATGTCAAGGCGACACAGAGAGATCACGGTTACAAAGACAAAGAGAGAGAAGGGGTATAAGGAGTAAAACAGCAGGGAACGAGTGAATGGGAAACATAAGCGGCAGAAGTGTTAAGTAGAAAGATAAGAGATACATTTCTCTGTCATGAGAAAAGGAAACTTTAAGCTTTAAGAGACCTTCCTGCAGCGTTGCTTGTACGTAGACGTATAGAGGACGGCTTTGATGTAATTTTACTAGCCGGAAGGGGGAGCATTTCCTAGGGCAGACATGCTGCAGGGATTACAGTGAATCCCGGTAGTTCCTGGATCCCCTCGGGATATCACACAAAAAGGCAAAGGATGTGGCATGCACAACCTCCGAAGTCTGCTGCCATCACAAGCAGGATGAAAGCAAAGATTAAAAAAAGATATGTGGCGAATATTAGAAAGTACTCTTTGGCTCCTTTTTCCTGAACAGTTTCTGAGTCTCCACTTTAAAACCCCACGATTAAATTGTCATTTTCACTTAATCCTCAAAGGGGTCAAAAGAATTAGAGTTATGTTGGACATGAAACTGAGGTCTTTCAGGAGGCTTTCCTCAGAATCCTGCAGAATGGCAGCTGATGTGATTTCATTAAAAAATATATCCCATTAAAAGCTTCATAAGACTATTGTTAATATGAATGTGTTTTGGTCATCTACAGAGTGAACCTGTCATCTTATACACTTATCTGTTGAAATTAAGTAATGGTATTCTCATAACGGGGTTACAATACAAATGAATAATATGCACCTACCATAGTTGAAAAAACTGAAACAAACTTAAGACACACAGAGAACTTCAGTTCATTTTAACAGTACAACTGAAGTGAAACATATCTCATACTTTGGACTCCACTTAGGTCCCCGTTCAGACCTTGCATTAACATCCATCTTGCGGAATCCAATTTACTGCCTGTGTTCACACCTGGCATTAAAATCTTTCTCCACATGTGTCTCCAGCCACCTTTTCTGTTATTTTCACAGCTGCCTTTTCTTTCCTTTTTTCCCCCCAACTTTATTTGTAGAACATTTTGAACATTATAGACAGACAGTGCGATATACAACATAAGGTATAAAAATGTAGAATTTCGATTGTCACATCTGAATGTCAACTCCCTCGCTGCCCACCCGCCACACGGCCGATCGCTCAAAACCCAAAGAGAGAAACATGAACAATTCAATTAAAAAATAAATAAAAACAACAATAAAGAAGAAATGAAAACAAATAAAAAATAAATATCAAATACCAATAATCCATTACATACATTGATCTTCCAATTCAAAAGAAAAGTTTCTAGAATATAGATATTTTAAATAAGGACAAGTGACATGAAATGCAGCTGCTTTTTCTACTGGATCTCTGCCACTGTTTCTCTAACACTCTCTCAAATGCGCTCCCCCAGGAGGGTGTTAATGCGATGTCTGAACGGGGCCTTAGATTAGTTTGCAGAGTTTCAGTCTCTTTTCGGCCATTGTCTTTGGTTAAGAGTTAGTTGTTGCCCACTGTCTGTGGGCAACAACTAACTCTGGGACATCTGCCTTTGCTAGGTTTATAGCTTGGTGCGTTGTTTCTTGCAGTCATCATCTAAAGTGTAGGAATGACCATTCAGACAGAGAGTACTTGGGATTAAATCCTACTATTTTTTCATGTGAAAACACTTCAGATTCCTTCATCTATCTAGATCAGGGTTCTCCAACGTTTTTCAGACCAAGGAGCCCAAACTGATGACAAGATTAAGTAGAGACCCCCCTACCTACTATATGTGTTCTATATTAAACTGGGCCTCGTGCTATTCAGAAATATACATTAGTATCATCATTTTGCATTCAATATTAAGCTATCCCTCATCCTTTTACTAAAATATGATGGATTCATGTTGTGGATGGATTAATGCGTGTAAAGTACCTCTGTGGACCCCCTAGGGGTCATGGAACCCCTGCTGAAGACCTATGAGCTAGATGCATACACTGTCCCTCATGAAACATTCAGAAAGAAGGCAAGAGCTCACTCTCTACAATTTTGGTCCCTTTTTGTTTTTTTTTTCGCCCCCCCCCCCCTTCCAGTCACCTTTCACAGTAGTGGCTAAGAAAGTCTTGGACTCTAGCAAAACAAGTAAGACCTCTCCATGCACTCAGCAAAAGAAAAAAAAAAAGAGAGGGAGAGAGAGACATGGCTCTTGTATGGCATGAAAGCATTAAATGAAGGCTTTTGGATCATTGTGGGAAAAGAGAGACAGAGGTAGGGCCAAAAGAAAAATCACAGAGATGGCACTCTCT
This sequence comes from Mugil cephalus, assembly GCF_022458985.1. Classification (NCBI taxonomy): domain Eukaryota; kingdom Metazoa; phylum Chordata; class Actinopteri; order Mugiliformes; family Mugilidae; genus Mugil; species Mugil cephalus. The sequence goes on along the minus strand of NC_061778.1, from coordinate 19,748,031 downwards.
GAAGTACATGGAGATGGAGGAGGACAGAGGCGGAGGGGAAGCGGAAAGGGAGCAAAAGGAAAGGAAAAGAGGAGCAGAGTGCTCTTTTAAATGGAAATTGGCTCTCTCGCTGATGGCTGGGACAAGTAATGATGACCCTCCCCACCTCCCAAACCCACCCACCCCCCACCCCACCCACTGCTTGAACATGGCGTCAGCATTTTTGTATGTACACACACATACGCACACACACGCACAGATACACAGTCACGTAGCCGCCATCCCACACTTCCACACATCTACATACACATTTAAAAGCATGCAGGAAGTTACTGATGACACGTGCACACATACACACACACACAACTCTCTCTCCCAATACCCTCCAGAGACGAGGAACAGCGTGAAAGTGTGATGATGCATCATTTTCTTAAGCACCTCTATCCATCTTCCCCTCTCCACCATGCCTCTCTCCCTGTTTCCCCCACCCTGTTTTTGAAGCGGCGTGATGGAAACTTGCCTCGGTTGTGCAGTGTAAATGTATGTGTACAGTGCGTGAACGAGTTTCTGCATACAAACGCACAACAGCTCTCTTGTATTAGGATTGGAAGACAAGAAGCAACGAACAATAAAGCGTGGCATGCCTCGATGGAAGTAGGAGCCAAGGTCAAATAAAGAGGAGTCGTATTCACGTTCCTTACATTCAGTCTGTTTCTTGTTTTGTACATTTGCTCAAGTGAATTGATAAACAGTTAATCCGTCTTAGTAGGAGTACTACTCTTAAGAACATGTAGTCACTCTTGGAGCTGAACCTGTTAGAGATCAATGTCCAGGCGGGCTCGTATAAGGTGTCTTCAGTACATTTCAAACCTCCATGATCAGAGGACAAGAAGAGGAGCAAGATGTGATGAATGGCGCAGATAAAGACATTCATGGTGTTGCACTTGGTTGGACACACCACAAGTGACTGAAAAAGTTGAAGAAGGATAAATAATAAAATGGCCCTTGAGATTGAGGAAATCATATTCCGCACTTTCATCCATCCCAAGAACCTGGCCAAATGTTTGCATGAAGTGGCCGAGGTAGCCTCAGAAGCTACTCCACTTCGAACATCAGAAAGACGTGAGGGAAGGCAACTTCAACCAGTGTTCTGACAAGACATTCACTTTGAAGTACAAAGGCCTTAATGTTTTCAGTCCAATTAATGTTTCTGGGAGGTACATGTCTAAAGTAACATCCACTTGAATGCCAGATTCAGAGGTTTCCCAGCAGAACATTGCTGGGACCACAAAATGGTCAATGTTTACTTCACCTGTTAGTGGTCATAATATTGTGCTTGATCAGTGTATATAGTCCAGCCTGGAAGACAGCGTGATTTCCCCTCCTCACAAATGTTTACAGCTGGAGTCACTCCATTTGTCACTGATTATGTTCCAACAAAGATCTCCCAGGCCCATCAAATCGTTTGGGTTGGGTTTTATGTGGTGACGGACAGAAGAGTATGTCTAATACAGTAAAATAGTACGCTGTCTCCGATTGGTTGTAGGACTATCCACTTGCCTGCTGAGGTCTTTTCTCCTCTGTATCAGTTTAAAACTCACCCCGTAATGAAACCCAAATGCAGTGTATCTTTAAATACAGTTAATGATCAAAATGGCTTGTGTAAATTTTCTTTTAAAAAAACTCAAGAGCTGTTGGCAAAAGAGCACAGTGCTACATACAAATATGAACTGCAACTTAATCCTTATGTTCAGTGGCCACTGTGACCAGTAAATCCATCTGTAACTAGGTCCTTCCTTCCCTTCAAGTGAATAATTGATTATGCCAATGTGCCAAGATGCCCAGTATAACTATATTGCTACATGTCGACTAAGATGTGTTAAAAATTCAATAACAGTGTGAATGCTGTTCACATATCATAGCCTCCTAATAGGATGACTGCATGCACCGCTGTTTGGAGATAATGAAGCTGTTATATTCAATGTTTGCACACATTATGTACAGTATTTTCTCCATTTCAAATGCAAGATAGAGCCAAACATAAATAAATCAGTTAACTTGTGCACACGCACGAAAGATTTTTCAAGATCACAGCCCCAGTGAGGAGTTTGTACTTGTGCACTGGTGAACCAGCTCGACGTGGTTGTTTTCAAGTCTGCTCCGTTTTCTCTGCCTCTCGTCTTCCTCTCAAATTCACAAAGAGAGGAACTCCCGGGCCCGCTGTGTGAGTTCTGCTCAGTGTTCTACAGACAAGCGCACATCTCAATAGAGACCAAATAGCTTCCTATTAAACCCACACTGCTTTTAAGACAGCTGAGCTTTAGTGCGGCGCGTCCGAATCACAACGTGCAAGTGCTTTCTAAGCTTCTGCTGTTTGTTCCGCTTTTTTTCCGCGCTTCGTTCCCCTCCTGCTAGTGATTGCAGCGGCAGGCGCAGTGTCCTAGAGAGACTCTTAAATAGGACTGAAATATTTAGCAGGGACACAAGTGGAGTTCAGCGGTGTCTCTGTAAGATCACAGGAAGCGCTGCTTCATGCGTGATGAGTCACCTTAAAATAAACACTCTTACGATGGCTGAGTGTGTTGTTATGTGAAGGCACTTTCCCAGGTTCCCAGAAAAAAACCTGAACCAGGCAGTCCTTTAAAATTTTGCAAAACTGATTTCAATTATTTGTTCATTAATTATTTGTATTGTTTATTAATGCATGTTATTTTTAGTCGAATTATTGTTGTTTCACTTTTATTAATTCATTTATTAATTTAACTCAAATACAACTGGGAAATATATTATGTAATATGAAATAAAATTCACAACAAACCATTATAATTATCATAAAAACAGTGTTGCGGGGTCTTGCAGGCTATCAAAGACAATATATTTCTTGGCTTTTAAAAAAAAATGCTATGCGTCGTTCAATGTTTAATCAAGTTTGAGGTGTGACCTCCCTTGCACAATATCTCATTTGAGCATTTGTCTGGCTGCTTGCTTCAGTGGAGTTCATGCAGGTGAAAAACTGACGTGACGTCATGTGTAGCATTGGCTCAACAATAATTAAAAATCCAGTGGCACCGTAATGAAGCAGCGAAACCTGCGGTGCATTTCGGTCTGTTTACTACCATTTACGTCAGCACTGTGCCTTTATGGTACAGAGTAAAAGTACCCGATAGAAAGTCTAAGTGACCACCATTGTTGTTTTTGCCTATGGTAATATTTTGACATGCCCTCATACACAAACGACGAAGTAGGATGACTTCCAATGACAACTGGGAGTAAAATGAGGGTTCCAAAGGACCTACGATTGTTTGCAGAAACAGTGGAGTTAATATGAACAGTAACAAAGTCCACATTCAGAGGTGGTAACCTAGGTCCTAGGTCATGCATCCATGACATATCTGCAACATGAAACAGAATAGGTCACTTGCCATTCACCACTAAAATATATGAGAACATATTATTGTTTGCAGAATATATATGTATGAAGGCATACAAGGTAAAAAGAAAGACATAGTCAGCTCTCAACGGAACAGGGGGCATACGTCAAAAGCTGGACTTTCACCTGAGCTTCATGTGCTGCTTACATACAATGCTTTGATTTTCTTGCATGTACTGTAATTGTTGAATGTAGCCACAACAGTCTGATGCTGAGCCCCATACTCTTGTTTTTCTCATTTCCTCACAACTCAGTATTAATGTGCAGCTTATGAGCGACCATTCTTTTATCCATGTATGGAACTGTGCACATTTGGGTTTGGTAAGGTTGAGTTTGTTAGAGTGCCAGTTGAAAAGCCACGTGAAAGCTAAGTTCTTTGGCTAATATCCCTCTTCTACACTCTTCAAACAGCCTTTTCCAAAGAAACTCAAACTTTTACAGTGTCAGTCTTATTTTTCCATGAAGTTGATTTCTTGTTCTCTTTTGAGAAGCTTTTATTCGGTTAGTCCGCTAAAGGTCGCCGACATAAAACATCAGATGTTTTGTTCCCCTTACGGCCACCTCTGTCACTTTCTCTGCTCTGCAGTAATACAACCGATTGACTCTCCTGAGTGAATTCACTAATTTACCATCTGTGGCAGTATGAACAGTTCCATTGTCTTTTATATATGTGCTCGGCTAGCTTTGGACCAGCTGTATCTGTTATCTCCACGGTAAAGCAGCAAAACACCAAGAAGCTAGATTCACTCACTTATTGGCTAAATTACAGAACATCTTGACGTTTCGTATGTTGAGCGTCATGTTCTGAAAGTAACATTGAGGTTGCACTGATGGCACTCCTACATCTTACATCAGCTCACCTCTGGACTACATAGTGGGATGGTAGTTTGTCAAAGCTAATTTGCTGATATACATTGCTGTGATGCAGCAAGTTGCACAATGGGTCAAGCAGCTAAATTAACTAAACAAGATATTTTGGTGACAGGGGAAGCTTTAAGTAATCAGGGGTTAGCATTAGTCCACAGTGTATTCACAACTGCAGGCAGGTATATATATATATATATGTATATATATATATATATATATATATATTGCCTTAACAGATTGTTGTGGTATAATTAGCACCAAGTGAGAAAAGAGGACTCAGACGATACACGACATGGTTGTGCAACAATGGATCTGTGCATCTGTAAGAGAAAACCTAGCCCTCTAATGTAATTAACAAAAAAAAGGTCACAGTGATCGGAGAAAAGGCCAGCTCTCAGCATTCAGAGTCCGACCATATGGCATGAGACCTTCAAAATAAGATCAAGAAAATGTAGAAAGAAAACATACAATTTATACAGCAGAATGGTCATTTTATTGGGTTGCTATTTTTGTCGAAGGGAAGCAACTGAGATCTATATTATCTATTGTATATATACATATATGTTAGCTAGTTGACTAATAAGGCATAATTTGTATTGATTTCTTAAAAAAAAAAAACAAACAGATCTTCGCGTCTCCTAGAAATGTGGATTAGATATAGTTGAAAGGCTGAGAAAAAGCAGTGAATGGCGAAACAGACAAAAGTTTTCCTCTGAAAGGCACTAAAGTAAAAGTGCACAGAAGCCAAGAATTAAACTGCTGAAGTCCAAGAACCTAAAAATTTTAGGTCAGTACAACAAATGGATGTGTGTGCAGTTTCTATACTTATTGCAGATGTGTTTCCTTATTGTGTCCCTGTAAACACACTCCATTTCGGGCCAGCGTGGTTTTTGACCAGGGACCTTTTCCTTTTCCCGGCTGCAAAGTTTCCCATTATTAATCAGCATAAATACCACATAAATACCACTGCCAAATATTTCTCAGTGATATTAGAGTCTTATCTAAACCACCGATATAAAATCAAGTAGTAAATCGTTTCCTCTTGGAAGAGAGTGTTTCTATTTTAATTTGTTTTCTAACAGCTCATCTTCATTGCTCCCACGTGTTTCCAACACCCCCTGCCTCGTGTGTAACCACGAAAGAGAGAGGAAGGTGTGCCTTGCTCTGATAAAACATCTGCCACTGTACTTGATCTTGTGATGTGTTGTCACGATATGCTGCTCCCACACGCCTCATAGCTTGTTTGACTCCCTACCATGGAGCCCCAGTGCACTTCACACCCTCAATTCTCATCATTTGGGGTCACCGTGGTATTAAACTGGACTCATCGGTGTAGCAGTGCTGTTAAGACATGGTGCTGGACTGGATGTGACAACACAAACTGATTGTGTTGTATTTGTCTTTTATGAACAGGCATCACATGTGCAGATAAGACTGAAAGCGAGTGAGTTTCTCGTCTTGGAAAACTGTCACTCTTCAAGTCTTTATTCCTGCTGGTGTAATTAAAATTTAATATATGTTGGCATCGGTACATCCATCCATATACGCAGAGACAAAGCACCAGGAAGACACATTTGTCATCATTAGCTGATGCCTCATACTGGCAGGCAGTGGTGGAAAAGATTCAAAGATCTACAGGCAAAGAAGAATGCACATGAGGGGAGTTGAAGATGAGCATCTGTACAGTCAATCTGCTTACATGCAGGAGTGGCAACCAGTAGCTGCAGCTGCAGAACATTAATGGCCTACGTAGTTTCTCACTATTTAAATGTTATGAACATGCAAGGCCTCGGTGTGGTTTTCATTGTATTGTGCAAACAGAAGCCTCTCTGATACCCAAGACTTTTTGTTTCACAGACATTTGTCTATGCTGTCAACACGGTGGTGAAGTAGCTACAGGGCAAGTGGCACAAACATCAGCTCACTCTCTGCTGACCAGCTTAGAGATGTGGTGAAGATTTATGTATTACATCTTTACAATGAATTATGGCAAAGTAGTGCAGCATTTGGTCAAGCTCATACGATTTAGTAGAAAAAGAAACTTCACCCTCCACACAAATTTTAGGAAATTCTAGTTTGGACCTCGCTCTGTACCTACAGTTTTAAATCAAGCATGATTAACTTTAAAATCTGGATAATTACATGACCACTTCCACAATATTCAACAAGAGAATTCAGTCCATAAGGACATTAAGTACAGAGCTGATAAACATTTACTTACTACCGTTGGCAGATAGTGAAACTCTTTTAAAATCTCACCTCCAGCTGTAGCTTCAGAATATATGCACTGAATGCCCTGCAGAGTGTGTTGCGCTGTTATTTTCAAATCCTGTGGTGTGTGCAGGTTTTAGATTAGAGGCAAGGAGAACTGTGAAGATTCTCCTGAAGTGTGGGATGCAACCCAATTTCAAGATTGGACAAAATTTTGAGATGCCTGTAGCCTGAGCAACAGGAAACTTATAGGAAACAATTGATTTTTATTTCGTTTTGTTTTTCTAAGAGGTCTCAGCTACTTAAACATTACAGAGAAAGTCAAAGTCAACTTTATTGCTAGTTCTACTGCATGCACGAGACACAGAGGATTGAGATAGCGTTGGTCTAAGGGTACCTGGGTGCCTGGGTGGCTCCACTGTTGCACAAGTTGGAATACAACAAACCAAAATATTTGTGCATTTTTTGAAAAGAATCTTAAGATTTTTAAAAAGTACAAGTTTATATAGCTGCATCCATGCCCACAAGTGGGTCTGTGTTCAGTGTGCATTTAAGAGCACGATCGCCCTGGGGATGAAGGCCATCTTCCTCCTCTTTGTCCTTCACCCTGGACAGTGAAGTCTGCATCCTAAGGGGAGCCACTCGAACTCAGCAATACATGCACATTTATCCTGAAGTTAGCAGGTTTAGTGAACAAACAGACTGCAGGCGTTCCTTCCATGAGATTAAGAGGTGACGAGAGTGAAAGCACCTTAATCTTTTCTCAGATTGTACGGAGGGTGTGCTCTCCCCTGTGTTTGTCCAGTGCTCTCTAACCCTAAAACCTCAATCAACAAGCCTTTCCCATATATCTATATGTTTGCTGTACCTTTAATCCGTTACCCCACATTTATCCTTCCACGCATCCTTAACCATGCTCTGCCCCCTCCCTCCCCTCCCTCTCTCTCTGGATGTGCAACACACCAGGCAGTATTCGAGTTGCCGACAGCTCATTTTACTCCCAGTTGTCTGTGGAGTATGTTATTAATAAAGCACCTGCTGCGGCCTCTCACCAACACCGGTCTGCTAAGAGGTGCGGCTCTGCTCCTTGAAGCATGGCACGTTAAAAACAAAGGGCAGGAAGCAGATGCAGCACATACTATCTAGCTGAATCTACTTTCAATGTATGTTTTTTGTTTTACTGTGACTCTTCTTTAGATTACCTTAGTAAATTAACACCACACTTACAGCAGTATGAAAAGGTGTTGGCCCTCTTCCTGATCTTATTTTTATGCATGTTTGTCACACCTAAGTGTTTCAAACCAATTTAAATGTAAGACAAAATAACACTTTAGTTAACACTAAAAATAGTTTTTAAATGTTTTTATTATTAAGGGAAAAGTCTTCATGTCGAGCTAAATTAACTGACTATTGGTAGCAGCTTCATATTAAAAATACACAAATGGCAATGATGTATTTCTCATCTAGCATCACATAATTACTTTGATATTGCACAGCAAACAGCAAGAAGGGGCTCTTTTAAACTAGAAGGAGCTTAATTTATAAAGGCCGTGGTCAGTGGCAGAAGGACAGAAAACCCAAGAAGAATCACTTTGTTATTGTTGTAAAAGATCACTGCCTAACCAAGGTTAGCTACTGTATATGTTTGTGCTTTTGAATGTGTGTCAGTAGTCATTGTTGTTCCCTCTAAGAAATGGTGTTATACCAGTGACGAAGGAAAAGAAAGAGGTGTTCAACAAGTAAGAGGAAATAGTTGTAAGTACACTATACACTGTAACCGTGAGCTGAAAAGAGTGTGACAGGAGGATATAGAAGCCCAGCCTTTTGTGTTTGTGGGCTTTTTCTCTCTTTTGATGTGCTCATGCATGTGTTTATGTTCTCATTTATGCACCATGTTCCATGTTTGTACTTACTGGCATCATAGCTCAGACAATCGCATAGTAACAGCACTGCAGTAGCCCACAGCAGCAACTGTAGTCTGGAGGAGGTAAATCAACTATGAAACCGATACCGTGTGTGTGTGCGTTTGAGGACGAAGCGGTGAGCATGTGAGGAAGTGAACGTGGCAGATTTAACGGGCCGGTGAGCAACAAAGACTTGTTCCCCTCCTTCCTCAGTCAGCTTGGACTCATGCCTACAGCTCCTAGCCAATAATGCTCAGGATGCAGACACATAGGTAGATAACAAGATAGATGGTTGGAGCTCATTTGTGTGCACCTGCAGCGTACATGAGACTGAGCGGTTGAGTTCCAGGCACCAAATTAATTCTGGAGTGGTGTAATCTGCTGCTGGAGAACTAGTTTCATCTGGGATGATGCAGCGACGGTGCTGTATGACAAATGTAGCGAGGTAGCCAGAGTGACAGGCGTCTCACTGAGCAAATGTTGGGAATCTGTGTTGACAGCTTTTGCGGATCCTCTGGATGCTCAGTTTGAAAGCCAGATAATGAACGAGATCGGCTCACTGCAAACAAAACTCACGGAAACATTAAACAGGCGACATTATTTTGCAGTTCATCCTCCTGTTAGCTCTGAGAGGGACTGCAGATGAACACTAATTCACACCACAAAGGCCAGGGAGTAAAAAAAAAAAAGTAAAAACATCGCCGCCGCACAAAATAACAGGGTGCCCAGACAGAAAAACACAATTTACAGCTGACAGGACGGACAGTGACAGCATAATGACTGTTGCTGCTAATGCAGGTACTGCACCGCACTCCAACAACAATGCAGCAATTTCATTAGCCGGGAACGATCTGCCAGAGAGATACTGAGTTGCGATAGAAGAGATAACGGTGACAGTGAAAAATTGGAATTGGTGACTTGTTGTGAAGGCACTCTAAATGGACGAAATGAGATGGGAAACATCCAATAACAGAAGCAACAAGTAGGCTTGTGCAAACCAGATATTATTCCCGATAATAATCTGCATCTGGTTCCTGCTCTCATTCTGTGACTGCGAGCGTAATAAACCACCAGCATCCCTAACACTATCACTCTATCTCCCTATTTTGTCAGGTTGGAACAAACGCGTGGACTACGAGCCAGGAACAGGCAGTAAACAGCTGTTTCCTAAGATGCACCTGGAGACCTGCGGCGGTCCTCTGTCGTCAGTGAGGACCACGGTGGAGCTGCAGACCAGCCACATCGGGAAGGGCTGCGACCGAGAGACCTACTCTGAGAAATCTCTACAGAAACTGTGTGGTGGGTTTTGTTATAATACCTTTTTTGTAGTCAGTAATTATTTTTCTGTGAATAGAATCTCTAAAAGCTTTAGTTGTTGACATGTGACAGTAAATAACCTCAAGGCTGGGCCTATGATCTTTACTTTAGGATGCAGGTGGATATATGAAATACATTTTGAAGCACCAGGTTCAGTGGAAATTGCACATTTTTTCTCAGTTGCGCCTCAACATTTTTGGACTTGCTCGATGTAGTTTTTGTCTTTTTGCCATTCGCTTAACGGAGTATGTAAGCACCTCTTCCACATAAGTTCTCGTGTAGCAAACAACTCACTAGACCATCTGTTTCAGCTTCTGGAGAAGAAGAAGGCGAGTGCATTGCACCTGTCACTGGCGTATGGTACTCGTCATGTAAAACAGGATCACTGCCTTTCTCTGCTCTTGTTGTTGTAAGATAAAATGATCCTTTATTCATCCGACAGTGGGGGGATTTGTAGTTTTGTGGCAGAAAACAGTCCAAAGGACAGTGCACACAAGAGTAAAACAGCAAATAAATACAAAAAAGTAGCACACTTACGTATGTGGTGTACTGGGAGATGGCTTGGTTGTACAGCCTCACAGCATCAGAAAGGAAGGACTTGCAGTAATGCTCTTTCACACAGTATGAGTGAAGCAGGCGGCTTCTGAAGCCCAGCACTGTTATAGCGCCATAAAGGGTTTGGATTGGTTTTTGCGTCAGGGATGGCGCCTTCACGTCCATCCTCTGATCTCCCACCACCTCCACAGGCTCAAGAGGCCAGCCCACAACAGAGATGGCCTTCTTCACCAGTCTGTTCAGTCTCTTTTTTTCTGCTGCTGAGATGCTTCCACTCCAGCAGGCCACTCTATAGAATATGACTGATGCCACCACAGAGTCATAAAAGGACCACAGTAGTGCTTCCTGCACTCTGAAGGACCTAAGTGTCCTTAGCAGGCAGAGTCTGCTCTAGCCTTTCTCATAAAGTGCATTAGTGTAGTGTCTTGGACAGAATGATCCTTACGTTGTAGCCAGTCTCGTATGGGTCTCTCTCCATTTTGTAAATGACCAAGGAGATTGGTTTTGTTTCTTCTTCTTCTTCAAGGCTTTGAACTTGTACCTCTACTTCTTTTATTCCATTTATTACAACCACATGTGTCATCCCTTATACCACCACTTTCTGCTGATACTAGACTTTATTGTCTCTTATGCAGCATATGGAAATGCACCTAATTTGCAAAGTTTTCCTATATTGGAACATTTCAAAAGTTTGGTTGGAATTCACTCGAGAATCGAGTCAGAATTGAGTATCAACCTCTGACTGAGGCGGAAAACTAAACGTTAGAGCAGTGAATTGAAAGTAAGTGTCTGCTATGAAGTATCTTAGGAGTTTACACACCGAGCACCAGGGTCAGACAGGGCCGGAGGAGCGTGTCACTGTCCCTTTTTAATCAACATCTAACAGCTCCCAGTCCATGTGGCGTTCTTATCTCCTCTTGTGTTTCTGGTAAACCCCTGTGCTAAATGAAGGCACCAGAATGGCAAGTTAAAGCTGTGTCACTAATGATGTGACAGAGCGAGGGCATTAACCGCCCCAGATGCAGCCACGCTTTCTCCTCAGTGACTGATGAGCAGCCAAGCTGCCGTGTCAGTGCCCAGAGCACCAACAAAGCAGCCGAACCTACCCGGCTCCCCGCTCCCCCGCCCACACTGCACTGCCAGCAGGGGGGCTGGAGTCATCATCTTTGACTAACGGCCTTCAGAAGCCACATACCAGCTCATTTGAATGCATAACATCCCCTCCCTGCCTCCCCTGGCTCCCCGTCCATGCATGGTTTACCACTAAAGAGTCCTTTTCAGGCACCTCATAATCGTTATCTGATAGCAAATAGAATAAATTGTAATTGCTTTTTTAAAGCACAATCAATTTGAGATAATGTACAAAGACATCGCGCAAAGAGAAGGCTGCAGCTGGGTGCCGGAGAAGTCGATGCGTATTTATTTACTGAGGGAATCTAATTACTGGAGTCAGAACATCGACGGCGCCATACAGAATGCAGTACAGAAAAACAGAGCTTTACAGAGAGGAGAAAAACATCAATTAATGTGCTAATGTTGTGTTATTAGCACAAAGGAACAGATGCATGTTGCAACTGTTTGCCTGGACAATGGAAATGTGGTAAATTCTGACATTGCTCATTTGTTCTTCCCGTATCACCTCGATTCATTACAATCTGTTAACTGTTACAAATGATTGATGACGCGAATTTAAAGGCACGTAATGCACATTTCACTGTTATGTAGAAAGGCACAGATAGATCAGTAATGGCACGGCAAAGACATCGAGGGTCAGCTTGAAAATAAGGATTATTCCGATCTCAACATGCTGAGGTTAATGCTTTTAAAGAGAAGACGAAGAAGACAATGGGAGGACTCAGCGCTATGTAGTAATGATCGCTATGTTTTGTCAGGATGTGTGGGGATCACATAAATAAAAGTGTCAGTCTCTTTATGTTGCCATAGTACTCAGTCAATATGTCCTCTCTGTTTCCATAAAGGTTTACCTTAGCGTTGAGCTATGTTCATGGACTATGACCCACATCTCTTTTCTTTTGAAAGTTGGTTTCATTTGCTATGAATCAATACCCACATCCTCTATCCATCTCATCCCATTGATTACATTTTAAGCTCTGCCATCTGCCTTACTCATAAGCAATCATACCCAAGGTTAGGGCAATATACACTGCATATCTGCTGTGATTGTTATTGACACAATTTTTGTCGCAACTTTTTGTGTGTTCCCATGGCGATGACCCAAAGGCGCCTCATCGGGCAGCACTGACCTCCTCCCTGCCCCCAGCACTGCCACCAATTGGACAGCTTCCCTGGTGACTGACAGCGGCAGGGACAGTGACTTGATCTTCAGGTTTGACGGTCGTCAGGCGGCGAAAATCCCCGACTGGGTGGTGCCCCAGAATCTGACGGACCAGTTCACCATAGCAACGTGGATGAAGCACGGGCCCAGTCCTGGCCTCAGAGCTGAGAAAGAGACTCTGCTCTGCAACTCAGACAAGACTGGTGGGTTGTTTTTCATTTCTTTACATTCTTGACAACTTTTTTTTGAGTGGAACAAGGCCAACAATGACGTAATTCTACCTGTCTATGTATCCCCAGTTTCACTAAAATAATTCTTGCAGCAGAATCCCCACCAAATCTCAGAGGCTCAATGCCAGTGCAAGAGGGCCATTCAGGCTTATTCTTTATTTTTCTTATAGTCCAATTCCATATAAAGATTTATCAGAAATCACCAGATCCCACTAGCAAGCCTTACTTGTGTTGCCAGAGCCTGATGTCCTGTATGTTTACTACAACTATGCCCACGTAGATACACCACTCACAGGTGATGCGAATAACACTAACTTGTGACAGTTCAGTGATCTTCTGGAAACCATTTGGACCTGGTATTTTTCTGGACATGTACCCCCCACCTAGACCAGACCAGGCACCCCCACTCCATAGCAATGACTCAGCTTGATGGCAGCAGTCATCCCCAGCAGGATGCAGCCTGACACAGACACACACACAAAAACGGTTTAGGAACACTTAAATAAAAATCATGAAGAACAGCACAAGGTGTTGACCTGGCTTCCAAATTCACTAGATCCGAAACTGAGCAAGAATCGGTGGGTTCCACTGGGACAAACATGATCCACAGAGGTGCCTCTCCTCAAGAGTTTACTTTGGACGAGTGGTGTGACTTCTTCAACAAAACTCCTGTTGGCATTTTAGCATTGTTTTAGGATATTTGGTGACCTGGATGACTAAGAATCTTCAGAGACATGTCACCACAATATTATGCTTATTTATACATGATGCATTGTTGGCTGAGGTATATTTACTGTAAAGAAAAGGTCTGTTCAAATAGTGTTACGCAGAGCAAAGTTTGATACCTTGTCATGCATTAGGATTATTTCGTTTAAAAAATTCTAGTAACAAACAATGAAAAATGTCAAAAAATACAAAAAAAAAAAAAAAAAACTGGCCTCCTTTAGAAAAATGCTGCTTCCCCACTGTTGTGTGTTTTCAGAAAGACAGATATCAGACTGGCATTACTTGACAGCCGTGAGTCCGTGTGGTGATTTGGTCCCTGGCGTCAACTCCTCTTTCTCCCTTTTCACCCTGCAGAGATGAACCGTCATCACTACTCACTGTATGTCCATAACTGCCGCCTGGTGTTTCTGCTGAGGAGAGACTTCACTCAGGTGGACACCTTCAGGCCGGCCGAGTTCCACTGGAAACTGGAGCAGGTAAGGCACTGATGTTAGGGGAAAAAAAAGTATGACAGACAGGAAACTTGAATTCTGAGCGTATCCTCAACTCACCTTTGCAAGTTTGATAAGTAGTAAGTAGGATACGGGCCTATAGCTTGGAGTAAACATATACTAACCGTCCACTGGGATGCTTTTTCTTGGTTTAATCCACATTGATCTGTATAAATACTGATACAGGATGACAGTTCTGTGTGGCTGCAGAAGATAAGGTTTATGAAGAAGCCATGGTTTGCAGATGGCAATCATAAAAAGCTGGTTTTGTGTGTGTCAACAGTATGTACTGCATTTCATTTATTTGTAATAATGCTTGGGAATACTATAAATCCTTCTTACAAAAATGAATACAAGGTTAATCTTTAATTAACTTCAACTAAGTTGGAGAACTCGCATACCGACCGTGTAATAACTATGCAATATCTGGATGAATTTAATGACTCTTGAATACATATTTACCTAGAAGATTGAAGATACCATGAAGATTTTCATGTCTGTACTTTATCACAGTCAGACCTGTGTTTTTTTTCCTCTCTCTCTCCTCTGCCATTTCATATTAAATTTGATATTTTCACAGATAAAACATTACCTGACATGAGAGATTGGATGCGCATTAGAAAAACACACTGAAAACACAGAAAAATATATTATTTCTACTTTAAACCAGTGATCTTTTTTTGTTAAAATAGTCTTCATTCGTATTAGTTTGAAGCAGGTTTTTTTTTTTTTTTTTTTTTTTATTAAAACATGATTAATAGTGAGAGAAATGTTATCTAAGGCTAGGAACACGCACAAGTATTTTCGGTGAGGGAACAAACAGGCACAGCTCACTGCAGGACTGTATGTGCGTGTCGCGAGCAGCAGCTGTCTGTTGATCAAGGGTCCTGTCTTCGAGCGAGACAGGTCACCTCGGCTCACAGGACCTCGCGCTCACCCAGCAGAGACATTTGATTTGAGGAGAGACACGCACAGCTGAGCCTGGACATCCAGACGCAGCCCCCTGAGCTAATTTGACCAGACACATCGCTGGTCTTGATTGGGCAGAGAGCATGAAGGAGGTCGTCCATCAGCCTCCTGCCAGAGCGCGGCGTGTGTGTGCGGCATCGTCTGCTGGAATTCAGACATGCACAGTTCCCTCGGAGTGTCACTTGATCTGTGTTCTTATCCAGCTCCACATTTTCTCTTTTTGTTTTTCAGTTTTTTAGGATTTAAGATTTTTTACTGCGCTCAGAAGAGCCATAGCTAACGCTAAAGCCATGGAGGTCATGTGCTCTGTTCTTTTTCGGACATTTTAGCAACTATGGGGAAGCTAAAACTTTAGATTTTACACACTCACCCCTTACATACAAGGATTATCCATAACATTAAAACCAATGAAAGGAGAAGTAAATAGCATTGACCATCTTGTAACAACACAATGTTCTACTGGGAAACTTGTGGACCTATTAATTGTGTGGATGTTATATAGAAATGTAACACCCACCTACACCAGACGCAGCCTATAGACACAGGTACACACACATACACAGTTTAGGAACAACTCAAAAAACATGAAAAACACCACAAGGTGTTGTGAGGCATCAGTGCTAACCAGCACTCCACTGTGCCGCCTCTGACAGTTACTTTTAGAGTTAATAAAAAGATTAAGGCGGTTAATTCTACAGCTTGTCTAAGTGTATTTTTCTTCCCTCATCTCGGTGATAAACGTTTCTATGGGCTATACTGGCACCCCATACATCTTTGTAACACAGGGTTGTTAAAGTTTCCTGAGTGCTTTTAAATTTCCTTCTCCTCCCCACAACCGCTCTCTCATTTCCCGCCCCATTGTCAACGGTTGTCTCTAAAACCCGGGGGCATGAAAGAAAACTTTCATTAAGTTGCTATCTCCCCTCGTCTTGTCGCCACTTCTTCCTCATCTGCTAATGTCTTTTAAACTAAATGAACCACTGAATACCTCCAACCCGTGAAACCCTTCCCACAGAAGAATCTCCTACACTGGTTTATCACGGAGGCCCAATTAATTCCTCATACGACCCAATCATCCATTGTGAGTTGCATAATGACTGGGAATGGGAAGGAATGGGGGTGGTTGCAGATAGAAGGTTTACCTTCTCAGAAAC
This sequence comes from Mugil cephalus, assembly GCF_022458985.1. Lineage (NCBI taxonomy): Eukaryota > Metazoa > Chordata > Actinopteri > Mugiliformes > Mugilidae > Mugil > Mugil cephalus. Next base: position 19,731,902 of record NC_061778.1, on the reverse strand, counting down.
GAGTGCACTATCTGTTAATACCAGACACAGAAGTTTGAGGCAGCGTGCCTTTATATGCACCGCCCTATTATGTTTAGTGCGAGTCAGTATTTTTAAGCTCTGCTATCTGTGCTCTGTGCATTGTTGAGAGATGAGGCCTGAGGTTATTATTGACTTCACTGAAAAGCTTTTCATTGCGCTTGTACTGAACGCGTCTTTTGTGCACAACTTCGCATTCTTTAAATGCGGATCTTAATTCGAGCGTCTCAAAGTAGGAGAGATCTTTTCTGCATAGGCCAGCGCTGAATGAGTCCCTGCAAATGTTATAACCATGTAGAAAATTGGATCGAGTGAGGACGGTCCCAAAAAAAAAATAAAAAATAGCCTTTGGCGATTGCAGGAGTCCAGGAAATTCAACAACTGAAAGAAAAACCTTGCACACTCAGACTCAGCTCTTCCACAGTGTGTCAACCGCTTGTGAGGCTTTATTATTATTTCACCTAGAGGAAGAAAACACATTTAAATAAAGTCAATCAAGACGTTTAAAGCTAAACACTTTTTAAAAGGTGTTAAGCGTCGAAGTCTGTTAAAATCTCGTCTTTTAAAATTTGAGGTATACAAGTGTGAGACAGTTGTTGGAAAATTATGTGTCTGGATTCATTTTTGTCCATTTTTATTTCAACCTAATCTAAACTGTAAGAGGCAAGAGACAAGCCTCCTAACTATAAGTCAGTGATAATGATGCAATCTTTAATAAAAAATAACCTAGAGTCTTTGTTCTTACAATTGTGGTGGTCATGCGAACCACATACTGTATTAAGACAGACACAACAGGTCTTGAAAAGTGAAGCCAAAGAAAGTAGAGCTCCCCCTGGTGACTGGCTGACCGCAGTATAGGTCATAAGCTCCTCCCCCTCCGTGTTAGGGGAGAGGACTACTAAAGTACGCGTTTTAGTTTTTGTCATGAATGATTTCAGTCATTTTAGGTAGTTAATATATTCAGATCAATATGTAAATGTCAATTTTTCTGCCATGTTTAGTTTTAGTTAGTTATTTGACGCTGTAGGGAATGTGACTACCAGTTGCCATGCCAACCGCTCAGTGAAGTGAGAGTTGGAAAAAATAAAGGCATCTTGTTGCAGACATCTTGTATATATAATGAGCAGAAATAGCTAAACCTTTGGCTTAACACTACTTTGTGTGGACACCGAATTATGTAAAATGTTTGTATCGTTAAAAAATTGTCTTATGATGCTTTTCCCCATTAACGTCATATTTCCTGAAACTTTTATAACGCAGGGATGAGGCCAAGGTACAAAATACCACAATACTCCTTTCAGTTTGCTAGATGTAAATTCACTTTTTTACCTTGCAAGAGCGTGCACGCTGTGACCAGGCATTGATAAATTTCTGAGGAAAGCATTTTCAGCGAGGAGTTCAGTTAGTTCCCACATTCTGAGTCACCCTGCAGTGGTTCATGAAAGTTTTGATAGGTTGTGTGTCTGGCCCAGTATGACTGTGAAAGATAGAATTTCCGTTAAAGTTGCCAAATATTAAATATCACTGGCGTTTCATTGCTTTTAGGTTTCCGTAGAGTTTGATAATGTGACCCGCGTACAGAGGTAAATGCAAGAGCTCGTCGTACAGCCTGCGTTGTGCTCTTATCTGACAGAGCAGGGAGGATAAAATCAGCTCAAACATTTCAGCTGGCAGAGAGAACAAGCAAAACTGACTGGGATAACTAAGATCTAAATGACGTTTCAACCAGAAGTCATCACATTCCGACTTACCACGTGGGGTTGGGGGGGATTGAAAAATCTCTAACAAACTCTGCACTTGTTTGCACTTGAAGCCCCTTGTTTCATACAAAAGAACTCTGTTCACCATGTAGCACTGTACTACAAACAGTTTACTGATTCAATTTAGCTTCAAGTGAATTTTATTGTCATTTGGCTCATACAATGACATTTACAGCAGATTGAATGTCCATTTGTCCAATCTCAATGGGCAGACTTAAACATGATATCCTTTACACGACAGACAGCATCTTCTAATTAAAAGCCATTTTGATTGCATATTGTTTTTGAATACTGTACAGTTTGTGTCTTAAGGCAACTCCTGCATTATTAACTTATCTTGAGAGTTTATCTTTAAATGCTGTTTTTAAAATGCAGCTCTTACTACCTTGTGCATTTTGACAAATGGCTTCATGCTTAATGTGTGTAGAATCCATACTCAAAACAGAGGAGGAGGTTCATTACAGGCTCTGAGTGGATTTCTTGCCAAAGGGTTGCTGAGCGAGTTAATTTGCCTCCCTTGGAAAAGATTGATTACTGTAAGTGTACATATCCTAAACACTGGTCATAAGTTCCATAATGACCAAAGTTATTAAGAAGTGTGTCTTATTATTAAGTTATGAGACCTGTCCTTACAAAACAAACTAAAAGCGATACACAGTATATTCATTCATTCTCTGTCAATGCTTCCCATTGCATGAAAGGCATTATACACCTTGGATAGGTCACCAGTCTATCACAGATAGACAAACAACCATTTACACTGACATGCCAATTTGGAATCACAAAGTAACCTAACAAGCATGTCTTTGGACTGTGGGGGGAAGCCGCAACACCCTGGAGGCTCCCAGTACGTTTTAGGATTGATTTTATAATTTTACTGTTTGCCTGTAGATCACCGAATGTCTGGCTCCGACATATCCTTCTAACAACCCCACGTCCCATTAAGGTCACTCAGGTCTGCTGACCGCTGTTCTCCGGTTACCCCAACAACACGGCTGAAGTAAAGGGCAGATCCTGTCTTTTCAGCTGTAACCCTGACACACTAGAACAGTGTGCCTCATGCATATTAGGCGGGCGCTTAAACTGCTTGTTTTTAAGTCACTTCTTAGAACAAATTTTTTATTCTTTATCATTTAATTCAGTTTGATTGTGTTTTAATATAGTTCTTTTGATTTAGGATTTTTACCTATTCCACACCAGCACTGTTTATGCTGACTGTGTGTAAACAGTATGTTTTTTATACATGCACCGATCAAGCATAACATTATGACCACTTTGCTAATGTTGTGACTCATCAGAGAATGGACATTGGTCTTCTGAGAGTGTCCTGTGGTGTCTGACAACAGGATGTTGTTAGTGGGGTCCTTTGAGTCTCTGTGGATGCTTCTGTGGATCAGGCTTCCAGTTCATCCCACAGATTCTTCATCAGTTTGGGATCTACTGAATTTGAAGGGCAGGTCAACACCTTGTGGAGTCATGGAAAAAAGATGGAGAACATGTTTTTCGCCAAGTATTAATCTCCTCCCCGCAGCTGCCACCTAACTGTCGAAACAAACACCTACTGAGCACAATCTGAATGCTGAGCATCTGGCAAGTTCAAATTTCTGATGTGCTGCTGTCTACCCATACTAGAGATGTAAAATAGAGATGTTTAAGGACCACTGTACCTCATTGGGTTATGATATTATATTGCTTTTTATGATCAAATCAGAGGGAAATATGAATTGCTTCTTGCAAAACAGTCAATGTATGTCTTTCTCAGAGAACTAATAGATTCTCAGACAGAAAAAGCACATACACTGGTTTAGTCTCAAACCCAGACCTGCTACGAGGAGCACAAACTATTACCACAGACTCAAATAACAGCTCGTTTCCGCCGTGTTCCATTGTGCTACAAATTAATGCGCCATTTTCCACAAGAGAAGCATCAAACAGATGATTCAAATATATATATATTTTTGTGATTTCAGCCATCTACCTGAGGGATTTTTTTCTTTTTCATTTTTGTAGCATATTTGTGTAGTTTTTTTTTACATCATTTTGATCCCGAAGCATCAAAGCAGCAAAAGTGCCTCAGCTCAGTTAGTGAAGAACAAAGAGGTGTTTTTGCTTCACCCTTTACTTCATTTATGTGCGTAACAACTGACATATGTATTTAAATATGTCCAACAGTGACAAAAAAAAAAGGCATAACAACCTTCATGCAAACACTTACCTGCTCTCTCTCTCTCTCTCTCTCTCTTTCTGTCGGTGCTGTTTCTCTAAGACATACACACACACTCGCACACAGCATTTCTCTCCTCATGGGAGGGGGTCATGTTGAATGATAGATGACTCCTACTAAAGAGCCCTCTAAATTTAGAGCTCTGCTGCACCACACGACACACATCCACTGGCTCCAAAGAGCTTGATGGGCACACGCACACACACACAAGACACACACACTTGAAACCCACATTGATGCGCAGTCTCACTCCCCCCCCCCAGCTTTCCTCCTCAGCATTAAGCTCCTACAGATGTTTTTTCTGTGTGTTCAGAGTCCTCATCTTGCTCTGGGGTTGGGACTAAGATCTCACTGTTTACCCAGCTCAGGGCTAAAATCTCACGGCTTTACACACAAATACTGTGACTGCTGTCCAGCTGCTCCTCCAGAGCGAGCGGGGGTGGGGGCGGTGTGACTTACATAGGCCTTTACACACGGTCGTCCATGCCACTCTACCTGTAAAATTGCACCAGCTGGAGCATGCAGCCCCTCTGTGTCACAGCCCGGCACACATCCACATTAAAACAGTGGATTATTTTGAATGACAGAGGAGCCTCTGCCGGGTTTTTGATATCGATTGTCAGTCATGCAGATGGCCTTGTTTGTATTCAGGTGGAGGGTCTCATTGACAGGGGGAATCAATAACCACGGAAAGATGAAAGGGTAGAGACAGAGGACAGGGGAAGAAAAGGAACGATAAAATGGACCGAAAAAGGTTGGTGGACGAGAGCAACACCTCCGGGGACGAAGACGGAAAGAGAAAAACAGGTGAGGAGAAGAGAGATGGAGAGAGACTGAGAAGAGGCTTCCTACTTGGATGTGCACACGCAAATATATCAACAACACACTGGGACAAGCAGCCGGAGGAAATAGACAATAAACAACTGATATTACTCTGATACCAATCAAACACAATCTGTAATGCTAAATGTGGCAAGCAATGCGCACACACAGGATGATAGACACACATTACATACGATCGATACGGCCATGCATCACGTAAGAAGATAAACTAATAAGCAAAATAGTACTTTAATGAGTGAAATTGGAGCAGGCAGATTTTGACACTGCAGTCCTCTCCGTATGATATCGCTCGTTCATCACAAACAACATTATCATATTCTGCCAATACATCTCTCAACCTCCGCCATCATGGCCTGCTTCGCAAATGAAATCAGCCTTTATTACAAGCGCACTTTCTGAAAGCCGGTTCCATGTAGTTTTCCATCACTTTTATTTCTTTCACATCCCAGTATCCCAGGATAATATCATACCCCCTTTATGAGAGTGGGAAGTACCATAGGCCATAGATAGGTGGAAATAGTGCCGGAGAGAGGAAGCTAAATGACAGAGTGGAAGAGAAATGGCTTTTATTGCCTCCCCGCTGCTAACTGCGTGAGTGTCAGTCATGTGGAGGGCGCTGCAGATCGGTATGTATTTTTTTGACTATGCACAGTGGTGTGTGGCATTTCTTATCTGTGTGAGTGTTCATGTATTTAATTCATGTATAAGTTTTGGATGTTTTGAGACGTATTTTGTGAGCGTCTTTTTTGAGCCCTTTTGGTCAGCTTGTACGTGAAAAGTTCATGTCAAGTCTCAAGTCTTTGGCACTCATTCTGGTCCAGAGATATCAGAGGCCATTCTTAGTCATGTCAGAGTCGTCTCAACTCTTTCTTGACATTTTCAAGAGTCACATCTTTTATTCTCTGCACCTAGTTTAAGCCCTTCAAAAAAATTTTAAGGAGAGTCCCACGTCTTTGGTGACAAATCTGAAAAGAGGCTCAAGTTTTGACAAGTAAAATTCAGCACCTCAGGTCCTTTGAGTCTGGTGCCTTAAGGGTGTTAAGTTCAGTTGTTGATGACAAGTCAAAGTCCAATCTCATGTTATTTCAGGTAGATTTAAGGCTAATCTGAGCAAATTTATATATATATGTAGCGCTGATGCCTCCCAGCGAGAAGGTCCAGGTGCCAGCTGAGGCCTTTCTGGATGGAGTTTGCATGTTCTCCCTGTGTCCTCGTGGGTTTTCTCCAGATACTCCGGTGTTCTCCCACCTCCAAAGACATGCTTGTTAGGCTGATTGGTGACTCTAAATTAACCCTAACCCTGCAATAGGCTGCCGACCTCTCCAGGGTGTACCCCGCCTCTCGCCCGATGCCAGCTGGGATAGGCTCCAGCAACCACCGCAACCCTAGTGAGGATTAAGTGGTATGGAAGATGAGATGAGATGAGATATACATATATGTGTGCACTCACTTTATTAGGTACAATTCAGTTGTTCAATTGTTAAATTGCTTGTTAACACAAATAGCCAAACAGCCAATCACATGGCTGCAATTTAGTGCATTTAGTCATGTAGAGGTGATCAAGACAACTTGTTGAAGTTCAACCCGAGCATCAGAATGGGGAAGAAAAAGGATTTAAGTGACTTTGAACCTGGTATGGTTGTTGGTGCCAGACGGGCTGGTCTGAGTATTTCAGAAACTGATGATCTACTGGGATTTTCATGCACAACCATCTCTGGGGTTTACAGAGAATGGTCTGAAAAAGAGAAAATATCCAGTGAGTGGCCATTGTGTGCACGAAAATACCTTGTTGATATGAGAGGTCAGAGGAGAATGGGCAGAATGGTCCCAGGTGATAGAAAGGCAACAGTAACTCGAATAATCACGAGCCTTGAAGAAGATGGGCCACAGCAGCAGAAGAACACACTGCGTGCCACTCCTGTCAGCTAAGAACAGGAAACTGAGACTGCAGTTCCTACAGGCTCACCAAAACTGGGCAATAGAAGACTGGATAATGCACCATGTCACAAAGCTCATACCATCTCAAACTGGTTTCTGGCCATAGATAGTTAGATACAATGAGTTCACTGTACTCACTGGAATGGGAGATTCGCATCAGCCGATAAATCTGCAGCAACTGCATTTTATAAATATTCTGAAGTGTTTGTGATGTTATCATGTCAATATGGACCAAACTCTCTGATGAATGTTTCCATGTTTCTATATATCTGTATATTTTCTCAACAATGTTATTTGTTGAGAATTTGAGACAAGTGCAAGTCTGGGTCAGCAACAGGCTTGAGCATTAGTCAGACAACATTTTAGTTTGGTCAGTGGTAAGTCTTGAGTCCCGATTCTCAAGTCAGTTGTGACAGGTCCAGGGGAAGCATCTGCTAGTGAGACTTCCTGTATAAATGTCTAGGCAAAATCTCTTGGCAATACATCACTGGCTTACCGTGGTCTGCCATCCCTCACGGCCATCACTAAGCCTACAAATAGCCGTGACTTTGATTGTTTTGCTCTAAACATAGCCTAGAGGTGGGATTAATTTGAATACACCCTCCAGGCTCTCAGCATTCAAGGCCTGAGCTCTACATCCTTGTAAATTCCGCTACTGTACACAGAGCCAAGTTTAGACTTTACTGCAGTTCTGTTTGGTGCTGTTCCCGAATGTAGATCAGAGGGTTACTGCCTGATTAAATTTTGAAGCGCTGTCAATAAGTTTGTGTTGCAGCATGTTTGCATATCAGTCAGACGTCATTTGAAAGAAGTTCATGTTACGTCCTAGGTCAGTAGACAAGTCCAAGTCTCAAGTCATCTGAGAGAAGGCCTTTGTGTACAGTATGTGCTCACATGCCCGTGCCTTCACTTTGTGAATAACTGTTTGTCTGTGAGCAAGGAATTGGAGACCTCTAATATCATTTTGTGTTAAATGTGGAGTGCAAAAGCCAAATAACAGAAAATAATAGCACTGTAAAAGTGACTGTTCTGCACCATTCATCATATTAATCTGGACAACGTGGGTTCACTGAATCCGCTCTTCTCCCAACAAATTTCTCCCTTTACCCTCCGCCCTTTCCGTCCTCTCACTTTCTTTGTTTTCTCCCTTCAATTTGTCTTGCTTTCTCTCCAAATAACACTCTCCGAGCTCTCCACCCAGACTTTCTGCCTACCCAGATAGTTTTTAAGAGGCGAAAGTTTGTGTGCAGTGCAGCTTTCGCCTCTGACTGGCCAAGACACTTCCTGGATTGAGGGCTGCTGTCAGAATCTGCAGTGAAGATTTATCGTGCACATCCCACCCTGACCTTAACAGTGGCTGGAGAAAGGGATGCAAAAAAAAAAGAGATGAAGTGAAGAAGAGACAAGGGCGAGGGATGAAGTGAGCCTGGTGGAAGTTTGGCGGTGTAGGCGTACCGGCGCCGTACGCATTGTCAGGGTTTAGATAATCAAGAGGAGGTGTGTGATGGATGTAGTGTGGCAGTAGGTGAGATGGCACAGCGCCCACCCTCTCACCCCACGTCCTCCTGTCTGTCTCCTTCCACCACTCTGCTAAAGGTCCGTAGCAACTTTCACCACTGCTTGGTTTGTAGTGACAGTTAAACTTGTGGTACCGTGTTTTGCTGCCGTTGTTTCACAATCCCTCCTCTGTCTCTCTGTTACCTGCCTCTACTCCCTCACCCAAACATAAAAATCCCCTCACAGTCAGTCACTGTCTTCTCCTGTACAATATTCCCTGCTGTATTTAAAGCAGTATATACGGATAAAGTGGCAGCCAGAAGCTCCAGGAGACAGTGACTCATTTTGCTGGCCAGACTGATGCAACAACAAATCTGGTACCATGCATCCATTAATAATGAATTCAGGCCTTTCAGGAAATCAGCACTTTTCCTCCTACCTACTATGATGCCTGCACTTGCTGCTGCCTGCAAACATCACTGTTTTTGCATTGAAATCACCAGATGACAGGAAAACTGAAGTAACCTGATTTGGGCCCATGAAAAAAATAAAACTATGCCTCTAGAACAGGGGTGTCAAACTAATTTTAGTTCAGGAGCCACATGCAGCACAATTTGATCTCAAGAGAGCCCGGCCGGTAACATAATAGCATAATAACCCATAAAGATGACTCCAAATGTTCCCTTTTGCTTTAATGAAGAGAAATACAAGTACATTATTAAAATGATTACATTCAATGAACTAGCCTCCTTCTACAAAACATTTTACGAACAGCTTTATGAATTTTGGCACTGGTGCCACCCGGAGGCGTATATTATAGTGAGTCTGGCCAACTCAAATCATGGGCGCCATGTCAGATACATCAGAGGGAAGATGCTACAGTGTAACCCTATGGGGCGGATGTGCAATGTTGAAATAAATTGCTACCGTAAGTCTAGCATAAGGCTTGGTTAACTTCAAACTTAATTCATTTGTAAAGTGGTGTTGGGCGTTTTTGAGATCAAGGTACACAGTAATGATGGTATGACTTTATTTTTCATGTATAAAATCTTAACGTCAAAGAGACATTGACATTTACCTCACAGTATAAGGAGAAATCAGTTGAAATCTAGTTCTTCCTTTTAATCTTCTGCTCCTATAACTTTCTCCATTTTTGTTCACTGGGGAAACGGTGGAGTTTCCTCTGTGTTTTCCTGATCCTGTGCAGGAGCCGTAGGTTGAGCACTGTGGCAAATTTTAGCTTTTAATCCAATTTTATTCTCTGTTATTGCCACTTCTCTATGGGTGAATATTGGTTAGATGTATCTAACATGACGTCCATGAAACATGTGACCACCTGAGAACCTATCAGCATAGCGGGATAGCTCAGACAGTCCATTCCCTAGTTAGCCAGACCCTCTCTAATATACGGCTCTGGTTCCACCTGCTTAGTTCTTGGTCTTTGGGTTCTGGGTGCTGGATTATGTGCATAATGCTTAGTAGACAAATTAAAAATAGATGCCAGTTGTATAATAAAATTTAAATTAATGGCTTAAGTTAATCTTGAGTCATTTTTGCACTTTCCAAATTCATCCAGATTCAGCCAGACTGTATCCTCTGGGGGGGTGGTTTTGACCCGCGGGCCATACACACCTGTTCGAGAAGAAAAAACAGGTGGCTGACATGGATTTAAACAGAATAGCTAGGATAATAAGGTAGAACGCTAAAAAAAACTTCCTGTCTAGATCTATTGGCATAATCTATGGGCTGTGCATTACTGGCTTACTCTCGTCTGCCACCCGTCATCGCTAAGCCCATTTATAGCCACAACTTTGATTGTTTTGCTCAAAACATAGCCTAAAGGTGGGATTAGTTTGAATTTACCCTTTGGGTTGTCAACATTCAAGGTCTGAGCTCTCCCTCCTTACAAATCCCACTTAAATCCCAGCACCTACTGCAGCCAATTTTAGACTTTACTGCAGTTCTGTCTGGTCCTGTTCCAAAATGTAGTTCAATGTGTTACTGCCTGATTTAAATTTGAAGCTCTTCACCAACCGGCTTAAGTGTTGCAGCTTATTTGTATATCAGTCAGACTGGAGAATAAAAGGAGAAGATAATAAATGAGAGGGTTTAAGAGCAGACATATATTTAACTTATCACTGGCTGCGGTTCATATCGGCCACCTCTGATAAGATTAAAGTCTGTTTGATGGCCTAACCTGACTTTTTTCCCAGAACATCCCTTACAAATGCTGGATACTGATGGAGACGGTGATAATTCAAAGCTGAAGCTACAGCACCGCTAGATTTCGTGGTGCAGCTACAAAGATGCCTGAGTAATCCCAGTGTCTGCAGCCTTGGGAACCCTTGGATGCTAAAAAACCTTATGCGGTGCAAAATGTTACCAAAACTAGTATTAAGAACTCCAGTTTTTGTGCAAGTTAGACTACGTGTTCTGACTAGCTGAGTCGGTGGGGTTTAATTTGTCAGACATAAATCACTGTATTTTTTAAAGGAAGAGCTATAGCTTTTTTCTGCTTTAACACAGCCCCCATTCATCATTTATATCCGGCAGTAACCAAAGTCACGTCTTCATCTGTGACCTGGAATCAGAACAAGAAAATGTTCAAATGAATTAGAGAACATAGCAAATTTCTTCTTCTTTTTTTCTTCTTTCAGATTCAAATGTCTAGGGATATACAACAATAGGAAGGCATTAAATCGTCCTGCATTAACTTTTGTTTAACTTTAATTTGTCATTAACTCATATGAAAAGGGTGTAAGAGGTGTAAACATTCTGTCTTCGACTAGCTTTACTTCCATCTCCATCCATCCATCTATCCGGGTGCTTGTGTCTACTTGAAGTTATTGAGATGAACTTTTGCAACTTACATGAGTGTGTTAGAGTGAACGCCTTCAGATGGACCATGCTTCAACCTCCTGAGGTTTTAAATGTATCAATAATTCTTTACAGACCGTCTGTGATGCACTCATAAACGTACCGCAAACCTAACGATCATCAGTCATATTCTGGAGTAATAACAAGCGTTTTCTTTCCTCTGTGGAAAAAAAAAAGGATGTTTATACATGATTGACACAGGGATAATGATGTCCCCAGGAAATGTAAGTCACGCTGTCTCTAAAAAGATGTCCATCATATCTGTGTGTTCAGATTTGGCATTGTTATGACTCGGGCAAGGAGTGCAATTTTTGACGTAAATTCCAGCAATCGGGCGCAATGGGTTTTGAAGAACCTTAACGGTATTCATGAGCTGCAGGTAACAATCGTGTTGCTGGTTGTATTTGAATAACTGGCTTCCAGTCTCTTTTCAGTATTCACTGCCACATGTCACTCTGTGCAGTATCACTGCCCCACGTCTCTTCTGTTTTTAAATCAACGTATTAAAGTCAGACATTTTTTAACTATTACAGGACAGATCGGTGAAGAGAGCCAATCAGTACATTATGCTGCAGTTGAAGGCTTAAGGTAATTATAGATAGTGGCCATGTAAAGCTTATGAAGTGCAAAGTATAATTAAAATGTGGGCACTAAAGGGAACAGCTACATTGATCAGGCATCCACCCCATATCAATGACATTCCTTCACGGTAAGCAGCCGTCCCCAGCAGGATGCAGCCTGACACAGACACACACACATAAACAGTTTAGGAACTCAAAAAACATGAAAACAGCACAAGGTGTTGACCTGGCCTGCACAGAGACCCCTCTCCTCAACCCACAGGACTAACAACATCCTGGTGCCAGACAACACAGGACACCCTCAGAAGACACGTGTCCATTGTATGATGAGTCCGAACTACTTTAAAGGCACAAGGGAGACCTACACAGTAATAGGAGGGTGGTCTTAATGTTATGCCTGATTGGTCTATAAATAACTTTACCACAGACTTTAAAACTTCCACTTTGAAAAACTAAAAAATTATGAAGATAAAACCAAACTCCTCAAACTAAACTACTTAATATGAGAGACCCTTGTGTTCCAGGAGAACCACCACTGCGTCCCATCAGACACGCACTGTACTCAAGGGGGCAGACCTGGCTGCCACAATATTAATTAAAGATACAGCTGTGGCAACAAGCATGATAACAATGCACTTTGCAGTGGATATTTAATTTAGTCTGGTGGAACCAAATGTACTTTCCACTGGCTACGTTACACAATAACAGTGTACCAAAAGGCTCTGATTTCCCAAAGGACATGCGAGAGAGAGAGAGAAGAGTTGTTTGTTCTTCTTTCTTTTGAAAAGGTTATTCTAAAACATCAACTCAAATTAAAAACATTTTCCACTAACAATTCCACATGGAAATCCTACCTGCTGCCAAGAGAGTGCTACTGTACACTAGATATGCACGTACAACAAAAAGGGAGAAAAAGATCAGAACGGATCTGGTCCATAATTGAAATGATTATGAATCGATGAAATCTGAGCAGCACATTTCCCAACCACATAAGTCTGGTCCTAATTTTAAAAAATGAGACATATGTGGGTTTGGTCTCTCTCTTGCGCTCTTTTTGATTACCAGATTGTGTTGTTTGACTTGCTGACATCAGAATACATTTGGCTCAGATTTAAAGAAAATAGTCACACAGTTAATAACTCTGTTTGCACTCACAGTAAATGAGTATGAATACTAGAGAACAGGACAGAACATACCGAGCTGCAGTGCAGGGGTTAGGGAAGAAGCTTTTGGGACTTAAGGGTCACGGTTTCATATTCCCCTGTGTCCATGGTCTTGAGGAGGAACCTAACCCCCAAATTGCTCCCCAGACTCCACTGCTTTGAGCGCTGAGCGTGTGTGAATGAATGGATGGGTCAAATGCACAGGAAGAATTCTGCCATGGGGATATATACAATATATATATATATATATATATATATATATGATATTTTCTAATCCAGGAAACCAATTGTACATGTATCTATTATATGTACTAAATCTCAATTCACTGAACGAACAAGATGTCTACAGCTGTGTCATATTTCAACCACTTTGTTGTTCTACATAAATCCAGCAAGGCGAAAAAGTTAATGTGACCAGTGAGAAATGGCTAAAAAACCCATTGGATATTTGCGTGTTTGTGTGTGTGTGTGCATGGCCCATTATGAGCTTGTAGAGAGGTCATTTGGCTGTTGACTCCCGGTCTCTGCCGGGAGCGAATGTATAATTGCTACTCTAATTAGTCACTTTTGCCAGCCACTAATTCATAGTCACCTTCAAGGACATCTCCCATACACACACAGCCGTGCATACAGTACCTCCTCGATACACCAGAAAGCGCTCCTTTGCTATCACTCTCTTTTAATTGTTTCTTCTATTTTGTAATTACAGGCTCTCAGACGTCCAATTTTGAATGCTTACGTCAACTGACATGATAATGGCTCTGCATGTTGACACGGAGCTGGCGATGATTTATGGCAATTATGTGTTAGCAAACAACGCTTTTGTTAATGAATATGGAGACTGAGAAGGCCAGAAAAACATGCCTGAATTAGAGCCTCTGCTTCAACAAGTCTTAGACATTACTTTCAACAAAATGCCTGCTGCTTACACAGTTTGTTTAATTGTTGGGGTGTCTGCAGATTCTTGTATCTGCATGTTTCCTGGTCCGTGCATGAAGTTGTAAATGTATGTCCAGTAGATGCCTGTAAGCACGTTCCTCAGTAGTTGGCTGCCTAAATGCTGTTCTAGCACTTTGTTTACGTCAGTGTTGAACTGAACGAAGAGTAAATGAAGATCCAGAAACAGAGAAAGCTTCTCATCAGAGTAAAAGTTTCTGTTTTGAAGCACGTTGGCTTCCATTAGTTGGTGATTTACAGGCAGACGAACTAAATAATGGTTCTATAGCCATTGTCTCCCTTTAACACAACTGATTCCTACAGCAGTCATAATATTTAACACTGAATTGACTTGTGGGCAGAGGACACTGGGAGCTGTACCAGTGGGTAGGTGGCAAGCTCTATATCCATGGCTGACATGCCTGGAGCAACCCCCCCAAAATCTCACCACGCGGCTCCCAGGGTGCCATGCATGGTTGCCCTTTGCCCCTAGTGTGCTCACTTTAACATGGGTTAGATGCATATAATTCCTCGTATGTGTACATCCACTACATGCCAGATAAAGCTGATTTGATGTCCAGGTTAATTTGTTCTACCATCCAATTTCCCTACCTACCAAATCCTTTTATTTTATACTTGTTCTTCCACTTTGCTTGCACCGTAACGTTGTCCTCCCTTCCCTGTTTGCTCCTCCTTCCCACCCCTCTGCAAAGTCACCTTGTTTCCAATGCTCATCAATCTCTGTTGTGGATCCTTCCTCCAGTTTGCCCTATAGGCCCTTCTCCCCCTTAACTGCATTGCTCCACCTCTTTTACTTCCTCTTCTTGTCTTTCTCCTCAATTCCCAATCTAATAACCCTGTGGGGAAGAAGAAAAAAAACATTCAAAAGGTTTCAAGTCTGTAGCTAGGACAGAAATCTCAGAAGTACAGCTGACACTGGTAGGACTGAAATAGTTTTTTTCCCCCCAAACTAAAGCATTGTACAAATGCCAGATGTGACCAGTCAGGCAATAGCCAGTGTCATTATGATTCATCCTCTGTGAACCATGAATGTCTAATTTAATGGCAATCCATCAAACAGTTCTTCAAGGTATTACAGTCTTAACCAAAGTGCTGGACCAACAGACCGGCAGATAGACTGCCATCATCTGTGTAATGGCTGATACTGTTTGTCAGGGTGTTTTCGGTGCCACACTCACAAAATGCAAATCCGAAAAATGTGGTAAAGGCGTAAAAGTCATTACTTAAAGGCCCTTTCGCATTGGCCATTGGTTTCAATGCTCAAAGTTATTTATAGTTTCCTCTTATCTGGCCTCTACTCTGACGGCTTAGCTTGACAAAGCAACTTAGTACAAGGTTCAAGGTTTACAAAGAGTCTGACACTGACACTGGATACATGCTTCACATCTGCTCTTCCAGCAACAGTGCCCTTTAACTCATGATTTATGTACATGGCAATGAAAAATAACCTATTTGTTCTGTCCTTGGAGTGTGAGCATCTTGGACTTTGTTAAACAACAGTGTCATCCTTAATGTCGGAGCCCTCACAATATTTCACTCATCTCTCAAATAACTTAAAATGATTTCATGAAAATAAAATAAAATGATATATCAGATATATTGTACATCTACTGGGTAGCACTCCAGTAAATATTAGACACAAGCTTAAAAAGTATCCCTAGGGGCTTTGTGATTTTCTGGGTTTAATATGAGGGGCAACATACACAACATGCATACCACGCATGTATCTAGTATAAATGAATCTGTCTTTGTCTGTTGTCCTTGTTCAAAGTCTACATGGGTCCTTGCAGGCAGACATGGAAACCAGGAACTGGCCTTGAATCCTAATGTTCATCCTGTTTTCTGAAGTCATCAAGACTGCTTCCACTGGGATTTTATGTTCTAGGTATTAGAAACATACTTATGTATTACCAGAGTAATGAAGATGGAGAATGTGCGTGACCACATGAATGGTGAGTGGAATGTGTACTGTCCCTTAACACCTGTGATGGCATCACACAATAGGCAGAACTGTCCTATGATGCATGGGCAGTTCTAGCTTATCATGAAGATCAGAGGCAGAAAACTATGAGTGAGTGTCTCTAAATAATGTCTGTCATATTTGTTTAACTGTTACAACAGAGACGGTTGCAAAAAATAAAGACGGTTGTTGCATTCCCAAGCGATCTAAAAGGCTTGTTGTCTATCATTTTATTTTACCTCCATAATCACTGATCAAAGGTGATAAAAGTATAGTCTGCTTTCTAAAGCATGAAGCTGGCCTTCTATTATTTCCTCCTTTCCTATATATTTTTGCTATCTAAGAGTTTCTTGAACGTAGGCACATATTTCAGTGAAACCGTTACAGCCGTCTTCCCGTTCTCTCACCTTCTTCCTCCCACCTTTTTCTTCCTTGTGTCATTTATTTTCATCTACCCTCTCTTCTCATCCCTCTTTCTTTCATCTCGAGCCTCCCTCCTTCCCTGACTGTCATCCCTCTGTCCCACCACCTTCCAATCTCAGATCGCCTCGTCTCTCTTCATTCTCCACCGTTTCTATCTCGTGTCTCCATCTCTTGTTTGAAGTTAAAAGGTTGGCTTGCGAGACAGATCTCTTAAAGGCTTTCAACTCCAAAGGACGTGAGGCAACCCCTCCTAAAGTCGAGTTCTAATGGAAAGACGGGCAAAGAAGACAAGAGACCAAATACACTGCAGAGAGAAGAAGGGGGGCAGATACTGATTTTGTTTTCTTCTTGCCGTTGAGTGCCCCAAGAGATGATGAGGGATCTTTGATGTGTGATGTTTCCGTTCTCCACCTCTCTCTCACACTCTCTCCCTCTGACTGTCTTTTCTCTGTCCTCTGGTTGTTTCACATCTTCCCTCTCCTTTGTTTGTGTGGTTATTCATTCCTTCCGTCTGTCAATTTGCATCAGACAGAGACACGGCAAAGTGGAGGGTTTGGGAATTCAGAACTTTTCGCTTTACTTTCATAAGCAAGGCAAGCCAGCAGTGCTCTTCTAAACTTTCACTCAGGCTTTGAAGTTTTTCAAGTTGACTCTTAATAGTGCTGGATTGATGTGTTTGCACTCGTGTGTGACTTTTGGTGGGCGGGTGTTATTACAAGTGGTGCACCCTTGTGGAATCACTCGCTCTTTCTCACTCAGATGCACACACGCTGTATGCACACGTATCCACCCACACACTGGCCTGTGGCTTTAATCGCTGTTGTTAAGCTTTGAGCTTGTTCCGTATAGTAGAGGGTCCATGCCGTTATTTCCATTTATGATTGCCTGTAATTGATACTGATTTCACACCCCAACACACATGCAGCAGATGCACACGAAATAAAATTTCTTCGCTTGTGTCCAGCTGGCGTTCTCCCATGAATAGAAGTGCACCTGTTCTCTCAAGCTCTAATCACTCTCCTGGAAAGATGCCAAACATTTGTGCCGTCTCCACCAATTGGACTTCATCCCATTGTTGCCTGTAGATTAGATTTTAATCCGTCTACGTCAGCATATATTCATTTGAGGATATTCTTGACAGATCCATGACCACTATGGTCTTATATACGTAAATTGTTATTTTTGCTTTATTGAATCAAAGGAAAATAAAAAAAATGTCTGTTTTACAACAATCTACAACAGACAGAAAAAAATGGCAACTCTCTTTTGACAGGGAGAACAAAGAACAAATACTGTTTTATTGGTTGTTTATGGTGAATTATATTCCCCTTTAAATTCTCTGCATTGCTGGCTTTGATTGAGTGTGAAATATTGCAAAAGGCACATCAGAAAACTAAGTATTCAGAACAGAAGTACTGATCTTTGAAAGGGTACAGATGTTGGAAAAGGACTAGTACAAAAGACAGGGTTGGTTGGTTGGTTGGTTTTAAACAAAATGTATAGTGGTCACTGTGGACAATAGACACCATTTCTTGAATGGAGATGATAGTGTATGTCAGCCACTTCAGTGGACGGTACATAATACTAACACCAGCCTCCATTCACATTAGGTGGTCGCCAAGTGATAAGTACTCTATATACTTTTTTATATACCTGTACAGAGCTGTCTGTAATGTCTATACCACATTTCTTTATATATTGACTATATAATTATATGTTATTATTGTAAAGTGCTTAGTACAATAGTGACACCTTGACGCTTGTCATAGTTATGTATCTGTACTATATGCAATGAAAATAAAGTTAATCTAATCTAATCTAAAATGGCAACAAAGTGTGTTAAAATGGACAGAAACCCTGTGACATCACGCGTAAGATTCCTGGGCAGTGGTTTTGAAGCACAGTGTTGTGACCATCTTTGTAGTGCCTGACATTATCTAAATCTCTGCTAATCCAAAAATAATCAAAAAGAGGTGGAGCATGAGTGAAGCTGCGGTGGGCAGCTGATACCCAGGCAGATGACCAGCAACCTGTGAGGGCACCCACCTATCGTTCAAAGTCGCCACGCCCTTAACTGTGCATGATTGTAAGGCTTAACACAGTTTAAATGAATGAGTTAAGTAAAAATTCACCTATGTACAGTTGCAGTTATTGGGAAAATTAGCTAAAGCGACCCAAACTACTAGGACCCAGCTAAAATCACACTGATTTCTGCCATAAAGCTGAGCCTTTTAACATGGAGTTTTATGATGAATGACTCACCTTTAGAACCAGCCTCAAGGGTTCATTCGATGAAGTGCTCATTCTGGTACTTCAAAGTTGGATTATTGGTATTTTGTGCTAATTACCGTTGTGTGACTTTGATCATATCAAAAGAAACCACTGGCCCCAACTCACTGTCACAAAGACTGCAAACAGATGCCATGACGCTGCATGCACATTAAGAGCCAAGCCCATCTGCAGGCAATTTGTGTGACTTTGTACCCACAGTGCTTTGACAATTTGTATAGTGGGCAGAGTTTTATTTGTTAAGACAGACAGCTTAGTGGTCCAGAAAAGTGTCCTCTGCCACAAATGCTGTATATCACCATCATCATCACCTGCAGCCTCAGATTTCTGTTCCTGATTGACAAGAGTTGGACCAGACGTGGTTTTGTGCTATTATAGCTAATCTGCCAACTCCAGCAATCACCACCAATCACCGTCACACATTCTGATGTTTGAGGCGAACATCAGTTAAAGGTCCTGATCTGTATCTGCAGCCTTTTGTGCAGACAATTGTTGCTGCATGATTGGCTGATCAGGTAATTACCGGTGTAGTGGTGCACTAATGCCAGTGCACCACAGTGAGTTCATATATTGTGAAAATAGACAGACTTTCCTTTAATGATAGCATTGTTAAGCATTAATTTATGTATAATACAAACACCAACCTGAGACATCGATCAGGCATATCATTATGACACAGGCATATGCCTGATCGGTGTATAACACTATTGTTTAAAACCCTATCAGTTGTTGTCCATCGCTTCGTAGCTGACATCTGGTCACTAGAGGACATCCTAGGCTCTGGTAGACCTTTTTTTTATATTTCACAACCTAAATGTTTCCAAGGGAACTAAGTAGACTTTTGTTTCCTTCAAACTTTGATGGTAGGAATCAAAGTTTGCTTGCAGTTAACACTTAAGAAATCTCTCAATCACGTTCCCTTGATGTTGTGATCATTTTAACTTGGTACCCACCCAGTCCACATTGCCGAAGTTTTGTTTTGCTAGTGCTCACTGACATTCATTAACATCCCATGGTCTCTTGTCACCACATTGCACTGGCGATCCTCTGTCACAGGACGTTACACTGGTTTAATTGAGTTTTATAGGCACATGATTGGGTGATTGCATTTTCTGCCTGCTCTAAAATTTCACAGAGAATATTTTATTTCTGGCTTTTTGTTTGTTTCCTCCCACTTCCGCTTTCCACTGACTTGTGCGGCCACATTATTCTCCCATTTCTTTTATCCCTAAAAGGGATCTCCAGCCGCCATTGCAACGCAGCTAAGGCAGCTGCGCTACTTCCCCTTTTGAAGCCTGCAAGAGGAAGTCACCCACTAGGCGCTCAAATCCCACATGGGCCTGAACTCTCTTTGAAATACTGAACAGCAAAAAGCAGGAAGAAGTGAAAGAGGAAGATAGTTTGCTTGTATAAATGTCAGAGGGATTAGTGTGTGGTTGTGTGTGTGCTATGTACATAAGTTGCTTTAGATCAGACAGCCAGACGACTTAACCACCCTGAAAAGAGAATCACTTTAGATCCAACTGATGTGCATGTCTTGCAGACACATCAAAGGGACAGCCTCTATAAACAATGCATAGACCCAAAACTGTAGGAGTACTGTGCATCCGCAAATTTAAATTTGTGTCCTAACATTCTAACAAGCTAATCGAAGTTAATATCATCAGTTTCAATTGCATCTCCAGCACTGTCAAAACCAGATTATCCCCCAGTGATTCTGAGACCCAGCCCAGCAGATTGGCAGGCTGTATATGTTTTAAGCAGCTGTGCAGAATGATCACCAATAGGCCAGATGTTGTATCTCGTACCTTGGTAACAGGGAAAATGAACCGGATTGATTAGAACTCCCATCTGCTGCACTAGCACAGTGTTAATAAGCAGGCTGCGGAGCGTTCTTCATTAGAGAGGGAGGTTACCCAAGGCTAAGTGTTCAAACGCTGTCCCAGGTTGAATTAGAGGAGCTGAGAGGAAGAGGTGAAGTATGGCCAGATGAGTGCTGGCTCTGCTGAAATAAAGCTGAGAGCCCACAACGCAGAGAAAAGGGACGGGAGAGACAGACAATGCTTGAGTGGATCGGTAAAATCAATTAAAATGCAAAGCATGGCAGGCTAAAATGGCCAAGCATGCTGAAGAGGGGCACATTCAAGTATTTTTCAAAATGCAGTTTGAACAGGAGATGTGGTAATGCATTTCAGTGAGTGTTTACCTCAGAGGAAACCATTTGGTTTTAACTTCCCAAGCCAAGAATCAGCATCAAAATACATCTCATATGGGGCGCCCCCCATAGCTCACCTGCTTGAGCGGGTGTCCCTCGTAGTAAGGCTGTAATACTTTGCTGTATGTCCCCCAGTCTCTCTCACCACATTACTTCCCGTCTCACTTCATTGTTAGCTATGAATTCATGGCGTAAAGAAGTGCTGAAAAACATTACATCTCTGTTTCACAATAAATACAAAGCTGTGGTGGGGAACAAACTCCGCACAGTACCGCACCACAGATTCACTTCATTGTCATGAAATTATCTCAAGAAGTGAAAGAGGACATTTCATTTTATTTTTTTTTCTGGGTAAAATTTCAAATTCTTCAAATTACTTTTTTTTTTTAATACCAACTTGTGGTCTGCTGAAAACACAAAGAAGTTTTGAAGCTCCTCTGTAATTACTTTACTTTGTGATAAAGACAGACTGAGCTGGGTATGCGCTCTGTTATGTTATCATTACCTTACAAATTTTTATAAGGCGCATATGGAGGTAAACAACATCGGAAAATAATCCAGACACATACCACACGTCTGCCACCCACGCATAACATCCTCACCCTCACATCTCACCAAACACGAGGCCTGTTACATCACCGTCAGGGATTATTAAGCATCTGTCCGTCTGCTATGCACAAGTGTGCTTAAATGTGCTATGAACTAGCAGTTCATGGAAGCAGAATTACTTCAAAGGATGTTTTTTTTCCCCCCTTTCTGATCAGGGAACTTTGTATTCACGGAAAAAGTCCAAGGATACAAGGCTTTTCACTATTGTAAGTGCATGTTTTGTGCAAGCCGGTGACATAAAGGAAGTTTTTTCATTGTCTTCCTAAGGATGAACTCTTACACAAATACTCTGGGACATAATCAGTTCTCAGCTGAAGTGCTTTTGTCTGAAGTTTGTCTGGCTTCCTGGCTAAGTCTGTGTACTAGTGGTCTAGATTCAGGCTCCTTGCACTATTTACATCTTGGCGGCAACCTGGGAGAGTCTGGCTTCTGTGGAAATCTCTTATAGGGACATGCTAGTTACAGATGTCCCCTTGAATGCTCCTGAAAGTATACTGTCCATTTTTTATAAACACTTCAAGGAAATTGACACATTCAGCATATCTTGACAAATCTCAAATCACACATATAGCATCATAAGAGAAGAGATTATTTGTGAGCGTGTATAAAATCATATGCAACAGCCTGATCGTACACCGGCTATCACTATCACAAATCCTGTTTGTTCAGTGCTATTTTAATGTCCTCCAAAAACCCAAGAAGAAGGTGGTCAGGTTTGAATAACAGAATGAACAGAATGTTTGACTAATTAAACTATGTTTAAAAGTCTGTATTTAAAAACCAGCTGCAGCCAAACTGAATCCACGCTTCATTAGCGAGACACCGTTCTCTTATGTTTTAGTATTTTGTACATCTGCCTTTATTTCTGACGACAGATTGGATCCTCTTGGGCATGAATGATAGAAATCTGTGCGTTTTTTATTCAGCAGCTCGTGTGGGAGGGGTTTTGCTGCTTCACCTCCCTCTTTAATATTAGTCCTCCGTTCAGCAGGGAAATATGGTATTCACTTTTTTCTTCAATAAAAACTATATTGAAGAGTCAGCGTCTTGCGAGAGAAAATACTTTTCTCACCAAGCTTCTCGAGACAGGGCAAATGTATTTTTATTCTACCATTGACCTTTTGGACTTACGCAGCCTACTGCATATTGATCTGCACCGCCACCTCCATGTTTCACTATGAGGCACTGTAACATATGACCTAACCCTGAATTGGAAATTACGTTTGTGGTTGTTGTTTTTTTTTTCCATGGTCACAGGTGGGCTCACTGTACTTTTTTTTCTTATTTGGGCTCCGTATTTTGAACTATAAACTTTTACTTTAAACTGTAATGGGTAGGCAGTAGCTTCCTATTAAGCCTCCTCTAAACAAGAAAGCACAACTGGCTTCATAAAAAGTGTTTAACAACAGTTTAACCAAGTGTTGCATAATATTCACTTTGCCGTGACTTTCCCTGAAATCCATTAAAACACCATTTAAAGGATTTTTGTTTAAAAAAAAAATTCTTTCTCTCCGTCTCTCAGATATGTGACAAGGAGTGGCATTACTACGTCATCAATGTGGAGTTCCCGGTGGTGACGCTGTACGTGGACGGAGTGACCTATGACCCCTACTTGGTGACAGACGACTGGCCCATCCACCCGTCGCAGATTGATGTGCAGCTCACGGTCGGAGCCTGCTGGCAAGGTGAGCAGGCAGAGCTAATAATAACGGGCCAACGCGCGGTGCAGATTCTCGGCTAATTTACTTCAAAAGAATTCATTCATCCTGCAGGCTATTAAAAAGGCTGAGAAAAAAACTTCAAATGAAAGCAGAGTTTTAATATGAAAGTTGCAATAAAAATAATAATAATAAAATAGTTTGGCGTATTCGGCTGCTCCTCTATGCGGGAGAGTTCAAGGATAATTCTGCTGGAGTGTTGCCACTAAGAGTTACGAGGATGTTCTTTGGCCTTGAATGAACAATTAAGAGGAACACTTAGCCCGCTTTTGACAAACGACTCAAAGAGTTTGAATGAAGGTGTACAATTAAACCGTCCTCTAAACTGATGGCTGCCACTAATTGCACAAGGGTAGAAGAAAGGGCACTTTTTTACACAGTACAGCACCCGTTGATTTGATTGCCCAAATGAGACTGCTCAGCGATGCTTAGCCTCAGATAAAGATGTCTCTCTGGGTGGGTGCATGAGGGAGTCACCCCGTGTCACTTTCATCCGCAGCAGTGACACACCCCCCACCCCACACTCACACACATATCTCGCACCTGTCCTCCTCCTACTCCCCTTCTTCCCGTTTCTTCCACTGAACACTGTTTGGCTTTGGGAGGATTAAAAGTGCACTGAATGGAAAGTTCGGAGACTATGTCTGCTCTTTTAGTTGGGTACTAAGCCTCCATAAAGAGTTGCAAAGGCCATACTTAAATCTTACCATAAGCCATTAGTCACGGCAGATTCCCCTTTGAGAGCCCAGAGCTTTTAGTGTTCAGCGTGTTGATTGTAAACACGCTGGAAAGAGCTCATTTATTGTCAGACTGACTAATTAAGGCTCCAGCACAGAATACATTTTCAGAACAAAAGACAGGAAAATGAACACTCGCAGAGGTGCGGTAGCAGTTTATCTCCCCTTTCCCTGATTGGCTTCACAGCGGAAAAGTCAGATGGTGATTCAGAGTTCAGACGAGATGTGACACGATCGAGTGAGGTGGCGGGGTAATTAAAAAAGATTCGGCACCTCTAAACAGCACGGTGATATTGTGCAATATTTAATTCAATTTAATGATTTAATTTCACGGTTCATAACATTTGACTGGCTGGTTAGTATTGTCTAATGGGAGCAGAATCTGCCCTGACCACAGCAAATGAATTGAGAATCAACGTATTTCATGTGTTTATCCAAAGCTGCTGGTGTGGTGTGATAAGATTTTAGGGCTCAGGTCAATTTGTAAAAAATCTAATTAAAGCAGCTGCCAACAGGCATGAATCAGTGTTTAGTAGTGTAACAGCTTCATTTATGTCACAGTGATCTGAAAGAATGTTTTCCATGGGCTAAAAGGAAACTGAAAAGCTTAATGTACTGTTGCTGGAAACTTAAAGCGTGTGTATAATTTAATTTTGCCAAATTGGTTGTGGCTTGACTAAACCATCAGTAACACGCTCTAATGTGTGTTTTGTGTGTTGTGTTGTTCTTCTTTAAATGCCGGCTCTGCGTTAATTACGGTATGCAAAGCTTATTGTTGCAAGTCCATGTTCATTTGACGATGCTTGATAAAAATCAAGATCAGCCCAGAGTTACCACCACAGAGGGATCTGCATTAATTGGCATGTGCTACCGGAGGTACCCGTGAGGTGTAAAATAGATCCAGTATGTTTAGTTTGATAGAAAATAGATGAACTTGTATGTGTTCTAGCTGCAAAAACCCTGCAAGCATAATTTAATACTCAAAATAGTCAAAATATTGGAAAAGATGTAACAATTTAAAGAGTGTAGAATTAAAACTAAACATGATTATTGTTGCTATAAATTGGGAGTGAAACACAGAGGTCTATGGGGGAACAGCACAATTTTGGAGCCAGCCCCAAATAGCAAGTGGAGGTACCGCATGATCACTGTATATACAATCAAAGGTCTAAGCATGGCCCAAGAAAGTACAAAATCCAGATACACTCAAAAACATGTAAAAAATACATGGAAGCTAGAACAGGCTACCATAGTTGTGTGTGATACAAGTAAAATGAACCTGCGCGTATACAGAAGATTAGTTTGCCGTACTAGTGTGCAAAGCCCATTAGCGGGCATAATCTATCCTTTGAACTCACCATAACAACAAAGCTTCTCTGGCTGCATGTGTGTCCATTTGCAAATTTTCCCTCTCTGATTTTCAAATAAAAGTGTCTGCTCCCCACCCAGCCTCCTCCCCTCACCTCAGACAGTAAATGCTGGCTTTGCGCTTCTCACAGAGTCACAGACTATATTTACCCCCTGACCTGGCAGACTGTGTTCATGTTCAGAAGTGTGCGAGAGTCAGGTAGCAAAGAGCATCACGCTCGTCTTGCTTCATTCTGATCTTACCTTGACCGTGTAATCACACACTGCTGCTCCAACCCCGTGGTTCACTCATCACAGCAGCAAGCACGAAGGGGAATGTGCTGATAATTGGAAATGTGGACAAACTGAACCATACATATATTTGTATATATACAGTATATTAAATATACATAGGCCTGATGGTGTTATGTATATATACAATAAATCATTCTGTAAGGGTGAAATTCACATCTCTCACACTTACACTTTAATAACGGCTGTATTTCCAAGCCGTGCCCCTCCAGTCCCATTTGTTGCTGTTTTAGAAATTATCCAAATTAAGGAGAGTGAAGATCTATAGAGCAAGGAGAGCTGCACAGAGAGAGCAAAGAGAGCTGACACTACGTAAAGGCCAGTCTCTGCAAAGTGGAATGATCAGCGGTTTTATCACCCGTATCATTCCCGCTCCACAGCGTCTCAGTAATCCCCCTCTCCTCAGCTTTTTCTTCTTTTTTTTTTATCTATTGCTAAGGACGCTTGATGGTTTCTCTGTCCGCAGCCTAAATTGATAACATCTGTCAAGGCGGGACTGGAGTGGCTAGGTGGACATCGGGAAAGGGAAGGAAATAGTAAGAGGGATTAGGAAGGAGAATATGTGAAGCATGAAGAAAAAGAATGCATTTGGCATAGTTTGTTATATGTGAATTCAAACATGACCTTGTGGTTTTATGAGATAGACTCCGCTGCCCTCAACAATCTGGTACTTGGCAGGGTGTCAGGAAGCACTTAGAAGGATATGGCTTTAAACATGCAAAGCAAGTGCAGTTATTATGCTGAACTGAAATGACAGTTGGAAAACCAACAAGTAAGATCAGCGTGGCCCTGCCGCACCACACTAAGTGTGAATATGCATATTTATTGTCTGAACTATCCGTAAAAAATGATACAGAATACACTACAAGTCATATATACATATTTAATGCAACAGAATGAATACAATTGACTGTTCCCAAGTGGACGGTTGTTGCCTGTCAGGCTTGCCATTGTGCACAGCACATAACACAGTTCACAGTGGTAACAGTGGCATATTTACCTCTCAGTGGGTACAATGGGTATTTAAAGTCAAAAAGACAAATGTAAACAGTCAACGGTAGCTATTACCAGCAGTAAGCTCATTAATCTTACATTAACTCCAGAGCTAGGTCCAACATAATGTGTCAGACTCATGAAAGTGGTAGACAAGTACATCTCCATCTCCATATATATATGTATATATATATATATACAGCACTGTGCAAAACTTTTAGGCAGGTGTGAAAAAAATCCTTCTAGGTTCACTTGCATGGGGTTTTTGAAGGAACTCGGCTGGTAGGTTGTTCCAAACATCTTGGAGAACTAACCACACATCTTCTCTGGATGTAGATTTCCTCAAATCCCTCTGTCAGATGTAATCCCAGACACACCTGATGATGTTGAGAACAGGGCTCTGTGGGGGCCATGCCATCACTTCCAGGACTTCTTGTTCTTCTTTACACTGAAGATACTGTAGTTATTAATGGCCTTGGCTGTATGTTTGGGGTCTTTGTACTGCTGCAGAATACATTTGGGACCATTCATACACCTCTATTGATGGTATCTGTCTGTATTTCTCAGCATTGAGGACACCATTAATCCTGACCAAAATCCCCAGCTCCATTTGCAGAAATGCACCCCCAAACCTACAAGGAACCTCCACCAGGCTTCAGTCATTATTGTAGTGCTCTCCAGTCCTTCAGTGAACAAACTGAATTCTGCTACAGCCACATATTTCAAATTTTAACTCATCAGCCCAGAGCACCTGCTACCATTTTTCTGACCCCAGTTCCTACGATTTTGTGCACAGTTGAGTCTCTTGGCCTTGTTTCTATGTCAGAAGATGGACTTTTGACTGCAACTCTTCCATGAAGACCACTTCTGACCAGACTTCTCCAGACAGTAGAAGGGTTTAACTGGGTCCCACTGGTTTTTGTCAGTTCTGAGCTGATGGCACCGCTGGTCATCTTCAGATTTTGAAGGGAAATAAGCTTGACGTGTTTTTCATCTGCTGCACTAAGTTTCCTTAGTCGACCAATCCCTGACAAATCCCTGACTTTGTGCAAGTGTACCTATAAAGATTGATGCTGGATAGGCAAAGGGTAGTAACAACAAATATTGATGTGACTTAAAATTTTGCTTTTATGCACTCACTTTGAATTTTGTAATATGATAGAAATAAACAATCATTATTCATATTTTTGAAAGCATTCTTTGTTTACAACACTTTTTCCACACCTACCTAAAACCTTTGCTCAGTACTGTATATAATAGATATAGGAATCTTTTAGATCTGTATGCATATTTCTTCCCAGGAAAAGGGCTTTGTTAGTCTTTCATCTGGAAGGCAGGAATGCAAATGACAAGGCAGTGGGTTGATAAGATCCCCTGGGTAGATCACATCAGCTGGTAGGACTCTTGTTTTTTCCCCAGGGGTGATAAGCGGGCTCTGTCTGACTAGTCAATGTGCACAATGGAGCTGCAGGTCAGCAATCACAGCGATGATTCCATCTTCAAGTGCTACAGTCATTGCACTCCATTTATGGTTCTCTTTCAATTCCAAAAAAGTAAGACACGATAAAGTGTTTTGAGTAGCAGTCAGCTGTGTCTCCATCTGCCCTGAATGAGGTTTCAGGCCTAGATACATCACTTAGGACACGGATAGATGTACCTGCACCATTAGCAGGGAAACTGCGGTCAAGCTTTAAAGGGTTTAGAATGGAGAATTCTCCCAACTCAAGTTACTATAAAATATTAAAAATATAGTAGATAACAACAACTACAGTTATATATAACAACCACAGCTCCAGAGTTACAGTTCATTACTGTAAGGTATAAAGGTTTTGCAAGTGTTTAGTACACACAGATAGAAATGCTGATCTTTCAGGTGTTTTTCCCGGTGCAGGCACTGACTGACTGTTTAATCAGGATCAAATCACAAATTAAATTAATTCAATTCATTAAGTAAATTAACACAAATTAAGACTGCTGTGTTTAAGCAAACTGAAGTCAGGGGAAGTTGTACATTTCACGGTTTACTCTGATTTTCGTTTAAAGCTAATATTACTTATGAACAGCAGCTTTTCATACATGCAAATTAGGTCCACTGCCAGGCCCCCGAAGCTGTATCAGTAACACATTTCACTCCCGAAGGTCGAACATGAATCTCTGAAAGACTCGTCTTCACCCTGACACATCTGAGGCATGGTGCGGTCTCATGATAGGGGAACGGCATTGCAACCACCTTAGACAAATGTCACTGTCAGTGCTTTGTCCTCCACCACATTCATCACCTGCAGGTCCTTCAGTGCCCACATATTAGCCTTCAGGTTGTGCCATGGACACTTACAGTATCTACAACAGCTCCACAGCTCCACATAGTTTGTCAGATGGAAGGGAGTAAAGTTAGACGAAGTTTTGGGCCTCGAGGCAAACTGTTTGTTGCCCAGACGTAAGCCAGATTGGTTCCATATTAGGTGAGAAACATCAGATATAAATTGTACACTAGAAACATAGCTACGATCTGTACACTTTATGCACTGGTTTAGGCACTCCAAGTTATTTCACATCACACCCAGGATCCATGATCAGCTGTTCTTAATGCAGGCTATACTCAAGCCAGCTAGAGATCCCATGTGTGGCATCAGGGAATTGCGTATAAATATTAGGTAACCACAATCACATATTGCATTCAGAGTTTGCACATTTTAAACTCATTGTGTCATTTTGTGCCATTAAATGGCACGTATGTATTTAACAACTTCTCAATCACTCAATGTAAAGACGAGGAAATGTAATGAGATCTCAGTGACCACGCCCTCCCCTCCATCTGGTGGTCATTGGTTACAGCAGGGCTTAAGACAATTTGATTACTAGACCAATTCCTTAATTTTCCTGATATGCTCAGTTATACACAGCAACTGACACCCTGACAACTACAGACAATTGTGTTGACATGTTGGCTTTTGGCAGTGGCTCTATATGCATTCCCAACTGTGAAAAATAAGTGTGAAACGAATATAAAAAGCCCCTGTTTGCTGTTTGTCTCCAACAGCCTCTTGGGAGCAGGTGTACGAGGGAACAAAGTGTCAGAGAAGTCTGCTGAGAGTCTAGTCAGATAAATTGGGGGATAGAAAGAGAGGAAGATGACTTCTTGGTATGCCACTCGCCCATCAGTCATCAGCTTTACTTTGTCCTCTAAATGTTTTTGAATCAAAATGGTCAGAATGCTTTTTATTGTCATTATTGTCATCAAATGTTTGATGAAACCAGTGCTCTATACTTTTTACACACATTATGTGGATCAGTGCCAGAATTAGAGAGGAGCAGACAAAGAGGGAAGCAATAAATGAAAGGGAGGAAATGAATAAAGTTTTGATACCCATAGCTAGTAACCTTTTGGCTAATGAGTGGTTTGGAGACTCCTCTTGCTGATACTGGCCTTTACGGAGTTCAGAGGACAGACTTTAAATGTGTTGACTTTTTCCTTACCTTTATTTAGCCTGGACGGGCTGGCTGAGCAGCACTTACACTTTTACAGGAGCACCCTGCTGCCTAATCGCAGGATAGGGACACAAAGTGAGCATCTAAGGGCATATTAGAGCCATAATTTGGCCATCAGCACCTGTAATTAAAGGCCTGCCAAGGTCGCTGTTGATGACTTTGTAAGGTGTAAGGGACCATAAACTATTGCCTTACTGTATATCAGCCATAACACAGAAATGTTAACGTGACCTGTAATGATTTAATAAGGTATTAACATTGGTTTCTTATTACTATACTGGTGTCACCATACAGTTTTAAATTCAAGAAAGGCAACTAACATCATCATTCCCTGTGTTTTTATGTTGTTTGTGTAGGTGGGGAGGTGACCAAGCCACAATTCACTCAGTACTTCCGGGGCAGCCTGTCTGGTCTGACCATCAGACCAGGGAAGATCGAGAGTCAGAAAGTCATTTCCTGTCTGCAGGCCTGCAAAGAAGGACTGGACATTAACTCCCTGGAGAGCCTGGATAAGAGCATAAAGGTACACACAATCACTCAAAAGACTCAGTACTCATAAATGCCGGGTGTAGAAAAACATTAGATTTTGGTGGAAATCTCAGTAATTCTGATTAAAGCAGCAAAGCCCACTCAGTTATAAAAGTGCAAATTGCTTAAATTTATAGTAAATAAAGTTGGCATGTAAAGAGATACATCAGCACTGGCCAGTTTGACTGACCATGTACCAAGGACCAAGACATTGAGCTGATGGTAAATGTTGAGTCTCCATAGTCAACTAATCTCAGTGTCTTCAGGAATTAAAGAACAGCTACAACTGAAGCTACAATCAACAGATGGTTAGCTTAGCATAAAGACGGAAAACAGAAATCCAAATTCACTGTAAACAACCCAAAAAAATCATTGGCAGATTTTAGTCATCCCTTTTGATCATCTCACCAGCATCTTCCTCTATCTTGTACTAGACTAACGTAACCTGCTGGGACTCTCTGCAATGAGTGTATTTTACAAATGTTTAACTGCTTAGAAATTGAACTTGACTCAGCTTGAGGAGTCTTACATCTGATTTTCTTTGAGGACCATCCAGAATGTGTTAAGTATACACTCAGCATAGGTTCTCTTCTGATGTGTAAACCCACAAAAACATACATTTTGCTGGAAGTTGACACAAAAAGGCCATTTCCTTGAATCCCTGCAGCTGGCTTTCTTTAAACTCTTCTGCTACCTCCTGGCCTCCTCCCACCTCCCACCCCACTTTTACCGGCTCAACTAATCCATCTCCCTGCACTGTAGAAGATAGAGGGCAGACAAGATGGATGGTTTGTGTAGCCTCAAACCCACCCCTCTAACCACCCACCCGTTCTTTTAACTCGTTTTCTATCTCCCCCTTTCTTCCCAAACTGCAACAGCTATTTCCATTGAACCCCTTGTGCTGTGATGCAGCAAACAGGTGCTAGTCGGCCTTTTGAGAAGAAAAGGCGGGACGAGGCAGAGGATATGGCATAGAAGAAGTGGACAACCACTCTAGGGCCAGTAGAGTTTATCTTGCAAGAGCTATTTCATTTTCTTCTTAGCCACACACTCATCCGGCTCCCGTAAGTCCACAGGAAGCTTAAGGACGGCATTTAGTCGACCAGATGAGCGCCGGCTCACAGGCAGGCAGCGAGGGAGAGACGGAGGGAAGCGGAGGCAAATAGATGGAAAGTATAGTGACAGAGAACGGGAAATGAGAGGAAATAGCAAGAGAAGAAGGTGAGAAGAGGAAAATGACAGGGGAAGAGGGATTGTATGGAGAGCCACATGGAGTGCTGAAGTAGTGTCACCCTGCTGCTGAGACCCAGTTTTCGGAAATGGGAGACACTCAGTGCAGTTCTGGCAGGAGAACACTAAACCCTCTTTAAAGAAAGAAGGGTCTCAAATCTCTGCCATCAAACCCTGCAGGAGAGCACACACATCCGTCAAGCCATACTTGTGAGCAGGTTCTACTATTTTCAAGTGTTTTGTCCATGTTTTGGCTGTGCATAGTCCCATTACTATTACACTATAATTTTCCTCCCTGCCTCCTAGCCATCCACCGGTTTCAATTTATCTCAGTCCAGCATGAAAGTCCATTTGTAAAAGCCGGAAACTACCTTAAAACAGGCGATAAATCACAGTGAACATCAGATCTGTTTGTTTTAGTCAGAATGACATTGGTGTTGCATGGTAATGCAGCACAGGCGTGATGTTCACTTTGATGGATTACCTGCAGAGGGATATTCATAGCGCTGTACAGTGCAAACTGAGCTTTACACTGAAGAGAAAGTTCTGCGCGGAACTTAGGAACAGGTATTGGACTTTTATCGTTCACTAAACCATTACAGTTATTACTTTTTTATACCTCTCTTGTCAACATTACTGCACAACAAGACTAGTTTATTGCCCATTATCAGCACAGCTCCATTACCAGCAAGTACAATGTCAACTGCCTAGGGCGCTTTCAGGTGTTGCATTAACATCCCAACTGGGCCATCTGATGACACGTGGCAAGCTTTAAGTCACTGTACGAAACGCGTCTCCACGTGCGTCTCCAGCCAGCACTTAAGATCTGATCTCGGTCTCAAGCTCTGGCGGCAAATAAACACAGACATCATTTGCAGCACTGTAGAATATTTTATTAACGCTAATGGAAGCCTACCTATCACTGTGGCAGGATCACAAACAGTTCAGTTTGTTGTGTGTGTGTCATTATAATAGTGATAATAGTGGTTGTGTGTATTTTTTTGAATGGGTGAGGCAAAACATCACATCCACAGGGCTTATACAACAGCAACCATGCTGAGCAGATGGTCTTGTGTGTTCACACCACCTAAGTAATTAGGTCAAATGTGTCCCAGACCACTTCCAAATGCGGTTGTCAGATATCAGATCACTCAAATGCATCCTGTGTGTGTTCACATCTGTACTTCAAACTGGCCACTTGTGATATGATTGCCCTGGACTGACGTTAATGCGAGGTCTGAATAGGGCCTTACACCCCTGAAAAGGTCCACACAGCCCTAGTTTTTGCTAATTTCGTGTAATGGGTTTGTGGCTATGCAACACTAAACCACATACCATGCTGCACCGTTCATTTTTAAATTAACAGTGGATGAGACGGTTTCTCACAGTCACAAAACCCACAGACAATAATTAGAAGACTTGTGAAGCAGTCGTCAGCTTATTATTTCGGTTTTACAGGGAATTGGTTTGCTTCTAACGACTTCTGTCAACCTCGCATTGAGCAGGGGTCAAGAAGTAAAATATACACCGTTCACTGCCACAGAACAAAGTGGGGCATTTGGCAGCTTAATAGCTGCACGTGTCCCTAAGGATTTGGTGGAGACCAAAGCTGAGCTAAATGCAGAGTGGTTACTGGACAACATGCTAACATGGTCACCATTTGGTATGTACAGGTAGTAGAACTTCCCCTTAAATAAACAATGAAACACAACAAATAACAGAACTATTCAGTCTGTTTTATCATTTTGTCATTTTTTCAAAGTCTTGTTCCAGGTAGAATTTCATTCATTCACTTTCTATGACTGTTCGTCTCTTGTCACAGGGTAGCAATTTAAGCACAAGCACAATTTAAGCATAGAAAATACTGTTGAACATATTAATCTGTCTATGCACTCTAGGCTTCACTTGGTCAGTTTTTGTATGTGCAGATACAAGACATCGGTGTAATCTTGGTCAGTTCTGACATTTTGTCACACACGGTGTCAGCTCTCTATTCGTGAAACATCTATGCTGTCTCTCCCTAGTTCCACTTTAACCCAGCTCAGTCCATCTTGGTAATGGAGGGAGAGGACTTGGAAAACATGAACGCCGCAGTGAGGAAAGTTTCCTACATAAACTCTCGCCAGTTTCCCACACCGGGGATCCGACGCCTGCACATCTCCACTGCAGTCCAGTAAGTACACCACCACTTCCTATTACTTTTGTTATCTGCTTTTCTTTACTTTTATCCACATTGTCTGTCTTCATTGTCTGTATTCACAGTCACACTAGTTTCCTTTAGCCCCATTGTGCCTCCTGTGTTTCTCTGTACGTCTCCTCTCAGATACAGTATAAGGAGTGTTATCCCACCTCGACACTTCTGCTAAGACAACACGGCAGACATCACAACCTGACTGATATATAATTCCCTTTTCACACATTGATCTCCACCCCTCCTTCTCTCGATCCTCTCTTTCCTCTTTTCCTCTTTCTTTCCTTTGCTGTCACTTCCCCTTTCCTTTAATACACCATTTTCAGTTCACTGTCGCCACCAGGGGCTCGTTTTTACATTTTCATGTCATGTATTAATAATTCTGCCTGGGTTTTGCCAGAGGAATAAGGAAAGGAGAGATGCAAAAAGAGAGAGAGAGAATATGTGTGTGCAGTGGAGAAGGGGGAGGAAGGGTTGTTGGCTGTTAAGACAGCCTCCCTCGGTGGGTTCTCATTAAAATTCATGATTGTTTTAAATATATGTAGACCCCTACAGCACAGCCCTGGGGTCTCACTCTCCACCCTCCTGTTGAGTTCGATTCACGGCCGCGGGCCCAACAACCTCAACTAACACAAACGTGTGTGTGTGTGCGTGTGTGTGTGTGTAGGCATGTTGGTGTACGTGGTGCACAAGCTTCTGGTGATGAAGCAGAGTCATCGTAGCTAGAGGCGCACCGATTATCAAGGAATACATTATGCTAATGATGGCAAAGCTTGCGTCACTGCTAAATGTTGTTTAAATTAAGTTTTTCCCGCAGACTGCTGACTGGTCTGCCCGTTGCCATGGCTGCGTGTGTCCTTGAGTGAGTCTGTAAGACCTGAAAACGGCGTAAAACACCACTCGTGGATATGTGTGGGTACCTTGTGAAAGGGTGTCCTTTGAAAAAAAAAACATGTGTAAAGATAAGTTGTATTAAAGCTTCCAGTTTGACTTCCTGCTATAAACTGACAGTGTTGCTTTGCACAGAATGAACGGAGATGCCAAATATTTTCCGGAGAAGCAATTCAACTTTTTTTCCCCTGCTGATGCCTAACAACTACAATTACTGCAGGCAGTGACAAAATAATTAAGCAAGCAGAGCTAATCT
Organism: Mugil cephalus; assembly: GCF_022458985.1. Lineage (NCBI taxonomy): Eukaryota > Metazoa > Chordata > Actinopteri > Mugiliformes > Mugilidae > Mugil > Mugil cephalus. The sequence goes on along the minus strand of NC_061778.1, from coordinate 19,696,856 downwards.
TAACAACAACATTTATGTGTAACCCTGTCATACGTCTTGTTTAGTAACAACTTTTTCAACTTTTGGTTAGACACTGGATTGTGTTCTTAATGTATTTGAATACAAACACATATATTACATGCTACTTAGCCCCTAAAAATACAAACATAAACATACATCCATACCTTAAATTTTGATGCTAAAACCTTTTGTCTTATTATCCATTATTATAAATGTATTATTATGGACGATGGATGTGGAGCTGGAGCTCTGTGCATGAGAGGCACAGGTTTTATGAATGACAAGGACAATGGTTCCATTTCTATTTAGGCATCACAAAGCATTGCCAGTGAGCAACAACACAAAACACCAGGACCCTGAATTTTCACACCCAAATGGAGTATGGTTATTACTGATATTATTAATTACACCTGTGTATTTGGGTAGGTAAGAATGCCAACATTTTCCTTGTCAGGACAAAAACTCACATAAAATTAAACTATTAAACTATTAATTAAATTAATATTAACCTACTATCCACCGCTGCCATTTCCGAAAAAAAAATGTCCCAACTTTTCACAACCTTATCAAAGATGCCCACTTGCATGTTTGTGCGCTTAAGAGTTCATATAGACTTTTCTTGTGAGCATAATAAATACAGCGTGGCATTGCAGAGCTTTACTACTGTGTGTGCTGGCCAACGGCTTTATGCGTTTCTGCAACAAGAAACCACTCTGATCTGACTCTCTGTTATACTTTCTTTTAACGTTCTGTCACCACTGGAAGTGTAAGCGTGGCGTATTGTATGGACTAGCTGATGGAAAGACATCTCTCGCAGCAGTCTGACAAACACTGACTTATGATATGGCAGCACTTATAAGATTAGTTCACATAAAAACTCTGACTGGTCATACTGTTGCTTATTGTGGTTCGACAGGCTGATTATTTTAAATGAGATGAATTAAACTGAGTAAACATTAGCTAGAGGGATGAAAGGATTTATGTCATATTTTTTAGGATGGCCTAATAGCGGTTGGATTAAAACAAGAAGCTTGGGGCTCAGATGAGGTGCAGACCAACTAAGTGTTTTCACCAGTGTAACTCACAACAAAAAAAGGACTTAGCATTTACAATACATAACAAAGGAAAATCATGTAATTTGGTGACCTGAGGTAAGGATCACAGCCCCACCAATCAATCACTATCTCTTGTATGTGTGCATGGCTCCATTTTATAGGCTGCTACTAATTGCTTCTTAAGCCCTACCACTGAACCGTTGAGCTCCCTCCCCTGATCCAACATACAATACCCTGATAAATGATATAAATAAACAAATGCATGTACTCTAGATACCACTACTTTTATCAACCTCATTTAAAAGACATTACACAGCTAACACTCAGTCATAGCAATTATTTACCATCTTCAAGCATTTATCCCCCTCTCCAGTTATTCTAATGATTAGACAGAGCATCTGAGTAGACCTCACAGGTTAAAAAACATTATTCAACACAACATTTCAAAATATACAAACAGATTGCAGCACTACAAAAGAAATCTTTTCAGCCGATGCGTCTCTCTTCACAGGACAGGCAAACAACAGTATCAGCCGAGAGGCTGAGACACATCCAAAACAAACAATGCAATGCATTCGATCGGCCACAGTGTCGATCTCCCCTTACCTGAAGTGGACTGTGAATCTGTAGGGCTGCAGGGCAAGGTACCATCCAAGAATCCGTGCATTTGCCATCCCACCAGGTAGTGTCTGAGTGTTTGAATGGCCCATTTCATTGTCAAACCCTCTCTCCATAGAGTATCTGGGTTCTCTGTCCAGCAATCTGCCACTCAAAAACACAACTGGCTTCATTTGTCCATTCATCTTAATGATAATAATAATAATGAAAATACATTTTTCTTTCTATTGCATTTGGCTTTTTAATAATCTCAAAGATTAACAAAAAGGGTAAATAAATAATTAAAAGAAGAGCCTGTAAAATACATTCAGCAAAATTTTTTTTTTTTTTACAAACGTAGGTTTTTAGGTTTCCTTGAAAAAAATCTGCAGTCTGTGAGACCTTCAACGGGTGGGGGAGGGCGTTCCACAGCCTTGGAGCAGCAGACAAAAAGGCCGATCACCCATGCTGCGGAGCTTGTGGTTGCAGAACGGAGGGTACATGCTGAGGCCCGGGGGTTGAAGAATCCCTGTAGCTAAAGGGGGTATGTCCATGAATGCACTGGCGGGTGAGGAGGGAGTATTGCGCTTCCCTCAGCACATTTCTTGGGGTTGATAGTTGGTCCAGCAGCTCTGATGCACTGTAACGCCTGTTGCAAGTGGGACATATGCTCTTCCCAGGCCTGGCTGAAAATGACCACACCATGAAGGTATGCAGCTGAAAAGTCAGACACATCAGTCAAAACATAAACCGTAAGTCTCTGAAAGGTGGCTGGTGCCCCTTGAAGCCCAGATGGCATCACTTCAAATTCGTACACACCAAATGGTGTCTTGAAAGCGGTCGGCTCTCGAGCTCCTGGCGTTAGCCTTTACATGAATCCAAGGTAGTCTTTTCAAATAATGAAAAGGACCTTCATTAAATGTTTACAGATCAACTTCCAAGCAAGTCAAACGTAGACAAAGACCCTGACAATAGCTACTTGGCTTTATAACCAAAAGTTAAGTGGAAACCTGTTTATCCTGCTGTTGTCTAGTTGTTGTATTGGATGTCTTGTTTATAATTGTCCCAAAGTTAAGATGGAGTTTCTCAATTATTGTTTTAATGTACTGTACAATCTGCTGTTTGTCAATGAGTACCGCTCCCAGCCATAAATACTGTATTTGCAAACAGGCGTAAACTGCACATACAATTTGCTTCCATTGCAGAAAAAACAAATACTGTGTGCTATGAAAGATAAAATGGGAAAATAAAGTAGTAGAGGAAATAATAATAAATGTTTTTTTTTATCGACTGAGAAAGAGCAGTGTCATATTTAAAAACGCCTACACCCAATGTATAGACTCTATTACTTTTTTAAAGACCAAATGTGTAACAATACAAAGTTGGAGATCTTCTATGATTGAGGTTATGTCTTTTCTGTGATCCTAATATTGTGTAGGTCTCCCCTGTGCCTCCAAAACAGTTGTGACTCATCAGAGCATGGACATGGGCCTTCTGAGAGTGACCTGTGGTGTCTGAAAGCAGGATGTTGTTAGCGGGGCCCTTTGGGTCCAGTGGGTTGAGGGGAGGGGCCTCTGTGGATCAGACTTGTTCCAGTGCATCCCACGGATAATTGATCAGTTTGGGATCTAGTGAATTTGCAGGAATGTTTTTTGAGTTGCTCTGAAACCATTTGTATGTGTGTGTGTGTGTGTCAGGCTGCATCCTGCTGGGGAGGAATGAATACCAGGTCTCAAAGTTTCCTAGCAGAACATTGCTTGTCATAAGATGGTCAATGTTATTCACCTATCCGGTTTTAATGTTGTGGCTGATCGGTGTATGTATACTTTACCATGCAGAGATTGTTTTCATATCTGTCGTTATCATATACATACATAGTTAAAGAACATCAGAGCGGTTTTGTTGCCAGTTTAGTTCATCTGAATGTCTCATGGGCTGCATGTTGCCACTGTTAGCTATAGAGAGAGATTACGGCAGCAGATCTGTGTGTTGACCATATGCGTGACTGTCAGCAGGGGAACTTGTAACTAGTTGTTTTTAGTACTCCACGCAGATATGATGCCAGCAGAAAACGATTCACCTCACCAGTCTGAGTTCCACCAAGAGACTGAAACACAGCCCACTACCACAACTTGTCAGCAAGTGTTGACAAAAGTTCCCCCCAGCTGACGTAAACAGTATCACTCTTCCCAAATAAACGGAGATGTTAATTAATTCCACCAAATGCAATTAAATTTGTTTTGTGCTGAAGCCTAATAATGGCAATTACTTCGGGCATTGAGAAAATAAAAGCACCCAGTGCTAATCTTTGCAACAGCCCTTTTAGGCTCCCTTGTCATATTTCTTTATAATTAAGTTGGACTGGCTCCAAGTTTGTTTTTTGTTGGGTGTTTTTTTTTGTTGTTGTTGTTGTTGTTTTTTATTTATTTATTTTTCAGCTCAGCAGGCCCACACAGCAGCCTTCTCCCTGCATCACTGAGTTTGTATCTCCCACTGCTCAAAACAATGGCTCAGTGCCCAAACTGGGGAAATACGAGCGCACACACCACCGGCCGTCAGCACAAGAATGAAAAGGAGAGATTACGCGATGCCCTGGAACCTGTTTTTGACGCAAGCTGCGGCCTCAAACGACTGACTGCGGAGGATTAGAGACAATAGCTCGCTTTTATCCTGCTGCCAGGCAACATTTCAGAGGAATTTTATTTATTTATTTATTTATTTATTTATTTATGTTTTATTTTATATTCCAAGAAATGTTCTCCTTCTCCACCAGCTGAGTTCATGCAAGGACTATCAGCACATCAGCTAAAACTATGGCTTTGCATCCGAATCCATGAGAATTTAGATGAAATTGATCGCCTTCAGGGTTCATTTAATATATACTAGTTAGCTCAGAAGGCAAATTGCATTTTATTATGAAATTATGCCAGTGGTGCTGCATTATTTTGCCACTTTTCATAATGCTGTTTTAAAAAATTCACACAGAGCGAGCCAGCATGAGATAGGAGGACATAAGGATATACAAAAAAGAAATGGATTCATGCATTGCAGTATAATTTACATCAGAATGTAGGTGAGAAAATACGAGGATGTGTAGCGGCTGAAATCTTGTGGCCCAGGTTTCCGATCCATAGAAAAAAAGCTTGTTATGATTTCTCCAAGACTGTTACAGAGCTACAGTAAAGAGAGGGCAATGATGTCCCTCCCACTGACAGATGCTTGTGTGTCTGGAAGGCCTTCATTGATATGTAAAAAAAAAAAATCTGCCTTGTTTGTTCGGCTTTCACTGCCTCCTCCAGCCACTCACACCACCGCCATCAGAACCCTCAATACCCTCAGCCCTTCACGTCCCATTCTTATTTCAATATCTCGTGTTTTCCATTTGATTGATGTGTGATCTCTAGTCTTTACTCCGTGTGTATCAATGCATCACAAGGGTTGTGTGTCAGAGGCTCATTTGTGTGAAAGTGTGTTTGTGTGTGTTTGCGTGTGCGCACGGGATCGTGCTCTCTCTGTGGCTGTGTTTGAGCTCACAGCCAGCTAGCTCAGGTCCTAGAGAGCCGATATGTGTTGCTTCCTTCGAAGTTGCCAGTGGATGCTGCTGTGTGTTTAAGCGCACGCTATCTCACGCCCCCGGGCAGGCAGTGAAGGAGACATGCACATATAAAAACGCAGCAGGCGCGCCGCTGCAGGTCCGTGTCTGCTGGCTGAGCGCTAACATGACAGAACGTTTTGCGTCTTGAATAGCTGCACACGCTGTGGTCTGGATTTACACTTAACAGCTGTGGTTTCAGCGCAGCTGACAAGTCCTGTTCCTGTCCGTGAGCTTTACTCGCTGTTGCAGTGTTGCAGTGTTTTGCATTCTGATGCTGCATGAAGCTGCTTGTATGTTATTTCACAGCATGTCATGTGAAGCCCCCCTTTGGTGCTACGTCTCAACTAGCTAACATTAAATCGTGTTCAATGATGCTGTCGCTCATTATCAAAGTAACACCATACTATACCTGACCATAGACTGTTTAAATATGGACGGAACATCCCCACTCCCTTGCATTGGCCAAACTGAGGGTACTTTCATGGTGATATCGCTCACGCCATCTGGTGAGTTTAGAGCCAGGGTCTGCACAGTACAGTCAAAGAGTGGATATCAATGACCCTAACCCTAACCCTTGTATTTTTGTTTAATGAAAACCGTGCTCTGCTCTACCTCCAACAGATACAAAGAAATGCTGGATTATACACTGCACTTATTTAATTTTTTCCCAAACCTCTCACAGAGTGGTTGGCATAGCAACTTGTAGTGATCATGATGTCACATCCTGGTTCTGTAACATCAAATAGCTAACTAAAACAAAACAGAATAGTTGACACATGGGTTTCCATCAGTATTATATTAACTACACAACATGACAGAAACTATTATAAATACAGTTATCTGATGTGTATTTTAGTGTTTTGGTTCAGCCCAAGTCCCATCCGCTAACATGGAGGGGGAAGGAGCTTATGACCTATACTGCAGCCAGACGCCAGGGGGAGCTCTACTTACTTTGGCTTCACTTTTGAGGATCTTCTCCATCGTCCGTCTTTATGCGGCGGTCTGTGATCGTGACCCGCCCCTCACTCCCCTCCCTTTCTTCACCTCTCTGTGTTCAGGTGTTTTGGCGAAGACACCTGCATCACCATCCCGGACATCGATGCGGTGGTGATGGTGCTGCAGCCCAGCGAGCCCAGGATCACCATCGCAGGGGTGGAGAGACTGAGCAGGCCGGCCCCCGACTTCAGAGCGCCTGGAGGCATTGTTCTGTTCCAGGACCTCCACATCGTCAGCACAGTCACCAGGGCAGACGCCACCGCACCTCACACAGGTAAAAGCCAGCTTTTGGTCGCTGTGGTTTTAGCCACATGTTCTAGTTGAGGTAAATTCACTCCCCCCTGTCTTTTACGCCAAATCAAACCGGGGAGTGAGGGGAAGGTGAAAATCTTAATTTTGAATCCTTATTTTCTTGTGTTTGTATGTTCTGCATTGACACATTTTTTTTAAAACTGCATTTTCATCACTTGCCCTACTTTTCAGAGGCCCCGTGATGGAACGTAATGCATAAATGTACATAATTTACTTGCACAGGTTCTCTCCCAGTGATAAGCCCACGCGCCAAAAAGCACAGGTCCCGGTATATCTCACAAGTGGGAGACACATACGTACCTCCCTCGAGGTAGAAGCGTGTCTCGGCTAAATATTTCAGCGGTTCTTTTTTCTCTCCATATTTATAATTTGTTCACTCATTCATGAAGTCCCATAGCCTATTCAGTGCCAACTGTCTCGCAAAACAAATCTTCAGAGAAAGGTGCGCTTCACGACGCCTCATGAGACACTAAGTCAGCTGCAGCAGGCGTTTCTTTCATCTGCTACATCCGCACACATTGTGAATGCAAGAAAACTTGGTGGCTGCAGAGGTTAGAAAAACTGCAGCAATGCACCAAGTTGCAAGCCAATAATAAACCAATATCGCGTCACTCGCTTGTCCATCGCCTGGCAGCGTAGGTCAGTGGACTCTTTGGTTATAAAAGACTGGTAGAGAGTTGGAGCGTTGGAGAGTTTCTACTCTAACAACCCATTACTGGCGAGAGATTCCGGTCCCAAGGTATGAACAGCTTGAAACTTCTTGGAGACAGGAGTAAAGACTGTTTTGTAAATTGATTGCAGATCACATCTAAGCCCCTCTCCCCTGTTCAGAGAAAGATTTTCTAATTTGAAATCCTTTACTCTGACTTCCTTTACTCCTCTTTCAAACCATCTGTCTACGCTGACTAAAACGTGGACTTGAATGTTGAGGAAACAAAATGCATCGCAGGTGTCCACCTACGCCTATGGATGACTGAGAACCTTCACAGACGTTCAAACCTTTTCCTTCCCTTATAACCACTGCTGAAGTAAAACTCATGCATTCAAACAGAAGAAGTCGGCCAGAAGTTGGAGTCAGAGTGAGCACGGATACAAGAAAAATGGTTTAAATGAAGAGCTTTAAATTTGACTATATCCCTCTAAACTGGGCATTGCTTAGCGAGTCTGTCGGCGCAGCGGGAAGACGCTGTCTCCCTTCTGATATGCAGCATCTCCTTCACACCCGCTGTTAGATCAGAATGAGGGAGAAATGAGTAAATTAGACCATAATCAAGTTATTTTGAAAGACCCACACCTCTGATCCACGAGTCTGCCAGCAACTAAAGCCTATGAGCCGACTGCCAAGTGCGCTTTCATGCGATGGGCAGGGGGGAGCCAGGCACCCTAAAGCACATTTGATTGGATCCAGCTAATCCCCGAGTTGAAGATGAGTCATCACAAGTATTTTAACGTTTTATTGTGGAGATGAGAGAGGAATTCTGATGAGTAAATCCATTTGATGTGAGGAGCGCCGGATATGGCGCCACAAAGCAGGCTCGCCTGAGTGGAAACTTGTGTTGCGGCTACTGAAATATCATGTGCAAACCAGATAGCGTTTACCCAAGGACTGTAAAGGAATTCTCTTGCCTTGACTGGACAGCGCTAACTTCAAGGGCAAATATTCTGAATTTTAATGTTATATTATTTCCATAGAGGTTTAAAAAAATACAGGTCATAGAGGCCAGTGTGTTGGAAAATTTGGACTTTTTTTTTTTTTAATTTAGTGCAGCTTATACCTCTAAATAAGTGCTGTATACTCGTATCACACTTAAGGACAAGTACCCCTTCTCACCACCTATAAACAGCCTTTTGTTCTTGCCAATATGTTCACTCAATTTCCTGCTGTACAGTCCGTCCCTCTCCCTGTCCCTAAGCTACTGCAGACTCCCTCCTGCTGAGTAAGACCTGTACCTACCAGAAGACTGATTCCCAGGGTCGCATTGCCTTGACCGGCAGCAAATGAGTATGACATTTAAATCTCTGCGGCTCCAGTCTCACTCAACGATCTGACCGCCGAGGCAGGAGCCGCCCGGCTCGGCCACGGGCCCCGCCGCCGGCAGCCAATTAGGAGCAGATAAGCAAAGCGAGAGGGAGGTTTTAGCTCTCCATTGTGTGTAATGCGACGAAGGAATAGGAGCAGAAAGTGGCATCGCTTTCAGGAGTCGGCAGCTCTTTATGCGAGTGAAACGGAGACTCCAGCTGGGGGGAATAGATTAGCTGGAAGCCACAGAAAGACACAGAAATGGAAAGAAAAAAAGGAAAGAAAGAGTAGGAGAGATGCGAAGGGAGAGAGAGTGTGTGCGACTGTGGTAGAGGGAGTCACGATGAAGTTCCATACTGAGCAGATTTCTCTTTCTTTCAGGGCTTAAAGGATTCAATATGAATTGCGCATTTCTTTTGCGGGGCATGTAATAAGTTTCTTTTGGACCCTGCTAAGCACCCCCTCGACCTCTTCCATGCTTTGTCTCTGTCATTCATTTGTCTTTTGCCTTGTTTCTGTCTCTCTAAACTACAGTGCGTTTTCAAGGCTTATTCCAAAGCCACGGTAACACTTCCTTCTCAAACTCATCATTTTAAATGATTTAAACATGTTGACCCACTTCTTTTGATGGCCATCCTTTGTTCCTGTCTCCTCTACTTTGCTTTAAAGTTTTCCTTTGGTTTGGTTCTTTTTTTTTTTTTTTTTTTCCACTCGGTCACTCTCAGTGGCTCTCACGGTCTCTTTTTATCTCCTCTCTTTTCTTTGTAAGGGGCATAGCATGAGTCTGTTTTTTCTTCATTCCTCCCACACTGTATCAGATCAGCATTGGCTGCAAGATCACACAAGCTCTTCCATGGACATAGCTGCACTCAAGCTGTACTGGCTTGTGTTAGCTCTCGTCCCCTTTTACTACTCTCTTCACATCCAGTCAGAATTTAACACCAAGCTGGGCCAGGCCCAGACGCCTCAGTCGCAAGCACAAACGATCGGGAAGACGGATTGATCTCTCCTCTAAAGCAAGGCCGGACAACTTCTCCAGAAGAGCGGCTAGAGCGGCTTCTAATGTGTGCATGTCTTTGTCATGATTTCGCTGTGTTGCATTTGTGTGATTGTCACATAATGCATTGTTCTTGAAGAGGTTTCGTAAAAAAACGCTTTCATCCGTCCCTCCCCACAACGAGCCGGTCTCTGAGGAGCTTTGAGAGAGAGTGAGCACTCAAGCAAGCAAGTCCAGCTAGCTTTGCAGTTGGGTAGTTAGTTGAAACATGTCACTGGTTGATTCTCGAGCACTGGAGTATTGATGCTGAGCCATGATGACTGCAAAAACTGCAAGAATAGTTAAGAAAAGTTATTTTTTTTATCTACATATTTTAATTTTCCTTCTTCAGAATTGCCAAACTCTTTACACTGTAGGTCTTCAGCAGGGGGTCTGTGACCCCTAGGGGGTCTGCATAGGTACTGTAGGGGGGTTGCAAAATCTTTGGTTGAATAGACATTTTTATATATATTTTTTTGATTTCCCCCTGCAAATTTAAATCTCTTCAATTACACATTATCGCGATTCCAACATGGGGATAAATGGAGGCAGAAGACGTTATCTTTCAGTCAGCACTTCACTCATTGATCGATACAGGAGCTGTCTGTCATACAGAGCGCCGCACTAGTCCAGACCTTTCAATATAAGCTACCTGTACACAGCAGGCCCCGCCCCTATCGCTGCCGAGCCAACGACGAGGCTGCATATTACACGCTGACTCTGTCAGGTTCCCTGCAGTTGACCAAGAGCCTATTCGGTCCCCAGGTGAAATCCAAGAGGCACGCTGCAATATTAGCAGAAGAGAAGCTAACACTGTAGCTCGTTCGTATCAACATCCATTCAACCAAGGTTAGATAAGTTGTGTGCTTCTCCTCAGGGGCAGACATCTCACTAATGTGGGAGTATGTGTGCCATCACATGAAAAAAAAAACGTTGTACACCCCTGCTTTACAGTGACACAGACACATTTTTCGAGCGTTTATATTTTTCTGTTTTTTAATTATGCCGTACTATTAATCCTTTAAAACATGGTTATAGCTGGCAGTAGTTCCTCAGAGAGGGGGGATTGGTCCGAGTAGATCAGCCACAACCATGTAGATTCCTCTGAGAATAGCCACCGTGCTAACTGTTTGACTGACCATGGCTAGAGACGCAGTAATTCTGGTTACACAGTATAAAGTTTGCTAACATTAGGTAGCCACAATAAGCTTATAGTCCTATCAGATCAGCTATTACTGTGGCAGCCAAAGTACTAACTACATAGAACTTTGAAATGTTACTCAGTACAAGGGGAAACAAGAAAGGATCAAAACCTTATACCATATGCCATTGCTCAGGCTGCAGCCTTAATGAAATCATTTACCACCTGCTCTCCTGAAATAGTGAGCTAATAGAGGCTTAAAAGCAACATAAACATCCTGCAACATCCTTTCTACTGAAAGCAATAAGCACAACAAGCCTTTAAAGAAATGCCCTAACATCCCAAAACAACACAGTACCTTCTGTCCTGGAATACAACTGTCTTTTCTGTTTTGCTCACTCCCCCTCTTTACTCCGCCGCATCTCTGCCTCCCCCCCTGGACATCCCCCTCCAAACACACACGGTACCTATCTGTCTTTCTCCACTGAGAAGCTGTTAAATGGGCATAGCCTGTTCCCTCCCTCGGGAACATACAGCGAGGGAGAATTCCGGGAAGTAGTGGAGTGGGGGTGGAGGCTAGTGCTAAGCAGGCTGTCAAACAGCCCCAGCAGCCACCCCGAACTACTATGATGAGAACTGTCTGAAGGGAATCTGCTTCCTCAGCCGCTCATGGCTCAGTATCTGTTCAAAGAGTTCACAGGTAATTGGAATCCAGGAGTTAGAGTAGGTGGGTTGTTTCATGTGCTGTTCGGATCGCGGTTCTTCAAAGTGTGCAGCGGCGTTTTGTTTTTCTTCATTTTCTTCCTATAGCATGGCAACATCAGTTAGACTGCTGATATGTGGCATTTAAGGACACGTCTATCCACTGTCTGCATTTGACACATTGTGTTTTATTATTAGTTTGGTTCATTAAGTGAGATGAGGGCAAAGTCATCTGAGCTAAAGTAACCATAGAGGGAAAATGAAAAATTGCCTTCCAAACAAGTGCAGCGCAGCTCATTAGAAGTGAGAGCATACTCTAATCTAAAAATAGAAAGTGACCCCAAATGTGGAGTTAGACAGCCAACACTTCCTTATGCTTGTAAAGCACAGATCAACACGGGATAAGGGCAAACTGGTTCTGATCTGTGCTGGCGCGACCATCAGACTTGGCAAATCGCCTCATTTCTGTGTTTCTCTGTGTGTGTGTGTAGCAAATCAACCCGGTGAGCTGGAGGAAATCATTCATAACTTGGACTACTGTGATGTCCTGGTGCTGGGGGAGGAGCTGAACCCAGAGCAGGAGTCTCTGCAACTGCAGCGAAGCGCTCTACTTGGAAAACACCTCGATGCCACCAATTCCACCTCTGGCATGTCCATATACGGTAGGTTGCCATCCCAACCACATCAAATCTTCATCTGGTGTGTTCTCATTTGTCTCCCCAGAACATTTATGCACCTGCCGGTGCTACGTACCATCTGGAACAACCCTCTGCTATCCCTGCCTCCTTCCACAGGCGTGGACTCCATGTCCAACTATGAGCAGGTGATCCGACAGGTGCGCTATTACAACTGGCAGCCGGGACAGCTAACGGAGAGAAGATTTCGCTTGACCTGCTCCGAGCTCAACGGACGCTACACCAGCAACGAGTTCACCCTTGAGGTCAGTGCGCAATAGCCTGCAACTGCAGACGCAAAAGCGTAATCAGAGAAACTTGCCTCTACTCAGACAGATTGAGGTGGACGGAACTGAGAAGGTGAAACAATTTGTTTAGTTTATTCTAGGAATCTGTTAATCATTTCTGGAGTAATTCTGCCTAATTTCGCCGTGCCGCATTTCTCATTAATGTGCCTTCACACTTTAGAGAATCAGTTACAGATGATTGTTGCATTGTTTCCCTCTTGGTACACTAACTTTAACATTCAGTCCAAGTAGAAAAATGGACCTCAGAGGGACTGCAGTGGGAACACTTGAACGTTTTTCGAGAAACAACTGCTCTGAAACAACCAAACAATTCACCCAGTGCACAAATGCATCTTAAACAGCAGACAGGGATGGTGACACAGCCTGGTTCAGTATATACAAAAGGGAGCCACTGTGCAACATTGAACACTTCATCTGCTCCTGCAGAGACCCTCAGCTGTTCTACAGTGAGTCAGACTTCTCTGGCTGCAGAAACCTGTAATACCTGTAACACACTATTCTTGATAAATAACAAACCCGGCTCAGTGTGTCAGGGAACCACAATTTGTTTTTTGTTCATGTTCTGAACAGCTGGATTTATAGACTCCGTTGTTTACATGAGGGATACTAACAGTACACAGGTTGAGCATCATAGGGTGAGCTGTGAAGTCTAGAATACATTTCCACTTGTACTGAGTCCACCCTGTCCCCCAACAGACATAAATACATTCCTTCCCCATGCCCCCAGCCTTATTCTAAAATCTGAACCTGGAGTCCGCACTTCATTCTGTGTAATATCAGTTGGGAGAGTTGAGGCAAGTTCAGGCGCACAGGCTGCAAAGCTGGGACCGGGCAGATAAGAATGAATATGTGATAACTTTACATTCCACAATCATCACCTCTGCCTCATTTGTCCCCCAACCAGGTGAGCTTCCTGCACAGCTCAGAGGCCGAGGAGCACGTCAGTCACATGGTAGCCCCGCCTCAGTACATGCAGGTGGTCCACCATCCGTCCATGATCCATGACCTGTATCCCAGCCACAGCTCAGGTACGGAAACACACATTTTATTTTTATGCATTTTCAACAAGTGACACGTCAATTAATCGTTTCCAACTTGGATTTGAAGACTGTTTTCAGTCCAGTACATGTTGAGGATGTGAGAGAGGCATAAAGACACACCAGTTCACTCCTACACATGAGCATATTTTACAGTATAGAAGAACAAAAGGAAAATTAATTGCATTTCCCCGTATTAAAAATCTACTCATTTTATATAATATTTCACTTGAATTGTGCTCCAGAGATCAAACCAGGACGGAAATTGCTTGTATTCCAAGACATATTTAGTTTTAATTGAACAATTTCAATGTATGTTTTTATTCAGTTTGAGATGAAAGACCCAAATTAATTTTTTTGTGCATTATGCATATCTTTAAAACATCCATTTATGGAGGAGGAACTAGCTAACAGAACTAGAATGTGATATTTTGACTATTATGGTGTCTGACTCTTTTATCTAGCAGATACCTCTTCTGCAAGAGGCACAATTCTGCTTAACTAATCTTGCGCACACAATGTTTGTTGTTGGAGAAACCACTATGAATATATCATACTACACTAATAATACTGTCTAATAATGCTGGTACTGTAAGACTGGGCGAAAGTTTCAGAGTTGATGTGTAAATTTGATCAAGACATGTGTGGTGTGAAGCCACAACATGTGATGTTTTGAGTAGTGTCCTGAGCATAGACTGTATAAAATATGGACAACATGGCCCCATTGCTGCCAGACTTACACACATTTTTGTCTAATTAATGCTATGCTGCGCACCAGTTACAAAGACGTGTTATACGCTGTACTATTTCTAAAAACATTTTTTCCAACTCTTGGCCAAACAGAATGGCATGGCCTGACATCATCATGGTGTCATATCCTGTTTCTATAGCAGCAAATAACTAACTCAGGCAAAACCTATCCAAAGAGGTGAGGTGTACGCGTTTTAATTTGGCCCAAGTCTCATCCACTAACATGGAGGGGGTGGATCTCATTACCCTTACTGCAGCCAGTCACCAGGGGGAGCTCTAGTGGCTTCACTTTTGAGGAGCTGCTCCGCTGTCCATCTTAATACAGTCTAGCGTCGTGACTAAATCAATTTAAAGCCTTTTAAGTTAGACAGGTTAAAGAGCAGCACTCTCAGATTCAATTTTCATCAGAACATGAGCCTGGTAACATTTCATTACGAGCCACGTTTCAACTAAGACAGAGAAACAAAAATATACCTCTGCAAGCAGCTGGAAAGTTCTACAACCGATCAGTCCCATTTTGTTATAAACAAATTCAACTCCACGGCCCTGCATGATGCATGTATGTATGTTCCTTTTATTCTTTTGTCCATCACCTCGTAAAGCCCAGCCAAACAGTTTGATTGGCCCGGCAGATCTTGGCCAGTGAATACTTAGATCCCAACAGAGCTATTCCAGACCAACATCACCCCGCAAATGTTTCGTGTCTCGGCGCTACATAGGGATAGCACTCTTTTGGGATATATAAATGCCTAAGAAATGTGGAAATTGACTTGACAAGGCATACATGGGCGCTCCCAAAGGTGAGCCTTAGCAAACAGAGGGTGAGATAAAGGGAAACACACTGAGGAGCCACTGCTGCAGAAAGAAAGAAGAAGGAGTTTTTATGTCAGCCATCCATCCCAGGGTAAACATGGCGAGATCCAAGGGAACGTTTGGTTCCGCTTTCTAGTTTGTTTATCGCGCCGCTCATCAGTGCTGCCGCTCTTGTACACAGCGATCTAGGCCCTCCCAAATGATGCAGCGGGCTCGTTCCCCTCCCTCGGCACATGCGAGCGATCAGAAATAAAAAGAGCATGGCGAGGAAGGGGGAGACATTGGTCTTAATCTACCACACGAGGTTTAATTATTCATCAGACTCTAATGGATTCTACTTAGAGTCCTGGAGAGTTCAGTGGCCGATGCTGTTAACAGTGCGGAGAGTTGGAGGCCGTGTGAAGTGTGTGTGGGTGTGTTTGAAAAGGAGGTCAGGAGAGCACAGAGGTAGGTGAGCGGTTGGAAATCAAAGAGCGACATCTGGGGAAAATAAAACCAGAAAGAGAGGAGTTTCCAGTCATTTGGGCCACGACGTGCTTTGGGCGCACGTGAATGTTTCCTGTGATACCCTGCTGAACGTGTGAACCAAGGGGGAAATGTCACGGAGTGTGTGTGTGTGTGTGTGTGTGTGTGTGTGGGAGGGTGCTCTTGCAAACATTCGACTGAAGTTACTCGGGAGGAGGGGAGGAGGGGAGTGAGGGAGGGGGGCGCATGAAGCTTCACCCCAAGGAAGATCAAAGGCTGTGGATTTAGTGTGAAAATCTAGGAAGTAGACTGAATCAAATGATCATCTGAAGAGCCCTCTGTGAGCCCCAACAGACGCACACACGCACACACACACCAGGAGGGACTAGTGCAGAGAGGGCAGGCGCAGAGAAGTCATGTTATTTCAGCAGGCTGGAGATCAGAGAGGACCAAATAAACATTAGTTCAAGAGAAATCCCTCGGTGTGTGTTGTGGTTATGCTACTAAATAGGGCCTATGATACATCTTTGCAGTCATGTACTACACAGACACCAAATGTGTTGAAGATTTTTTTTTTTTTTTGGTTGTTGATTTTTTTTTCCTAAATGGATTTGAAACTGTGTAGATTACACGTCTGCGTCTTCGGCTCTTTAGCTTTCATCTGTACGGATCTAATCAGCAAATTTAATAAGTATGAAGCAGTTAACAGTTCTTTCTCAATTACTTATTAAAAAATAAATAATAATGGGCAAGAAACTTTTACCCAATTAGTTTGTGTCTATAGAAAAGGACAACTGCACACCTTTGAAAGTGGTCAGGTCAGGTTTCAGCCTGGTGTAAATGCAATCAAGTAAACACGCTCTTTAAAACAAACTGATTTCAGGTGTCATTTCACCTGACTCCTCCTCACAACTGAACATTGACTGAGTTTAATGTCCATCATCATTTAACAGGTGCCGTGACATACAGTTGGTCCAGTGGCCCCACACATCGCAGCCTTTGATTATAAAAAGGAAAAAGGAAAGGGAAAAGAAAAACACAGATAAAAATAGAAATGGAAATGGGAAGTATGAATAAGTCATTGCTCAGTGACCAACCTTTCCTTTTTAACATAATGCCCCAAACAACGCTGAAAGAACGGAGCGTGCAAGATACGAATCGCTGTATTGACAGTGTGCATCAGTGGTGAGTGCCTCATTTACCCCGGAGTGTCTTTAATTTATCTAAGTAAGGCTTAGCCCCAAACAGCCCCCTTCATGTTATTAATGTCTCTCTTAAGAACTGCCCATACTAATTACTAATTAATGCGTCTGCAAAGTAGCTGAGAGTAATTTAGTTATATTTATAACATGATGTTGGGATAGAATTTATTTAATAGAGATATTATTAACCTCCTTCATCTTAGCATCGTTTTTACATGTGATTTTACAATTTCTTAAATTTTCAGGGATAAAATTTTGTTCTTCTAAGATAACATGTCAAACATTTAGCTCATTACAGTCACTAACCTACTGACCTTTCCTAATTCCTATCATTAATGAAAAAAATAAGTTTTTACAGATTGATTGTAACATAAACAGCCACAGCTTTCTTTTTTAATTGCTTATAATGTTTGAATTGAAGTGAATGAAGATCTTTCAGTCATATGCTGGCTTTTCTTTAAGCTCTATTTTTGGTCTCCTCCTCCAGCTTTGTCACGACAAAACATCCGCCTGCTGCTGCTGGAGGTTCTCACGCAGCGGTTAGAGTGACTCAAAACCAAAAGACTGCAGGGCCGTAAAAGGGTTATCCGATTCATTTCTCACAAGTGGGCCCTTTCTTATTGCACATCATTTCGTGAGGTGGGAAATATAGAAAAAAATATATTGATTTGCGCCACTTTAAAAGTAACAAAATGGAACTAATGAAGTCAGGAGAACCGGTTATCGATCCGTTGCGAAAGTGGACACTCACGCAGGTGTCGGAATAAAAAATAAATCTCCCCCCCAAAAAAAATACTGATTAGTGGAGCGTTAAGGCGGCAAAATACGAAGGATTCATGTGCATAAAATAGTGCGACACTGACCACGAACAGGCCATTTTCGTGATTAACAAATTACTTTTACATAATGACGCAAACACAACAACAAATAAACCACCCACAAAATACAGAAGTCGTGGGGGTTTTTGTTACTATTATTATCATTATTTATTTATTGACTTCTATTGTAACTGGCGGCATGGACTTTGTTCTGATTTTAGGTGCCTTGTATAGGTTCTTATGTATACCCATTACAGCGCCGCACTAAACTCCTAAAGGTCTTCTGACAAAACTCATAAATCATGAACTAATTATAATAAATGTAGTGTTTATTCTAGTGTCTGAGTGTTGTGCTGCTTTGGTCTGGCTGTAAACCTTCCTTAAAGTTCTGTCCACTGCCCTTTTCCACTTCCCTGTCTTGTCTCAGGTGTACCCAGTGCCGCCACCGTGGTCATCGTCATGTGCATCGCCGCCCTGGTAGTGGTGGTGGTGCTGGGCATATACCGCATCCACCTGACCCACCAGCAGGAGGTGAAGCTGGCGGAGACGGCTAAAGAGGCGGACGTGACCTGGGACGACTCTGCTCTGACAATCACGGTCAACCCTATGGAGGTAGGAAGAAAGGAGAGGGATTCAGGGAGTGGGGAAGGATGTGGAGGCTCAAAATCCCTCAAAAAGGCACAAATCACTGGAAATTCTGGCTTTTAAAAGAAATTTCTGATTACTACGTTTGTGAAAATATGCAAATGTTTCTCAGAACCTGGAGGAGCCCCAGGCTGCAGAGGAGGAGGCCAGCGAAGAGGAGGAGGAGGAGGAGGAGGATGAAGAAGAGGAGGAGGAGGAGGAAGACGACGAGGAAGAGGAGGAGGACGACATCACCAGCGCCGAGTCAGATGACAGCGAGGAGGACGTGGATGTCCAGCTACCCAGGATGCAACGCTCAAGCAAGAAGGGCCAAAACTGGGACAAAACAACAATATCCTATTGAAACACTCCCTCACAGTCGGTCACAAATGCACACATTCTTCAACATGTCCATTCTGAAACCTCAAATCAGACGGTTGAAACAAAAAGACTTCATGTGACATCGATGCCCTAAAAAATGAGGTAATATCTCCCCCTACTGGAAGACGACACTGAAACACACACACACACACCAGACACACAAACACACTCACATGGTGCGATGATTTAACCTCGTCAGAAAACCCTCCCGTTTTATACAACCGATAAGAAATAATATGACACTAAAACTGCACCTCAGTCAAATGACTTTCATCCTTCTTAACGGAATTACAAATTTAGGTCATCCCCCGACAGGAGTTTTCCTTTGAACGTTTTCTCCCATTACGATCTAATCCACAGCCAGAATCTTAAATAAAATAAAGTTAAATGGAAGATATTTTGTCAGTTCAACCCTGCACCGCGCATTCAGTCTGACGTGTCAAATTTCACAGTGAGATTTATGATGTCCCATAAAAAATAAAAAATATGAAAAAAAAAAAATGCAAAACAGCCTTTATTTAAGAAAGTTGTGAAAGTTAAAAAGAACTGAGACTATTTTTGGTTTGTATACTTCATGTTATTTATCTGTCTTTATTCAAGCCTCCACGGCGAAGCCAGGTGATTTTACAGAAAATAGCATATTTTCAATGGTACTCAAAAACAAACAAAAAGGAAAAAGACAGGTGTGCTGTCGCAGACTGGCCGAGGGGTCTGCGCCCTGGGCCTCTGGAGAAGACAGAGGAGTCTCCTTGTACATTTTTATACGCTCCTCTCTTGTAAATACTGAGTATAGTAGGTGACACCCCTTTCCTCCCTCTCTCCCTCCCTCTCTCCCACCTACCAAACCGACCCCCACATTATCCCCCTCCAGCATCATCCCGCCTGTACTCAGCACACGCCACCTCTTCATGTGTATGTGCACACCGTGAACCCTTAGCCTGCAGGAGACTTTCCACGCCCGACCCCTGAGTCCTCTGTGTGTGTGTTTCTAGCTCAGTGTTCCCATCATTCCAGCTGACAGCGCCGGTGGGTTTGTTTAGGCGGATGTGCCACTGCCTCCATAGTGACTGGATCAGCCCTAGGTGAGATTTCGGTGTAAAGATATATAGCAGACAGGGAATAGCATCCCCTCAGTGCTAATGCCTCAAGTGTGGCACGAGCACAACACTGTTAACTCCACTCGCTCACTCCTACTTGTCATTAATGCTGCATTACAGAGTTAGGAAGAGTTGGAAAGGAAAAAACTCCCAGTTTCCATCAAGGAAAAATACAATCAGTGGAAAGACCTCTACTAGTTGTGACAAATAGCAACAGGGAACTACAAGATTAGTTTTGTAACATTAACGTCACGCTCCTTGTATTAAAATACAGTACAGTAAAAAAAAATAATGTATATATAGAGAGGATATATATAGATAAACAGATTATGAAAAAATCTTTGAACATCTTTATATTAATTATCTCCACACGGCTTACTGGGACAAAAAGTCACTAGCAAATGTTATAGAATGTGTTGCATCTAAATAAACAAGTTTCCCTTCAGAAGTTTAAAACAATGAACACAGAGCTAAAAGTAGACAGGATATTTTAAATTGATTTTCAGCGTAGTGACTTTCATTTCGAGGAAGGACTAAATGTGTCACAGTTTAACCCTGTGAAGCCTCAGAAACATATAAATTAATAATAATATATAAGGAAATGGATCACCAGGTGAACTTATGTAACATAAGGCTGCACAGAAAAATCAAAATCATAATATATACATATCTAAAATAAGAGCATATACATAGAAAAAACTGAATTTATAAAAACTAATTCAGATGACATTTCAATTTATTAATCAGCTGAATTAAATAAATACAAAATGATAAAGAAAATGGCAAAAAGGTGGACTGGATTATGATCTGCAATACAGAAGTAGGTTGTAGGTTGTGGTAGTAAATAGGTTGCTATCCTTACTGTAATATTTTCAAAATGGTACATTTTTTCCCTGAAAAAAAAAAGAAATATATCTATCTTTCTATATACATATATAGTGCCATGTATTAACCATGTATCAAATGGTATACTTGATGATATGGAGTTAAAGTAGTTGATAATTGTTTGTAGCCAGAAGCAAGGCTCCAAATCAGAAAATCAGACTCTCATGTAAAGCAGCGTTAATGGAACGAGTTTAGATTTTAATGTCACTTTGTATAAACCCCACTGCATTAGCCACAACTTCAGGCCTCTGCATTGTGAAGTTGCCTGGTGCAACTTAAAGAGGGTGGATGGTGAGATGGTGGGGGGTGGGGGGTAGTAGAATTTTGGCAGTGTCACATTCGTCCCGATCAGAAAACCCAGTCAAAATTCACCTTGAAGTGAAAGGGCATTAATCTCTGACCATCCTGAGTCCAGTCCGTCTGTAATGTCTGAGAAGTATCAATAAATGGCAGAAGAAAACAGAAATAACGGCGTGTACATGTGCGTGTATACAGTTTGCCACAGATTAATGAAAAGGTTTGTCGCCACCACCGGGAAATGTCCTCCTCTACCGTAGTGAGCCTTTGCTGTTAAGATCTCATATGTTGTTTAAGAGTTTTCTTCATCTACTGTGACACCTGGTCTTGTGACGTCACCTCCCTCCTTGCACCCCCCTCCCCTTGAAATCTTTGGTGGATTTTGCATCGGCCCGAGCCCTAATGTTGTCCTGACGTTTGTTTTAGAAGAGGACTGTGACTCTGAAACCTTGTATAATGTGTAAAAGGTTTTTTTTTTTAGTTTTTTTTTTTTCTCTCTCTCTGGACTCTTTGGTCTGTTTTCCTTTGGAATGGTCACTACAGCACTTTCTGTAAATTGGCCAATAAAAACTTGTTTTGGAATCTAGCTGTGGGTCTCGTATTTGTGTGATGCTGTGTGCCTAGGAGTGTACATCCTATTGTACAAGGTTTTCAAAAAGTTTGACCAGTGAAGGATAAATGGGTTCAATCTCAACTGAATAACAAAAAAGTTTAGAAAAAAAAAAGACAGAGAGAAGTAGTACGATGAAAAATGAACCTCATACCTCAACAAAAACATCTGACCTTGGTGTATGAGCAGATTTCTCGAAGGACATCGATTTAATTGAATTCAATCATCCGTTATCTGAACTGCTTAGCCTCTCCAGGGGAAGCGACACTGATCCGCGCTGGATTACTTCTTGTTCTTTTGTAAGAGCCTCAGAACTGTATCGAATAAGCCAGCAAACATGAGAGGGCTGTTGAAAAGAAATCATCAACAGTCTGCAGGCTCTTGCTTTGTATTTCACCCGAGCACTTTAAATGATTTTTATCCGTATTTATTAGGATTCTACTCACACTATCAGGCAAGGCATTGGTATTAACATTAGCATCTTATTAGTTCTTTTGTCTTTGTATAACAGAGGAGAGAGACCGGACTCATTGTCGTCATCAGAAAATGAAGTCTTTATCAGTAGAGTCAACTGTTGAGCTGGGTGCTCTCCATGGTGCTGAAATGTTGCTCGGTTCAGACACTTGCTACATTTACACTGATAATCAGAATAAAGATAAACTGCTCCAGTCAGAACAGAATTAAACTAACCATCTAATTCATAGCTATGTATTACATAATGTATAGGGAAATATGTGCACCTATGATGTAAATCTCTGATCGTATTGTTTCTCTCTCAGTAGAATAAAAGCATTCTCTCTGAGCATGTCCACCCCACATCAGGTAAACATCCGGTCAAGTGTCCCAGAGCGAGTGTAGCATGGCAGTGTTTGCCAAGATGAATGAAGCTGGAGTTGATGTGGGTTAAGGTGGCTCCACCACATACACACGTTTTGGGTTCTGTGAACACATATATCTGATCAGACTGTTTACTTGGCGCCAGTTTAAACTGTGAAGTTTGAATCAGAATTATTTCAGTGAGAGGGGAAACTATTGTCTATGTCAATGTAGGTAGTGGCACTTTATACTGCCATCTTTATTTTAATAGAAGCCAGGAAAAAAAGGGACGAGGTCTGGGTGTATTAAATTCCAGACATCACCAACTTACAAATGACAGCCAGCGTCTCTCTGCTTGCCATGATCTTGACTCCCTGACTATTTTTACTGTGGCCGTGACAAAGAAAGCATTTTAGCAGATTATAAAAGGCACAGCTGTTGGCTTAAGCCTCTGATTATTTGAAGTGTCGTTCCAGGGGACCGGGTCAAATAAGGGTCCCACTCAGATTGGAAATGCTCAGAAAGGACCTCCTCCACCTGTGGTCCGAGTGACCCAGCCTCAAATGAGTCTTTAAGCTTCCTGCCTGTGTTCACACGTGTTCTTAGAGCTGGCTCAGGATGCATACACACCAATCATCCATAACATTATGACCGACTGATCACTGGTGAATTCCACTGATTAACCATCATGGTACCTGTCAGTCAGTTAATGGACATTTTGTCCATTAAGAGTGATGTTAAAAGTAAGGAAAATGGACAGATGAAATAATTTGAGTGACTCTGACAAGGTACAAATGGTGCTGGCTGACAAGGTCAGAACACACAACAAAACAGTTACAACACAGATGCAGCTCTTGTGTGGTGTTCCTGGTTTTCAATGGTCAGCACCTATTAAAAGTGGGGAACTTTTGATCGGTACAATTAAATTTCCGATATAGTGAAGGGCCGCAAAGGCACATTGATGCATGTAGGGAAGAGAAAAAAAACGTGTGGTATGATTCAAGTACGTGAGTCCAATACAATGTGTGTTAGAACACACAATCCGTACAGTGCATTTGCACAGGACTGTGTGGCTGTAGACCTCTGTCCACTGGTGAAAGCTTCTACAATGGACACATCAGGACTGAACCACAGAGCAGTGGAACAAGATGGTCTGGTCTAATGAATCACGCTTTCTTTTAAATCACTTGGATAGTCCGGTTTCCTGGGGAAATCATCCCCTTGTCATTGCCATGGTTATTATGCTCGGTCTGCAACAATGTGCAGGTGGCTGAATGTATCAAAGTAACATCCTCATAAATGCCAGGACCCAGATTTCGCAGAAGCCTCATAATAAGATCATCAGTGTTATTCACTTACTTCGCACGTCAGTGGTTTTAATGTTGTGGCCGATCGATGCATGTGTTTGAAATGTGTCTGTTAACTTTTTTTAATCTTGTTGTGGAAACGTGTATATTCTCTGTGTCACATTATGAGATGCATTTCATAGATGGACACATTTCCAAGGAAAACCTTTCTGGGTTGTTTTCATTTCAATGACGGGGTGGTCTATACAGGATTTTATTCCAGCTAGTAGCATGAAACTGATTTATACTATAGTAGGAAATGACACAGTGGGCTTGGCAGCCAAACTCAGCTAAAAGACAGCACCATTTAAGAAGTACCAGCACTCACAGTATAACTTTTTTGCAGCTGTGAGCAGATCTTTTATGTCCTTTATGCACTGCATTGTCTTTTGTGCACTACTTTATTTTGTCGCTTGTCCAACACGAATTGGAATTGGAACCCAGTGGAGAAAGGGTGAACTTGGCTTCAGTTCAGGGCTGCAGATTTAAAGTTTGTTGGCTGCGAGTTTTAGCTTATCGCTGATTTAATTCTTCTTCACTTACAGGCCGTAACAGTGACAATTAAAGTTTAGCAGCAAGTTAACAAGACAGCTGTAGAGACATAAAAGACAAATCATGTGAGAGCTCTTCACATTTTTGATGAACCATTTTTTGTCAGCTGAATATTATGAATAAATGACTTGTTATACAAACCTTCTGAAAGCTGAAAAAATGAATTGTACATAATCTAGAAATTAATCTTTCTTGTATCATTATTGAGAGTACGTTCTGCAGGACTGCTGCAAAAACCAGTCTGTGAGAATGTCTCCATCTAGTGGATAACACAAATGCTGCACATGTAATGTAATTACGTTTGCGCCTGAGGTGAATCTGTAAATCTTGTTTTACTTTATTTGACATATCAGTGATTTATGATTTCAGCCTGGAGTCACTCATAGATTAGCAAGCTTTGTGAAAAAAAAAAAAAAAAAAAAACACAGTGTCACTAAAACACCACCTGCTCTTTTAAAAAAAAAATCAGTAAATAAATGTTGACCTGAGAGGTCTGCCACCGGCAGTTCAACGTGAGAGAGTTAAAGTATTCACAAAACTTGTTATTTTCTGTGGCAGAGAGCAGAGCGGGGAGGGGGAAGCCCCGGGCACTGTCACCTCCACTCTTCACCCAGATTTAGCAACAGCCTCTCGGTCTAGTTAGACTACTGCAGTGACTGAAGTAGAACTGTGCATATCTGCAATTATCGACTCAGCTCTGATTCATTATGACCTGGTTCTACAGAGAGACAGTCGTGACAGGAAGACAGGTGTTTTGTCTCGTCGCTGCTCGGATGACGCACATCAGTGTCAATTCAGCAAAGTCATGACTTCCCGTCAGTCACAGAAGCATCCCGCACGGAGACGTTGAGGCAGCGCTATATAAATAATGAAGTCCAACTTGTCTCAAACAGGAATAGACTACCCTCATCCTCGCATGCATTATTCATTGTGTTTCTTTACACTCCAGGGCAGCGAGAATGCATGAATGTTGAAGCATTAATTGTCGCCTCGGAAAACTCAGTGGGAGCAGTGATGAAAGGGGGACTAATGCATCTAAAGAAAGATTTTGCAGAGAGTGAGCCAAACCTCATTATAATTCACATAAAAAAAAAGGTGCCTGCGCGGTGGCATGGAAGCGAAAACCAAGGCCAGAGATGGAAGCCGAACCCGTGTGATATTTTAAAGCAATAGCAGCTGGCCGTACGGGGCTGGAAGGTGTGCGGAGGGTCTGAAAAGTTCAACCGCAGAGCCAGAGAGAGGCCAGTCAATGCAGTGTGGCTTTGTGTGCGGGGATAGACATGAAATTGGTTTCCACTGGAGGCGGTGGCCTTTAAGCCTGTCCTACAGCACAACACATCAGCAAGCAGAGACAGCTTCACTGGTCCAGAGCTGGTTATTAACATTTAACTAGAAGGTAAAGACATGCTTGTCCAAGGAACAACGATCCCTGACGTATACACTGCTACAGATGTGTGGTGCTGTAACAGAACATGAGTGTGTGAGAACGCAGAGAGGAATATCAGCGTTACACACTTAAATGTGTGTAACAGCAAACACACTATATAGTTTTAAAAACCTCAGAATGTCTGTAAAAGTCATTATTTATGTGCCGTCAAAAATCGTGTGTGCAATCTCACAAACGCACCAGCCCTCTGCCTTGTTTGCTCAGCCCCCCCGTCCGCGATCGTCCGGCCCTCCTGGACCTGAGCACTGTGCAGGAAACACTAACCCGCTGGCCAGAAATTCTCCCCTGGCAAAGAAATCAGCAGGAGGCACATATCTGGAGGTGAGCTGCTGCGTGTGAGGTGGCGAACAGTCAGCAATGAGTCCTGTCAGCTGTCCAGGAAAACAGGAGGAAATGGAAAACAACATCGGATTTGGATCGAGACGGACATAGGCCAGCGCTGCGCACACACACACACACGCGCGCTCTACACCATCTGAGGACAGAAAACAATTTTGATACGGAGCAGCTTGTCACGATCCTCCAAAACATTTCCAACTCACCTACAAGGCTGAGCTGCAAATAAAATATTTCAGCAAGAAATCATCTCCACATGTTCATTTCTCCACAGTGTTCGGGGTTAGTAGGACCTAAGACGTATAAAAACCAAGCATCATTTTTGAACAGGAAGTAGTCATTTTTGAAAAACACGATGTCCTTATATGTGGACACTGGTATTATTTCACTATTTATATTATAGAGATGTCACCAATGCATGACAAAGCATAGATACATAAGTTTGGTACCACTAGATGGCACTAGATTAACTCGCCCACTAATGAGGACAACGAGTTTAAATAAAGCAGAATAAGCTGCAATAAAACCGAAAATTTCATGTCCCCATATGAGGACGCAGGGTCTCAGGAGGTTAATCTTAGGAATGTTACTTAAATACATACAGTGTTAGGGTGCATTTACACACAACGTGGTTGAGGAGCCAGAGGTAAATGGTGAACTAGTTAACGCTATGACCAGCAACAATGATTTGAGATCTAAAAGGCCAGGCCCCACTTATTCAATCATTTTCTGTAACTGCTTGTTCTCCAGAGGGGGCCTGGAGCCTGTCCCAGCTGTCACTGGGCCAGAGGCGGGGTACACCCTGTACAGGTCGCCAGCCTGGACACATCCCAGGAAGGTCCCATTTATTTGGACGCAAAACACTGCCCAGCTGCAGCCTGCCTCTCCGCTGCTTTTGAAACAGTTGTTGAGCAATCGCAGAGGCAGACGAAGGAAGCTGTGGCAGGATGCGCAGCTGACATTTCTTTTTTCCTCCGCTCTGGCAGATGGAAGTAGTTTGGGTTCGCCATTGATCGGTGTCCTCAAAAGCAGCGACTGACAAGATAATCTGAAGTCAAGGTCCGCACAAAAAGAAAAGCGCTCCGGAGCCAGACCATGAGCTGTGCTTGTTTTTGCCAGAGCAGGAAAATAAAAGGTTACAGCCATATTCGCCAGATGGATCGAGTCTGCTAAATGTTCCACTGTGTCACCAGCTTGTCACTGTGTGTGTCTGGCTGCAGGAATGTTTTCATAGTTCCTGGAACTGTTGGAGAAAGTGCCTCATGTTTTGTCGTGGTGTCACGGTGCATGTGAAACGAAAGCAAAGGCAAAAACTTGCTCGAGTTCTCAGAAAACTCCAACGACTCCAGCTGCCTTTGTTCTGAGTCAGACGCCGCCCGCTCTGGTGATCCAAAGGCGAACTAAAAAAAAAAAAGTGTAGTTCTGAGAGAAGCTCTCCATCCTCACCTTTATGCACAAAAGCTCTGGCTGGATTTAAAATCAGGAGAGAGTTGGGGGCTATAAAAAAGCAAAAAGTACAAAACGCTCAGCATGTAGTCTGTGAGAAGAAGAAGTGACGTGGATGCCAATGAACATTTCCACAGAAAATGAATAAACCAGTGTGCTGACGAGGACGCTGGACTTCTCTTTCTTTGCTTGCATTAGAGGCTGGTGTTCACATTTAACATGCTAGCAGCACACTAAAATCCTTTCATAATCACCTCTTAGACAAACTCTCCTACTAACTGGTTCATACTGTCAAACAATTACAGTTGCTCACACTCCACTGGACAGCAGCTCCACGCCATTTCACAGTCAAGTACACTCTAATCCACGGCTCTAATTATGAGGCCTCCATAAGAGTAGTAGTCGGGGAACGGGCTGTGCCTCTCAGAGATGAAGCTAATCAACATATAAAGTAGCTACGTAGGTTTGAGTTGGTCACCTCAGCGCCGCAACGCATACGTTAACGCTCAGTCTTTGTTTTTCAGTTTTCATCTGCTTGCTTCTGATTCTGTCTTCTCCCCTGGTTTGAAATAAGTCATGAGTCATTCACTTTTACTTTTTTCTGTTTACTTTTGTGTCTCTTTCTTTATGGCTGCTTCTCTTACCCTCTCTTTTCCATTTCCTTCCATTATTTACCTTCTTTTCACCATTTCCTTCTGTCCTTTCATTTCTTTCTCTCTGCCAGTGTTTTGCCTTCTCACCTCTAACCTTTTCCATTTTTACCTTTTGTTTGTTTTTGCCTTTTTCTCTTTCCATCTCCCCTTTTCAGGTTCTTTCTTTCTTTCTTTGTTTCTTTCTTTGTTTCTTTCTTTCTTTCTTTCTTTCTTTCTTTCTTTCTTTCTTTCTTTCTTTCGTCAGGGATGTTGTAGTAATGTCAGACAACCAAAAGGGGGCAGCAGTGACGTAGTAAATACGAATCTGTTAGAATTTCCAAGTCGTGATTCAAGGGCACATGACACTTGCTGTTGATAAAGAGGTGCTGAGAACAAGATTAAGTTTCTTAATAAATCCAAAAATGTACAAAAAAAACATTGTTAAAAAGCAAACATCTTCCACTGAAAGACAAAAATCGAAAGACACGAAAGCAGGATGAGAGCGTATAGGGTCACAGATCCCTGCCTGCCAGTAGCTGGCTGGCCATCTATTTAGATGAGGTGTAGTGGAGACAATGCTTAGGAAACAGAACAGGCCAGTGGGCACAGATGACATTGCGCACTGACGTCACAGCGCAGACATGGTGTTTTTTTTTTTTTTGTTGTTGTTTTTTAAAGAAGAAAAAAAAAATCCTTTGGCACAGCGTCAGGGACAACAGTGGCTGCTGTGTGTGCTCTGAACATGAGGTCATCCTCTGAACTCAAAGTCACATGCACAAACAGACCAAACCACAGAATTTAAATAGAGACTCAGCTGTGTTCCCCCCTTAGGCTGCAGCCAGTAATGAACCCAGGTAAAGGTGTGTGTGTGCGTGTGTGTGTGTGTGTCTGCACGCCCACGGCCACGTTATCACTAATTTTAGACGCACCGTTGCAGGTGGTTGGAAGGTGGTTTGTTTTTGCCTAATAGGCAGCGGGTGACATTTGAAAAGGTTGAGATAGCAGGCAGGAGGTCCGAGTGGAAAACCTCGGAGAACGTTAACAAGCGCACACCGCGGGAACTTCATCCCAGCTTGTTTTACTTCTCCTTTACACTTCAAGAAAAAGAAAAGTGACACTCCACCAGTCAGCCTGCTATTTTTATTCAACAGAAGAAGCGGTAACAGGAAAACGCACACGGGGAATAGACTGAAAAGAGATGAAGGACGGATAGGAAACGGCTCCTACAGTTATTATTGTACCTCACACTGAGTGTGTGCCACAGCCAGATAAGTGTATGACTCATGCATACCGTCACATAGGCTTCAAGGCTAAGATGCAACACTAGTGTTGCAGAAATTAGAATTCAGTGTTGTGACCACCACTCATTAACCTGCTGTTTGCGTCTTATTTGTGTAGCCCCGCGGCTCCACTCTGCAGCAAAAAGAAAAGTCCTCATGGTATCCTTGCTCTGATGTAATGGTTAAAAAAAAAGAAAGAAAGAAAGAACACAACCCCTTCTCCTCTTTTTTTTTTTACCATCACCTTCTTGGATTTTTATATATATATATATCTCCATTTTCACTCTCTGCCTCCCTGCAGTCACCCAACCTCCCTCCTCTCACTCACTAATCCCCCTCTCTCCTCCGTCTCTACTTCATGTTCATTTTCTCTTTACTTTCCTCTGGTTATCAGCACCGTGTTCCAGCCGGAGGAACACACTGTTGGGGTACAGCGTTTGAAGAGCTTTTTGAGCCGTGGTCCTACAGACGACTTCAGGGAGCGCTGGTGCCGGGGCTGAGCAAACGCCGCACATGTTGAACTTAAGACGTGAATCCCACCGTGGAGCTGCGACACGACTAATGGACTGAACCATGAAAAGATATAATTTACATGTAATTTCTGCCACACATTGTTCTGGAGCTTAAAGCTTTGATGTTTTTTCTGTTACATGTCGAGCCCTGTTGTGAATAGACAATGTGTGACACAATGCTGGAAATACAATCCTAACAGAGTACACATTAATCCTGACCTGACCACGGATTGTGTCTATTAAAGGTTTCCAGTCAGAGACGGTTTACCTGGAGATCTGCAGAGAGATCTGTGCCGCCACTCAGAACTAGAAGATACACAGCTATGTCTGTTTATTTCTGAGCACGGGGACGTGATTTTTTTAGCTCTTTAGACTCTTTAGACTGTCAGCTTTAACGTAATGGAGTTCACATCTAAATTGGATGAAAGGTGTCTCTTTAATATGTCCCACTTGTACTATAGACTAAAAACGACTGGAATATTGTCTGAAAAGCTGAAAAGAGATAGTACATTTAGAGAGGCAATAGAGTCAACAGCTCTATAATTGCTTAGATAACATTATACACACCAATCAGGCAAAACATTATGACCACCTTCCTAATATTGTGTAGGTCTCCCTTGTGCCTGCAAATCTTTTCAGTTTTATGGCACATGTCTCCATGGAAGGAGGACCTCAGGGCTGCACAGTGTTGGTGTTTTTAAAAAGAAAGACGAGACGATGTATTTATTGGTCTATCCAGCTTACATTTATATTATTATTAGTATTTTATCTTTTACCCCAGCTCTGGTGTTTCCTCACCGTCCTCTCTGGGAGTTGTGATCGATGCTGTGGGGATGATCCTGACTCGCTGGTCGTGGCCTGGACTCCTCCATCTGCCTGGGCCGGGGCAGTGCCTGCTATATGGTTCCTGCGGTTGGGGACTGTGATCAGCTCCCTCTGTGATGACGTCTCCTCACTGGGCCATCTCTGCTCAGCCATGACACTCATTTTATCAGTGCTCCTTCTGTCCCCGTGCTCCTGCGTGCATGTGCATGTGCACATGTGTGTATATGGGTGTGTGTAGGGGGTGGGCACCTGTGTTGCAATTTATTCGTTACAAAAGGTGCTGTAACAAGTGTCTCAGCGAGCTTTTTAGCTAACTGCAATTGAAATAACAACTCAAAACATTATTCCAAATGTTACTAAAGTAAAACCATGTGTCTGTATGTCTTTGCTGGTGTGGTCGAACCTCTTCTTGACCGCCGTGAGCCACGCAGAGAAGGTGAACGGAGGGTGTGTGTGTGTGCTTCCCACAGCGAAGCCCTGAGGAAGAGCTGTGATGTGTGCGTCGGTGCTTTGCTGGTTACACAGTTGGAGGTTTAGTTGAACACTCACCCAGCATGGTAACCACAACAGACACTTTTCGGTTTAGTGGAACAGTCCTTAAACCAGGACACACCTCCAGGCTCTGACTGAGGAGCAGAACATGGCGTCATTAGGCCTGTTTTAGGGGGGCTGAAGCCCTACTAAAATATTCTTAAGCCTCCCTAAGTAGTTTGGTGTTCTTTTATTTAACAAAATTCTAAAATAATGCTGACAAATTCAATATAAAGCAGCCTGCATATCTCATCTCATCTCCTGTATCGCTAAATCCTGCACTATGGTCGGGGGGGGGGGGGGGGCTGGAGCCTATCCAGCTGGCATCGGGCGAGAGGCAGGGTACACCCTGGACAGGTCACCAGCCTATCGCAGGGCTAACACAGAGACTTCCAACCATTTGCACTCACACACACACACACACACACACACACCTAGGTTCAATTTAGAGTCACCAATTAGCCTAACCAGCATGTCTGAGGAAGCCAGAGTAAACCGGAGAGAACTCACATGAACACAGGGAGAACATGCAAACTCCACCCGGAAAGGCCCGAGCTGGACTCGAACCCCGACCTTCGGCCAGCATATCATTTTAAATGAATAATCTTATAACCTGTCATCAATGACTTAAATGTGATCATAAATCTGTCAGTTTCCCTTCACTTCGTAGTGTACGGTCGAGCGGGCTCCTTTAGTGCGTCCTTATCCAGTCCACTCATAATGTAATTCAAGTAATTAAGTAATATTTTTCAGGACTTGATACTGCAGCCGTTTTAGTCACGTGTGTAATCTGTGTGACTTCAAGAGCAAACAATTATTGTGTGGTGAGCGAAAGTCTGCTTCTATATTGTGTTAAAAAAAAAAAGTAAAATATTGCATAAAATATTACTCCTGTCAGTTTTAATGTTGTGGCTGATCGGTGTGTATGCAGTATGGATACAATGTACAGTTGAGGTTTCACAGACAGCGCAACATAAACATTCAACTGATACGTCCTCAATTTGAAAAAAAAAACAAAAAAACATTGATGTGTGTGTTGAACAACCAGCTCATCTTTCAATTTATTTAATCCGTGAGCACAAATGCCAACAATTCACTTCTCTTCCTCCTCATAAGTGTACTTTTACTTTTTTTAGTCCTCTACAATCGTACGCTGAACATGTCAACTTGGGATTTGAAAAGAAGTTATGTGCATTTTTCTCTACTTTCTGAAAAAGAAAAGATTGTTTTTTTTGTTGTTTTTCCATCAAGTGTTCATGCTTGTTGAAACAATCCCAGTGAAACCTACTGCAGCCCACGTGTTGCTTTCTCTTCATTATTTTTTTGTGGCCCCAGGATAGATTTGTGGAGGTGGGGACGTTGGATAAGGTTCCATCTTGTTTTTTTTGTTTTAAATCATTTTTAAATCCTACACGTATTGGCTTAAAAGTCTTTTTCACTTATTCACAGAGATGCAGGACGTCTCCTGCATGGTGGCTCAGTGACAAACGTGACTGAGAACAGTCTTAGGACACGGCACCTCAAGAAAACTGGGACACATTGGATCGGACAGAAACGCGACGCAGTCTGATCCTCATCAACTGAACGTAGAAATCTACAAGTAGGTCAATTAAATATTCTTCACGCTTGGAGGAATTCTTTATTTCCATATGTGGTCTACAAAGCGAGAACTTTTAAATGACTTATCGGGTGAAGCAGACAGAGGATTTCCCCCCCATAAATAATGGATTTCTGCCGTCTCTGTGGCAGAGAGCCGGCCTCAAACCATCCTTCTCCTCCTCGGCTCACTCTGCCACTCTCCATGTATGCATATGTAGAACATGTATGCTCAGGGAGGGCGAGGAGGAGGGCTGTTTGCAGGAGGATGAGGAAGGGGAAGGCGCACAAAATGCTTCTCGTGGCTCAAAGTCACTCCGGTTACCTTCCGTCAGAGCAGGTGAGGCGGAAGATGAATCACCGGGATGGAAAGCGGGGCCTCTTAGCACATAAAAAGGCGGCGGGGTGGATTTAAACGGCCCGAGCAGGGCGGTGGAAAAAACGGAGACGGCGGAGCGTCGTGGAGGCAGAAGAAAGGAAAGGGAGATGAAGTGAAGCCAACTTGTCAGCGAGCGGCTAAATATGGATCGAGCAAAGCCGAGTCACTTGTAGTCAGATCAAGCAAGTCATCAGCTCCAACTTTCAGGCGTGTTCGATAATCCTTTAAAGGCTTCTGCATTATTGAGCGGCACTATATGCTGAGGCAGACACGTGCTACAGCTGATCTGATCTCCTTCCACTTCAATCTAATCATTTTATCATGTTTTTTTTTATATATATTCACCAAAGTGTTAATGAAAGTGTTCCTGTGAACAGCTCTCAGTCGGTCACTATTAAACTCCATCTTCTTCACCCTTTTTCCCCCCTCTTTATTATATAAACATTAAATGTCCACGTCCATCAGTTGCCCTGCATTACCACTGGTCATCTCCCCCCTCAGACGCGGCTAAAAGCTCAGGGAGAGATGCCTCTCGAGTGAGATTATGATATTATCAACGCAGGCCGCTCTCCGCTGTACAACATTAATGGGTTCTCTGCTGGCAGTGCCAGGAAAAGACCACGCAGAGCAGAAGTTTGATCACACAACCAGCTTTGTTCTGGTGTTCAAAGCCGGCCCCGGGATGGGAAATCCAGTCCAGAGCCAGCTCATCTCGAATCTACAATAATACCAGCATCTGAGCGCTTGGCAGCAGGAGCGGCAGCGGAGGATATTTCTATCACAATAGACCTCTGTTGAAACTGCACTTATTCCGAAGCAAGACCTGGTGTAATTTGTGTTATTGGTGTTGTAAATGTAGGTAAGGCTGAAACGTTCAAACAACAATGACTCTTCTCACACACGCGCACGTAAACAAAGTAAGGTCGTGACAACGCAGACTGTCTGCGAGCATCGTCTGCACCCGTAAAATACAATAATCCTTTAATCTGGCCCACAGTGCGGAAATTTGAAGTGTTACAGCAGCATGTAGTTTAAGGACAGCGAACACAGAGACGGAAAAGTAAATGTTAAATACAAAAAAAAAATAGCAAATTAAATACAGCAGGTTTCAACTGACAATAATAATCGACTCCATGGTGCTCAGATGACATGGATGACTACGTTGCTATTACTCTTCTGTCCATTACTGCATCTAAAAAAAAAAAAAAAAAAAACACTGAAACTATTTGAGTATAACACCAGATCTGTGTCAAAGCACAATCAGTCATTTTAAAATCATTAAAACTTAGAGGCTGGTATTCAGGCCAAGATATCAAAACATAACAGTATTACTTACTAACGTGCTACCTGTTCCACTTTAATGCTTTAATGAGCACTGAATGCTGAGTTTGAGCAATAATCGGTTTACGAACATAACACCAGGTATTTGGAGCTGAACATGAAATGTTAAACCTAAATTTGACACAAAGCATGAAGAGGTGTTACTGAAATATGTTAATGAAGTCAGACACACTAGTCAGAGTCCTGAGAGTACATGAAAATGTTTGGTCCAGGTGTTTGACTTTTAAGTTACCTTTGAAACTAAAGGAGCAGACACAGTGAGGCAGCGTTACTTTAGCCGAGTTTATTCTTATTCACATTTAAAACATTTTCATGGCAGCACATTCTTCCACCTATACATACGAGACGCCCTGTCCCGCAGACAAATCTCAAAATAAAAAAAAAAAAAAAAAAAAAAACTCATAATTTTCAAAAGCAAATCAAGGATAAAAACCGCTGGTTAGACGGTGGAAGAAAAAGATAGGAAAGCAGCATTTAAAACCTAAGAAGTGTCTTCTGATTAGGCAGAAGTCTTTTGTGCTTTTGTTTTCCTGTGCGTGTGCTGCAGCAGAGGAGGCACATTAGCAGTCGAAGACACAACTTCACCTTCGAATCAATCTCTATCAGCGCAACAGGAGCTACAGAGTCGACGACCGGCGGCCGCGGTCCTTCCAGTTCACCAGGCCTGATGGAGGCTTAAATCAAACTGCAGCCAGAGATGCAGCTCACAGGAGAGAGGAGGGGGATTTAAGACTGGAGCTGTAGTGTTTCCCAGCCTGTAGTCGGTGACTGGCTGCTTGTCAATAAGTCGTCTTCTTGCTCCAGACAGTGCGGGCTTTGTTTCCGTACACTCGTGACACAGGCATACACAGCATATATGTGTTCCATGTGTTCTTCAGTGTACACACGCTAACAAAAATAGTACTGTGTGTGTGGACTTTCTCCCCCTCTCTCCTGCTTACTCACTCTCCCTCCCCTGCGGCTTGCAGGGATTGTTGCGTCTCCACAGAGCCTGCTGCGTTGTTGGGAATTTAGTTATAAATACCAACATGAGGCTTCGACAGAGTCTGTACAGAGCAGACGCCCGGGTGAACTGTAGCCTAAAAACCACAGTATTTAAGGCCTTACTGAGGTCACGACGCTATATCTGCCATGAACAGGAAACATTCTTTTTTTAATCTCTTGCTCCCTTCATTTCATTCATCAGCTCCTCTAGTCGTCTGTCCGGGAGAGAGACAGACATCAGCAATAAGGAAGAAAAAGAAGAAGGGGAAAAAAAAAAGCTTAAAACCAAGAGATAAAAACATCCGAAATGGAAAAACCCCAACTGGTGTAAACAAAACCCCTTGCAGCGCAGTTTTAACCACCTGTTCATAGTCAATGTCATCGTCCACATCCTCTGCAGATGTCTGAGAGGTGGGATGAAGTTAGCATCAGAACAAATGGACCTCACTTTCTGTCTGTCTGTCTGTCTGTCTGTGTGCCGTCACTGGTACTGGAGGTAGTTCTTGAGAGTCTGCGGCAGAGGGAGTGTGTCGATGTGATGGATGCGCTCTCTACCCAGAGCCAGTCGAGCTACTCTTCTGCACAGGTCCATGAGGGGGAGGGGCTCCGCTGCGATAGATAAGAGAGGAGAGACACGGTTAGGGTCCACATGCTGCGGGCTGGCGCGCTGCATCACATTCCTGCGTTTTTCAGAGGGGAATACATTTCATTCCTGGCTTCGTCTGCTCGTTAAACTGATAGCCCTCGTCCTTCAGATAAAGAGAAGTAACTCCAACTTTAAAGTGGCAGCTCCAAGTTTGTGTCGGATGCTTTAAGAAAACGTTAGAATGGCTTCCTCTCGGGCTGCAACACTGATAGATTTCAAAACATAGCTTGCAGTTGAAGCCTTAATGACCTATGGGAGCCAGAGGGACGCGACACACCAAAATAGGTACACATCAGATTAATCATTTAATGTTATTATACAGCAAATGCTGCCGGCTGTATAATACGCAACACTGGCACTGAATGCCAGTAAGTTAAAGTGGGTCTCTACCCAAAGCCGACAATAACCAACATTTAAATACGTAACTGAAAATCTAATTAAATTTAAATTTTAATTTATTACAGTTATTCAAGAGGACAGCTGCAGACTTAATCCACCCAGATAATATTCAATGACACAGAAATGTGACTTGTCACCCAGTATGACTGCTGTTGTGACTTCAACCTAAAAGGCTGCTTATTCAGAGAAGAGTCATCAGATTGATGTAAATGACAGGACTGTATACACTTTGGATTAAAAACCGTCCTGTCAGGCTGTCGTTTCCACAGACTACACTAAGGATGATCTGCAGTGAACTTAATCATATCACTGTGTGTCTGTGTTTCCAGATGCCTCCCTTCAGACGTACAGCGAATAAAACCGAGCAAACTCCATCCACTGTCATGACAAATGATTGTTTTGCATATGATGGTGCGGATGACAGAAAATGGAAGGACAAGTAATATTGACATTGTTACGAGGCCAGAAAGTAGCAGCACTGGAATCACTTGAAAATGGGATAATGTGGCTCAGGACAGAGGATAACAAAATGTTTTGCAATATTTGTAGAAAACAAGTCCACTTGAAGTGCACAATGATACTGAAACTGGCGCCGGGTTCAATCTGTAGGCCTGTTGTGTATATGAATTGTTCCAGATTTGTCTCCTCGTTATTTCAGTGGAAATTTAAAGGAAGGCGAACAACAGATGACAGACGATGAAAGTCTAATGCAAACTCTGGTTTCCACGTGTTTCCAGTTCTTTGCCGCGGTCGTCACATGGCTATCTACACACATGTGGAAAGAGCACTAAGCATAATGACATTTTTACAGTACACATACGTGCGTCATCGCTTTTGTCACTGCGTGCCAGCAGACTATGCCAGCAATTTTGGAGGCAAGTGATGTCTGTGTGTGTCAGACAGACAGACTCCGAGCTGCTGCCCCTTTATAGATGTCAAGCTGCTCCACCTGGATGCACCATCTGGTGGAGCAGAATTCTTGCCGCCTAGTCCACTTACACACTGTGTGAAGGACATAAGGACGGGCTTTTACACTCGATACAAACATAACAAGTGGTGCTGACAGGGTAAGGACTGCAGAGAAAAGTTTACCTTGTTTACGTGACCTGCTCTGACATGCAGGGTTTACACTTTACCATTACAGCAAACGCACAAACTCGGAGCAAACGTCCTCACAACGATGTTGTTGAGCGGACAGACACCCTGAAAGGGTTTCATCAAGTATAGCATCAAGGCTTTTAGAGTGAGATTCTGCACCTGTGTTCGGCGGACAGTCTCCTCCCTTTCTAACCGGGGTGAGTGGCCCCGACGTTCTACTGGGTCTTCTCTTTAAACCTCCATCCCTACAATAAAATGCACTGCAGATGAAGCACATAAATCTCACTTGTACTCTATGCGCACGACACCCTCCTCTATGACTGAGAGGCGTAGATTTTCAGTCTATTAAAAGTCTTCCACATTACCACGAACTGAAACCCCCAACCAAACAAATACGAGGTGAAAATGCGTCTAGTCTGCCCGTGGAAGCAGAGCAGGCCGACTCTGCAAAGAGTCCTCAGGCGCTCCTCTGCACATGAAGGGCTGCCCTTGTAACTGCTTGACCACTGAGCAGGGCTAAAATGAAACAGATAAACACAGTCTGTGGCCGTGATTCTAATTAAAAGCAGATGGCTGCAGAAGTCACTTCATGTCTTTGTTAGAATAAGAAAACGATGAACTCCGTGATAATTTATCCGTTTCCATGCCTCACTTCCTTATTCGCAAGTGAACTTCTGCAACATTTCAGTGAATTTCTCTACTGTTATTTGTTAAGTGACCTTTGAAAACAACAGCGAGGGGAAATGATGAAATCGAGCCGCCAACAGCAGCTGATGGGGTGTAAAGAAATGGACAACATCTATCTGGGTTTATTTGACGGCCATGTGCTTAATGAAAAGTCTCTGTAAAGGAGCCTTCGGGACCTGTGGCAGATTCATTCACAGCCACGTCAACATGCTTGAATCGGAAAGACAAGTTGAATGAACTCCTGACTGAATATAAACAATGAGCAGTGATGTGTGCAATGAGACTGTACAGCTGATAATCCTTCATGGCAGCTAGAGAATATACTTGGCAAGACAATCGCATCACATCCCTCTGACATCTTATTAGCCTCTATGTGCAAAGACAAGTCCATGCTTTAGCGCACCAGCTTAGCAGATTAAAGACTCGTATTAACTGCTGGTACAATCACGTCTCCGTTTAACCGGCACCTTGTGACCAGATAAACTCCGCTCCTTAAGATTACGCTCTTGATGCACACGGTCCCTGAGCTGTACAACAAACCCTCTGAGATGGATGTACTCTCTGTTGGGCCTGATGCCACCTACCAATCAGTCTTCTATCACCGGTGAAGCCTCAGCATATGGGCAGTCTCCATAGTAACCAGCTCCTCACATTACCATTGCGTGATGTCACTGTGCTGGGAGTTTACACACACAGATGCATGTGTGTCAAACGCACTATATTATGTCTAGATTTAGATCGTGCTGGCTTTACTAGCATTTAGCATAAAATTGTACAGATCGCTTTGAGGGCAAAATGAGATTGTTCTTCAGTGAATGTTCTACCAAGACCCCCTAAATGATAAGTAGTCTTATCACAGGAGAGCACAGAAACATGGACACAGCTGCACATTCCACCAAATTACAGTAAAAATAACACTGCTTGAATTGGCCTAGCCTTAGTCTGATACAACAGATCTCACTCAACACATCACAACATGTGCTGAATTCTGTGGAAAGTAGCCTATTTTCTTTTATTTCCATTTGGCTTTACAGGGGTGTGCATTTCGAATGCTAGTTTACCGACGTGTCTATTAGCAACAAGACGTCAAGTACGGCAGCGCTTCGATCAAAGGTGGAAATCTTGCAGTGTTGCTGCCACAGACAGCAGCATTACTTTCTGGCAGCGCTCCCGTGAGGGAAGCGGTGACATGAGGAATCTACAAACTTGCTGAAATCCAGCCAATGGCTGCCGACACATGCTGGTCTCCATGGTAAGGGTTGCCTGGGGCGACAAATGGTCCAGTCAGACACTGGTGATGAGCACCAACAGGAGGTACGCGCTGTCCATCAACCGGTATACTTAACAGCACTGTTATTGTGGTCCGAGTTGTGGAGCAATTTCATTCTAATTGTACAGATGAGCACATTGTGCGGTTTAATAGAGACGTATGGCAGCTCCACTAAATACCCGACACAATTCAACACATCTGCTGTGTCCATTTGCAAATATAACTGACAATTTAATCACATATGTATTGTTTTTATCTTGAGCAAAATGTCCTATTTGTCAGTTCTTTTATCATTCCTTTAGTTTTTTCTAAAGAAGCCAAGCTAAACTAAGCCAGCATGTAGATTTCCATGATATCTATATATTCACATTAGGATGAACACTGAAACCAAAGTCTGTGTGTCTTCTCCGAGCAGCCTGCATGACATCCTTCACAGGACAGACAGGTTTAATGATTAATCCATTCTGATAACTTGGAATCAATTCAGTTATGTGAAGAGTGGAGCTCTTCATCTTTCCTCCTCCTTCGAACAGGTCATCTAATGATCTGTCTGCGCTCTCTCCCTTTCCTCTCAAGCACTTTTTGTAATGGCCAGAGACTCGTTTCTGACAGATTTATGGTACACTAAAGACGAGACGGAGTGTGGGAAAAAGCAGCCAAGGACGACCGAGCGGTTGATATACCGTTAGGCTACAGAGACTCGCAGGCTGGCAGGCGCGCACACCTACATAACACTTAATCGAGAACAAAGTGGAGGCAAGTTATGGGATGGCGGCGCGTCAGTTAGTCTGTCCTCACTCAGGTGAGACAGGTTGTAGGTAACTGCTGATAGTTCCCTCCAGTTTATTCCACCTTTGAGCCGACAGCCCAGTGAAATTCGCACAGTTACATGTGCACTGCACAGACATCAGGTCACTGAGAGACAACGCGTCCCAGTTATGTCCTACTTAGAAATGAGAGGGAACACGGGTCCATCTTTTCGGCACGTGTTCCGTCTTAAATGTTCTTTTAACTCCACCCCTTGCCTCTGCCTTCCCTCATTTTGAAAGACGTAGTCAAGTGTGCAGTCTCCCAGTCATGCCCGCCTAATAGCCTAGCATAAAACGGTCGGGTAGGCTGACCTATTTATAAGATGACAGGTGTGTCTACGCGCACAGCTCTTAAGGTGCGGCCACATCTCAGTGACTGGACAAAGGGGGGGAAAGAGGAGGAGCTGATGATACAGGAAAGGACAGAATCAGATCAATGACGTGGGAGATAAAAAAGAAAATTGGGACAGGGGGCGGAATGAGACAGTCCATACCTAATTGAAACGCAGGTGTTGAAATTGAATAGTCTGCTCGGAGCGGAAACCAATTGCTCGCTGAACTAGTTGGAAGCCGATACGAATTCCTTCCACTGTCGATATCTGACTTCCTATTACCTCGCAAGGCCAAGCCAGTGAGTTCCAGAGAAAAGCGCGGACTGCTGTCAATTTAGTCTCTGCTCCTGGTAGCGCTCACTCACGCTGCTCAGGAAATGGAGGCTACATAAGACAAGGTTATTAAGAGGACCGCTGAAAGACAGAAGTGAACTGAGCACACACGCAACGCAGCACACAAATAGGCTCACGCTCAGCAGCCATGAGTACATGTAAACAGATGTGATGAGCGGATTCCTGGGATAGTGTTCAACAATATTTTATGACTCTGTCATAACTATTTCTACGCAGTGTTCTTTAGTTTACATTGGCTTTTGCCAAATTAAACCCCGCTCACAGCAGTTTGGCTACATGCATCGCAAGAAAAATGTATCATGATAAATGTCCATTAGTTGGCTTTGGAACAAAATATGGCCGAGTGTTTTGTCTACACAATAAGTCAATAAAGTTACAATTAAATCAAGCAGGAAAAAGGTATAGTGCCAGTACTACAGTCTAACCTATCGAAATGTTTAGAGAACTACAACATCACATTTCATTCATCAAGTGTTAATGCAACCGAAATGATTATACAAATGAAATATGCTAGTCTGCATCTGGGTGACTAAAATCCTGGACATGTTTCAGCCCCAAGCAAGTGCGTGTCAGATGGACCGAGTGTTTTTGATTTTCACATTTTCTAAGTTTATAATAACTCATAAACAAATAAATCTTGCCACTGTTGCAGCTTTCTGAGAAACAAATCCTTTGTCATTCGCTGGATTATCACGAGACAGTGTTGTGTGAACACTTTCATATGTTAAGCAAGTTATTAATCAACAGTTGTGACTGAAAAAAACCAATGGAGACATGAAGCAAGTCTGTGACACTAAGGTACCGATTCTTCATTAGGGCTCCAAAATGTATGAACCCTAACTAGATCACATGCCCAGAGTTATTTAGATTAGACACACACATGTAAATGAAGCAAATTGATTAAAGCTATTTAAAAATTTGCGGTACAGAATTATCTATTATGTTCAGATTAGGAGAGACTTTTGAACAAGAGGTCCATTTTCATGTACAGCCCATCAGAGAACCTGAACTCTTCACACATCATGTCACTCACTATAACAGCTACTCACTCTAACTCACTTTATTCTCCACGTGATTGTTCAGAGATTGTGGAGTATAATGGATCTATTACCATCTGTCTAGGTGGAGAAGCTTCCCTAGTATTCAGCCTCAAGAAAGAGCAATCATATCAGCACTCAGCTAATCATTAGTGTTGATCGTGGGCTCTCTTCTTGAAGGCAATCCATTTGTAAGACCAAGAGTGATGGATGAGGATGTCCGACAAGGCTGTTGTTCAGGTCTTTAGAACAACAAGAAGCCAATCAACTGACTACAGAAGGCTGCTTCGGTCAGAAAAATCCTTTAAAGTAGTGGATCAGTTCTACCCGAAGTCGGACTGAGATTGCAGCTGTGAGGTGATTATTGCTAACAACTCAGAATAGCGTCCTCCTGCCTAACTTCTGTTCAATTTAC
This sequence comes from Mugil cephalus, assembly GCF_022458985.1. Taxonomy (NCBI): domain Eukaryota; kingdom Metazoa; phylum Chordata; class Actinopteri; order Mugiliformes; family Mugilidae; genus Mugil; species Mugil cephalus. The sequence goes on along the minus strand of NC_061778.1, from coordinate 19,654,371 downwards.
ATAGGTCGAGCTCTTGGCCAACAAAACCTGTGCAGGAAACTGCCTGATCAACAATTAACCACCCACATAGCAGAAAAGACAACCAAACCGTTTCCACAACAACATGCCAACACCACTGGGTGCGTAAACACCGAAACAAAGCGTTAGTGCTGAAAAGGAAGAGGACAAAAAGGAGAGAAAGTAAAAAAAGGAGAGCAGAAGGGAGGAGTTCAAAAAACAAGCAGAGTTCTGTCAAATGAGGGGATGGGCACACAGGTTTGTGAATCACTTCCTTTTCTCTGGTGCGTCTTTGTTCAGGTGTCAATGAGCGTGGCTCAACTCGTTTCCATTTTATGTGCTAGGGACACTGTGTTGTCTTGAGGTCTGATTTGGAGAGCAGCGAAAAAATGCCGTTCCAGGAACAAAATGAAGGCAACAGCATGATACAGCAACCCCACTGTTTTGTACTTTAAAAGGCATAACAAGGCAGATGTATAAAAACAGATAAAATTTCCTGCACGCTTTCAAGTGTCTTTGGGACCGAGTGCCAAAGGACTACAGTGCCGAGTGGAATGCAGCAAGGATGACAAAAATGCTTTTATGTGGAGTTTTAAGGGACAAAACAGACAGAAGAGAAAAGTATAAGGATACTTATCTCTTCTTACTTCCCAGGGAGTGAGAGATGCAGAATAAAGGAGACCAGGAAGGAGGGGAGAACAAAAACGTGAATTGACTACAAGGCAAGCAAAAGACCAAGAATCCAGCAAAGGAACAGAAAGTGAATCCTTTCTGAGATATGGGAATAGGGGAGAGCTCTCTTCTCTGAGCATACATATTAATGCCTCTATTCTTCTTTACATCACACTCATATGAGTTATACCTGATCACATACACACTGGTCTCTAATGTGCCGACAGGCTAATCTGAAGAGCAACAGCTTCCAAACTCAACTGATAACATGCATTCTACTAGGCAGACAAATATGAGTAAAGAAAACAAGATGACAGTGTTGATTCTTCTGTTGTCCATTATCATTTCACTTCATTATAAACATAGAAGATAAGAAGAAACAAAAATAAACAATCATAACATAATAAACCCCATAAAACCATAAAGCCTTTCCATTAGTAAAGCGTTTTCCTGTCTCCCGCATCATTAGTCTGGCAAAGACAAACAGATAAAATTACACATGCATATTTCAGAGTTGAAGCTTATAGGAATCGGTCTAAACTTTATAGTGGTACATTTGTCACTGTTAAAACTGTGCAGACCCCATTTATGCTCTGTCCCTGGCCCTTCAGACATTTTTGCTGTGAGCTAAACATTTATATACAAATCCTTACACATAAAATGAGCAGATTCCTCAGTAGGGTCAGAACAGGGCAACAGTCACATTTATATAGGTGTAAATGAACGGCTAAACTGTCCCTTGAGACGGCCATCATGACTCCAAAATACTGATTTACATGCCACATCTGACTTTTTTTGGGTCATGCTGACATTTTGGATTCCTGTCAGTGTGATGCAACTCTGGGAATACACAAGAAAAAGGATGACACTAAAGGCTGAGTGCCTCACACTTAATCAGACAAATATGTCGCCACACACAGTGCGATAAAAAGGCTGTTATCCGCTGTTCTACGGAGCCAAAAGGAACATCTCATCCTGGTTTTGGGCTGAATCTCACAAAATGTGAAGTATGTCAGAAACATGGCAATGTTTCCCCGAACTATCCTTGACCTACCCTCTGTGCAGGAAGCAAAAAGCATTTGCCTAGAATTTTATATTAGTTATTACTGGATCCAAACAATCAAAACATTCAGCACAAATCTAAATAATTGGAGAGAAATTCATTAAAGATGCCCCATAAATACTTGCGATTCATTTCGCATGCTAGCTAGATCTTAAAAGTCACACTATGCACTTTTTTTTTTTTTAAACCGCAGGCAATGATTACAAACATGCAAATGTATAACAGATTTTGTACTGAAATAGGACTATAAAAATTGTACGTCATGTGCGCAAACACACAACATACACGCTAACCTTAACTTTCCCACTACGGCCAGACTCCGAGCTCAGAGACACACTGGGACATCATCCAAAAGTCCTAAACTGTCTGCCAGCACACACAAACACACACACACACGGCTCGCAGCCATGGACATGGTGTTCATGCCACACTCTGGGAAACGCCCCAGACTGCTTAGGTCTTTGTGCAACATGCAGGCTAGAGCTGGAGGGACGGCTGAGGGCCATTACTCAATCGGAGACAGCTCCACTAGTTGGAAGGATGACATTTAACAAAACAGAGTGGCAGGGAGCAGAGGGACATGGAGGAAGGCTTGGTAACTGTCGCACATACACGGATCTTTATGATGACTTTGGGACTCTTGCGTCAGAGTTGGATATTCTTGTTTGCGTGCGAGAGTTTGGGGATGGATGTCAGAACGCAACACAAAGTGACAGAAGCAGAGCAAAAATAGTATTCGTTAGTACAGAGTGTGTTTAAGCTGCTTCCTATTGTTAAACAAAGCAGCAGTACGTCTCATTGTGGGCTTTTAATAGATCAGTGCGGACAAAAATGTGCACTGCATGTTTTCTGAAGAAACCGTGATAAGGAAAGCCTCATTGCAAGCCAACACCAGGTCAATTATTGTGTGAATCACTTCCAAATTACTGACTTGAAAATGTACTTACTGAAAACAAGAAATTTCTAGTCAGTTGATACACACATTACACAATAAAGACAGTGTTTCAGTCACACAAAGGATTGCATGACTGTGACTTCTCCAGAGGCTTGTGAGTTTAGTGGAGTTTGCCAGAATGACTCAGTTGCCTGACACAGACTCCACTGTCCATCTCCATACAATAGCAGTCTGTATACAACTATTAACAAACATGACTGGTCATAGCTTATAACTGATGACTGAATGCACATGTCTTTCTTGGATTGCCAAGTTCATATCTCTTCCTCCGCTTCATTCTGATTCTGTCACTGGGCGCCAAGATGTCATACCACAAATCACACCCAGTGGGTTTTCAGAGCTTTAATGAGCAGGTCTAAACTAGATCTATGCTCAAATGAAGCCATAAACATGACATATAAATTACCTACCACATCAACCTCTACACATTTAACAAGTGACACAAATACAAAACAGCAAAGAAAAGGCCACAAGTGTTTATATTGACAGATGATTAGGTAAACAGAGAGTCACCAGTTATTGACCTTTCTGCAGTGAAAGCTATTAGTCATAAAACTGAAATCTGTGTGTGAGCCTGAAAAGACTGATGGGTTCTAAAAACCTAAATGGGGAAAAGGCGAGAAAGTTAAAAGATGAGCATATTTGACATCAAACGCATGCAGGCAAGACATTCCAAGCATTAAGACACCTTTGCTTTGGAAGACATTTCCTGAGCCACAAGGAAAACTAGATACAAAAACAGAGGGGAACAACAGGAAGTTCCTCTTTCGACATCATCTAATTGGATGAAGTATATATGATAATGACTATTTTCAGCAGCTGTAAAACAATTGACCATCCTTTTAATATTAAATATTACTTTGTGTCATTTTTAAGTGTGTGTCAGTGTTGCACTTACGATCTAGTCCGTTGACGTAACGGATGGACACTTCGCAGTGTCCCCACACAGCACTGACGATGGGATACAGTCTCTTGCCTTTTAGTCCCCTGAAAGCCACTCCCAGATACTGTCCATCCACCATGAAGCTCAGCGTCCCTTCATCCATATCAAGTATTACTGTCAGACAATCTGGAAGCACAAATGACTCGTCCGGCTCCAGGAAACAAGGGTATGTGGGAGCCGATGTGGAAACGGGGCGGTTCTTCCCGTCATGGTAGAGTCTGTTCCGACCCAGGTCCCAGCCCCACGACTCGGAGTCTGAGCCCACCAGGGCTGTGTAGCCCACCGAGTGTAAAGGTGCTTCAGCAGTGCCTACACCCACAACAGCATGGGTGCCTCTTTGTCTGGCCGGCCAGTGAATCCTCCAGACGTGCAGTCCCCTGGTGTAGCCCACCTTGCCTCGAATACAGTCTGTGCTCTGTGCCACGGGGTGTCGGTGGAACGTCAGCTTGTCGTCCTCCTTGACAAAGACGTTGAGCGAACGATCGTCTGGGTTCCAGGCGTGGCGAAGCTGAGTCTCTGTGCTGGCTGGTGGCATGTCCAGCAGTAAGTCCAGCCTAGGGGGTCGACAGAAATCTGGGCCCCGCAGCTCACGGCGCACTGGCCGGTATGAGGGCTCCCCCCGTACATCCACCGATTTGATGCTGCCTGAGATCTTCTGGCCCATGGCTGGGTAGATCCAAATGATGAAGGCACAGAGGGGAGGGAAATGGACGGGCCAACGGTGGTAATGAGGGGCCAGTAGGTCCTGACGTTACCTCATGAGCACAGTGACAACACGCTGGGTTCTGGGTGGAAAGAGGCCAGTGGACACACGCTGTATTCAGCCAGGGGGAACCACACTCCTGAAACATACACAATAGAAGACGTTATGTATCTGCTACACAGCCCAAATATGGTTTAATAAACAGCTCCTGTGCAGACGAGGACACAGCAATTATTTCTTTCTCATTAGACTGGAACACGTTATGATATATCAATGTTATATCATAGTCCAGTGGAGGAGTAAAGCCTCCAATAGTCTGAAATTGATGCAGACAGCTTGTCCATACATTCATCCAATCCTAGTTTGATATTTGGATATTTCAGAGAAACAACTGACAATGTTGAAATTTGATTTTCAAAAAAACTTTTATGTTAATACATCATGTACCAAATCATTTAAGATATATTATTTGAACTTCTGTGTGCAAAAGCATCCATGCGAGTGAATTCTGACATAAGAATGAGCAAGAATGATTTTAAAGCAATTTGTTAAAGTTTAAATTTATTTCCATCATCTGATTAAAATGGTACAAGAATACACTTGACACTAAAACATATTTAAGGCTTGCAGTCTTTTTAGCAACAGTCATTCTATGAGAAACTCTCCATTAGGTAAACACCAACAAAGAATCAAAGAGGGAATTGCAGAAACTTGCAGCCGACTTCCTGTTAAGTCATGCAGTATGTGCTCCTCCTTAGGAAATCACTCCCTCATCGAGCAAACAATTGTGATGCAACTGATGTGTTATAACTATATGAAAATTCAACACGCTGAGCCATCACAGCAAGTCAGACTGAAAACCCCAACCTACAGCGGTGCACTGTCTCTCTTTACCATCAAGCTGTTCCAGATCGTATGAACTACTTACTCCTTGTCCTCCGTTGCCCTTTCCTGTATGCAATCACTTTGATGTTTTTTCACACTCCTCTATAGTTTCTTAGGAAAGAACTCTGCATGATTCTTCCAGGGAAAGTAGAGAACACTAGCACTGGCCCACCAGGAGGGACGGGCGCAGATGCCAAGTGTGTAGAGCGAATGCTATGAATGACAAGAGTATACACGAATACAAAGGGAACAGGAGCAGTTTTAATGAGAAAAGGTTGCTCTTACCAAATACTGATCTGATTTATTCTTTTTGTCATTATAGCAAAAGAGATAAAATACACACAAACACTGGCAAATTTGCTGTAGGTTTTTAACTAGCTCATATGATTTTATTCTTTTAGCCAGAAGATCGCTGTGTATAGAAGAGTCTTGCATTCACAAAATATATGGGAACTATTCCAAACTTGCTTGAGAGTCATAAAGTTTTCTTCAGCATTAGAGTAGTTTAGTGGGGTTGGCAGTCAACAGCTAGCTTTGCATACTTAGGGTGCTTTCACATGTAGGCTGTTCTGCAACCAGGTTGGTTAATTAGGGCTTGTGTGAACACGGCAACCGCACTCTGTTCTGGAACAAATTAACCAAGTTGACATTGGTTAGATTGGGTGGTCTTTTGCAATGGCTCCCTAGAGCATGTTAGCCACAAAGTGATATACCTACAGTATCATATGAGATGAGATTTAAAAGAGCTTTCCCGACCGTGCACGCTTTCGAATACCTTACAACCATATACATAAACATAGTTTTTAACACTCAACCTAGATACTTTGAACACGTTGTCCAGTGTTCAGTTGCACAGAAAGCTGGTAAAAGAACAGAAATAGAAAATATAGAAAATAGAAAATAGAAATTTTCCTCGCAAAGCTATGACAAGGTGTTGAGGGCGTTTGAGAACTTCTCTGCCTGTAAACATGAACCAAACTACAGTTAATGCAAAATTGTGATCAATTACTCCCAGGATCTGAAGTCTGAATGTAGGTGTGAAAGTATAATTGATTTCTCAAAACCGGTAATAAAATGTTGGGCTTGTAGTGCAGCATGTGGTTCCATGCCTCGTATTCCTGCAAACATAATCCTTCTGGTTTCTTGCAAAATGTTTGAAAATACAAAACACTAGCTTTGGTGTTCAAACTCATACTCATTACAATAAATTCAGGGCTGCCATCACCAGTAACCTCTCAACTAGCGAGCTTCTAGAGGCAGCCTGCAGACAATTAATGAAACACTCGGTGATTAGCTACGCCAGCTTTAGCCTGCAAAGGGTCATGGGGAGCTGGAGTCTATCCTGCTGGTACTAGACAAGGGGGTGGCCTACACTGTCGATAATCTTTTGATAAACTTGCAAATGATTTATGGCCAATAAAAAAAATATATATAAATATGCACATCTTCTGTTAGAAAACCTACGCAGACACTGGTGGGACAAATACCACATAAAACGGAGTTTCTATCACACAAAAACAATGATAAGATTTACCTTCTGTTCAGTCCATTAAGTCCTGTAGTGACATTACCCCGGTTCTCTAGTAGCAATAACTAATGACCATCTTGACCTTTTCGCAACAGGACTCATTTCTCCAAGTAAATAAAATACAATGTTTGGCCATATTGTTCTGACAATAAATGGGAAATATACAGTAGCTCACTACAGTTGGCATAATAAAAGTGAATACTGACACTACCGGAAAAATACCAGAAACACAAAACTCCACACAGAAAGTAGAGGGAGGGAGGCTGTATGAGCCTGGTCACGGTCATAACAAAGACATCTTCTCACATTTTTAGTCTTTCACTTTCAGTGACGAGAAATCACACTTTCCTTTATTGGCCGAGCAATATCTGTAATGTATTTATACAACAAATCCATTTGCACAACACTATCTCGTGACTATGAGCCATGAAGAGAGACAAGCTTTCCATTTCCATATTAATCCATTTATACCACTAGAGATGATGCATGGCATCATTTCTGGATAAATATGTTGTCGATTTATTATACAGCATAATGCATTCACAGACTAAGAAACAACAGGCCACTCAGCATTTTATCAAGGCAGAACATGTAATATGCGTGCCCCGAGCACTCAAACCGTTTTAGATTCTAGGTTCACACCGACCAGTGAAGACTTGAAGCACGGCACTCAAGTCTGGATCACGGCAACTCGATCCCAAACTTGTAGTCAATAAAACATTCTCAAAATGATTAACATGAAAGGCATTAAATGATGTCACACTTAAGGATTCAAACAGAACCGGTCCCTCATTCTTTCTCTGAAACTCCTTTGGGAATATTCAATGTCATCCTCATTGAGCTTCTAGCGTAAGTAGTGAAAATGAAACTTGTATCAACTTCATCCCAGCGCTTGATCATCAGTCCTGCCTCCCTGTGCAGAGCAGTCCCCCACTCTCACTCTCTCTCTGACACGTAAACACACACAAACGGTTGAGCACATTATCGACAACAGCTGCAAAAAATAGAAAAAAATAAATAAATAAATAAAATGGTAAACTGGAACAGGTTTTACTCCAGCGTGCTGGTTAATAACTGCAAGATGAACAAACACTGTGTGAGCCAGATTATTTCAAGTCTCTGATCTGCTACCGTGACGCCAACAGATCCTGACAGTCAAAGATTCAGAGTCCCCGGGTCTTCAAGGATAAAACGGCAATGGTTTAATACGTTCGCACAGCACTATTAATGTTAGTCACAAAGACTAACAAAACACAAAACAACAAACAAAACAACATGTGTATGGTAGCCTTGAATGAGAGAGTTCAAATTAAACTACTCAGACCAGATGATGAATCATTAAAGTCAAAAAATAAGGAAAATGTTAAAGCTAAAAGAGCCTGAAGAATGCACGCAGACCAAAAAAATTAATCAGATGCCCAAATAATTGGCAACAATCTTGTGAGTGTTGCAGGTCTAAATGAAACAAATGGCCACATCTTTAGACCAGCAACCACAAAGTATCCACAAATCATTAATTTTAAATGAGCACAGCAAATTTTGGCTCATTAGCACACAGAGCTGATTCATACTTACAATTAACAGAGGAAGTAACAGAGCCGTCAACTGTGAGAAAGAAAATATACAAATAACATCTCGCTTATGAGGCCAACATCAACTCCTTCTGTCAGGTCTTATTCACTCACTATACAGTAAATAGGAACAACCAATAGTATATGGCAATAAGAGGAGGTAGAAGAAGCTGGTTTCATATTAAAGGCGAGTGGGAGGATGGAAGGATGAGAGTGAAGGTCAAAGTTGGTGAAGAGTGTAAGTGACGAGTGCAAGGGCGAGTGAAGGAGAAATGAGAAAATGGGAGACGGAGGAGAGAAACGCTGTTATGGCATGTGAGTGATGGCGGGAATAAAGATAGGGAAATATAAAGCAAGAATAAAGGAATAATATACGACTTCTAACCCGACACCTCTTCAGACTAAGAGGGCTGACTTTGGTGGAAGGGATTATCCAGCAGCAAATACTGCGGCTCCAAACCGAGAACCATCTCTGCTTCATCTCCCTCATGTTTGACTTGGGGCTCCGTCTTCTCCACCTCTTTAAAAAAGCAGGTCTAAATTTCAGCAGTGTGACATTCCTCCGCTCTGGGTGTAGGAGAAATTGAAAGCAAGGATGAGCTGGCACTCTTTCTTAGATGTGGCTGGACGAGAACCCGCTGCATAATCTTGCTAACTCACACAAGGGAGGCAGTGGCACGGAGAAGGCCGCTGGTAGCGTGACAACCACTGTTAGCATATCAAACACGCACAGCCAGTCTTAACGCAAGCAACACCCACGGGCACATACACGTGAGGCTTAAGGCTTATAAATGCACACTAGTAATGCAGGGACTTTGAAGTAGAATCAAGTGAAAACACACAAATATGCACACCAGCATCGGAACATCAACTGTAGGCAATGACGACACTGGTCTCAGCAGGTACACAAACATTCTTTAAGTAAATGACAAACTGATACCAGTCATCTCGGTATCTACCACGGAGATGAATCATTAGGTATAATGAAAGAGACACATTGTTAATGGCAGCACATGAACTAGAACCTGCTGCTGCAAGTTCGACCATTAAACATACACCATCTGGCATAACATTATGACCATTGATAGAAGCAAATAACATGAGCCTCTTGCAACAATTCAGTGTTGGAAACCTTTGTACCTGACATTCACGTGGATGTTACTTAGACATGTACCAACAACCTAGACCAAACCACACACCCCCACCACACTCATTGCTGGCAGCAGCCATCCCCAGCAGGATGCAGCCTGACACAGACACGCACATAAACAACGGTTTAGGAACGACTTCAAAACTTTCACTAGATCCCAAACAACATGCTGTTGCCAGACACCACAGGGCACCCTCAGAAGGCCCATGTCTGGAGGCACAAGGGAGGCCTACACAATATGAGGCAGATAGTCATAATGTTGTGCCTGATTGCTGTAATTCAATGGTTGCCTGAGAGTTAGACGGATGCAGATGTGGTAATGGAGTGTGGCCAGCAGGTGGTTTGCCAAATCCTTTGAGCGCATCTGAATATAATTGTTAACAGCAGAAGAAGGGTTGAGCAAAGAGACATGCGTCCGTTACAACGTATAAATTCGTCCTCCATTGCCTCCGTCAGGCTGCTAATGATGACTAAAATATCCCAGACCTGCTCACTAAATTGTGGGAATTCTTTAAATTCCTACAACTGACTAAAAAAGTGTTTATTTTAGCCTTTTTGCCATCTAGAGTAATGCCATGGTTGCCAAAGAATGTTGGAAATGTGAAGGTCTCACGGTTACTCTACACTAATATTGTGAGTTGTCATATAATCCACATGAACTCCTGAATCATCTCTCAAAAGCTGTGGCATCTCAGGGATTTTTTATTCGTCATTCGCGACCATACAGAAGGATGAGATAGAACGGAGTTATGGACTCAGGTCCTGGATTTTTCCCCATAGTCACTATAGTTTATAGGCACTAAATAAAAACAGTAGAGATAAGAATAGAAATTTGTCCATCTTTTATTTCTTTATTTTTTGTGTATTTCTTGTGTATTTCCTATTCAGATCTTTGGGATCTAAAGATAAAAATCTAAAACTCCTACCTGCTGTGGGACTCACCTTTTCAAAGTAGAACACACAATGAAATGACTGACTCTTTGTGAGTTGAAATAATTCTTCTGCTAAAACATTTTAGTCACACTGATTTTGCACAATCAGTGTTTTATGTTGCCCTCTCCCAGTCATGGCTACAAAAAGCTTCACAATCTCTTCCTCTGTTCAGAATTTCTGAGGCATGAAAGGGGCAGTGCTGTGACCACAGCTTGCTTATTGCCGTTAACAATTTTCAAAACATGAGCAGAGCAGGTGGATGATGCAAGATGATGCCAGCCTTTGCTTGACTGGAAACAAAGCATGTGACACCAGGTGATATGCGAAGAAACTGGAAGGTTTAATTCCAGCATGCAGGTTTGTTTGGTGCATCGGGCCTGGGGGTTATCTAGAGCTGGATCAAGACTGGAGGTTCATGAGGAAATTCAGCTTTAAGTTAGGGTTGTATTCAGATGATGAATTATAGTAAACTTCATTTCCTCAGACTTTTACCCTATTTTCAGCTAAATAATTTCTTCTCAAAAACCAATGATCCAACATTCACCCTCAAGGGGAGAAGCCAGGAACACACTTTCATTCTTGACACACTTCAACTCTATGAATGAGCAAAAAACTGTAGTTACCTCCATATTTAATTCTACTTCACTATAAACGCTCACTTCTCACTCTAGCCATCCTGATCGGGTATACAATTTATTTCCAAATCTGCTCTAGTATAACCTGACCCTTACTCTTCCTCGACCCAGCTTCCCAAGTTAGATAAGATGTAATTATGAGTCAGGGATTGCACTGTGCCTGAGTACCAGCAGTGTAACGCAATACACAGCCCACAATCATGTGCCGCTCTCCCACCTCTCGGCCACTCACGTGTGTGTAACATTACACTGACAGTCTAATGGTGGCTGTGACCATTCTGAGGAGGACAGAGTGGATCAACAGTCGTTCTTTTCCCCCACAAACAAAGGGAAAGATCTAAAATTCTATTTTACAGAAACATTAATGTGGACTTTAAGTATTAACCCATAAATGTCGTACAGGGCTTACTTCAAAAGAAAAGTAAATATCTCCAACAGCTCTGTAAGACGGCGAATTTCATTCGAGACATAAACTTTAATTTTATTCATTTCAAGATTTTCTCTCGGGCATGTCAACACCCTCAGAAGGCTGTAGCGTACAGTCAAAAAGACCTCTGAAGACTGTCAGCATGGGACGAGACCCAAAACAGCCTTTCAAACAGAGACGGGAAAACTGAGAAAAGTAGCACAAACAAAAGGTCAAGAGACAGAAGTGGGCTGTGAGAAGGAAAGAGACGTCTTACCATGAAAGCATTTCTACGAACAGTCAGCCGGCTCTCACACACTAATGTGAATATTCAACCACAGTAGCCAAGTAGAAGAGTGGGAATACTTGCTCCTCAGTCTATAGTCCAAATTGAGGTCAGCACACAGTCAACAGCCAGACGAGTGTGGGACAGGGCAGAGACAGACAAGAAGAGAGTGCGTTTTGTGTGTCGGTAAGTCGGTGAGTTCCTGCCCGTGACGCGAGGATGGGGAAAAACAGCTTGGCTCCAGTTCCCAGCTAAGACAGGAAAACAGCTGCTGGAGGGAGGAGGGAAGGGAGGGAAGATAGAGGGAGGGGGAAGGGGAGGGCTTAGCGTGGAGCACGCTCAAAGTCTTTCCCAAGCTGTGCAAAACCACCCACTCTCTAAGAGATACGCTGCCTGCGCTCCTCGAGGAGAGACGACAGAAAGAAATGTGGCCACACACAAACACACATATTTGCAGATTAACAGCCCATTTTCACTTTGCTCTGTTGTACTGGACAATGGACAGAGGACCAGTTAAGGGCGGGGGTGGGAGGGGCTCTTAAAGAAAGCATAAAACCACTGAAAGCGTAAAACCCATCAACTGCATCTCGGAGCCTAAAATGTGCCATGTGAATGTGCTGACTGTCATGCCACTCCATCAGTAATGACAGCTGATGTCAGTCGAGCATCTGTCATTTGGCTTAAGATTTCATTTCTTCCGTAGCATTGCACTGGTCTCTAGATGATACATTTGCAGATAACATTTTTGTGCACGAAATACGCACTGTCTATCTAGTCAAGTCATAGAACAACTTTAAGTGTGAAGACAGCGACACATTTACGATCTGCATTTACTATGGCTGTTTTTTCCCTCTTCTCCTCTGTTCCGACACCATCCCCCGCTCTCTACCTTTATATCCACGCTTCTCTCACTCATCTTTCTCCTCGGAGACGAGGAAGTCCTCCTCTCTGTTGTTACCCCCTCCTCAGCAAACACGCAGCAGCATTCCTCTCTGCCTGCTGACACTCTCCAGTCTTCCGAGGGTTTATTACTGAACTCCATACACATTAATACGATATGACTTGGCTCAAATTAACTCTAGTGAGGAAACTCACACTGTAGCATTCACCGTACAATCCACAACAGATTCAAGACCACCCATTCGCGCTGGAGGCTCCCGCTGTTCGAGGGACAACCTTGTTTTGACAGGGCGTGGCGTACTGATAGGAGTGCTGCAAGATGCTGGATGACCTCAAGCAAAGATTAGAAAGGGCTACTACAGTCAACAGACATCACAAACCTCGGTAAAAAGATATTTAATCGTGTCATCCGGTGCAATACCAAGAACCAGGACGGGACAGACACAAAAAGTGTGGGAAACTTGTAAGAGAAACTAAAAATAAAGTGATAGGATAGTAAATAGGTCAAGCCAAAGAATTAACATACGAGAGAAAGTAAGACCGGAGCAAGTGGAGAGTTGATTCAAAGGGAGGACGGCACACGTTTTTTTTTCCCATGGCCTGATGTCAAAGTGAGCAGGAAAACCTGAAATGCAGATTAGTGTTAGCATGCCAACATACAGATCAAAGAGTCTAGGCGGACAAGGTTGTGAACTAGTCAATATTACATTCAACTTAGACACGACACACCCAAGTTTAAGTAGCAGCTTATTCATGACTTCGTTGGCAAACCTTTGAGGTTTTATGGGCTGAAGGCATCATCTCAAATGCCATTATAGTACACACTTGCATCGAAGCTTTTTAGATGTACGAACATTCAGCAAGATCCTAGAGTCTATTTACATGTAATGACTATAAAATGCACTGCGCAAATTACAATAAGATGCCTAAAGTCAGAATACAGTCCAAGCATTGGCAGTAGACATTAGGGCTGAGTTTAAAAACTAAATAGCTGTTTGATTGAAATCAGTCTTCACTGGAAAGAACTGATGTCAACATACAAGATCCTCTGATCAGTTTTTAAAAAAATGCTTCATATACTTCATATACTATACTTCATGCACGCTCTCAGTACAAATCTCGATGTGGTGTCGCAAGACTGGTTGCGCGCGACAAATCTTGCAGACAGTCCTAGTACAATTCCCACAATACTGGACATGGTCAAGTGCTTTTTTAATGAGCACGAGAACTGGGGAATCCATTGTGAATACTTCAGCCGCTTGTTTAAAACGGGGGGGAATGACAGGGGCGTACAGTCACTGAGTTCACTTGAAATCACTGTATGACAGATGGTGAAATTCCTGTTGTAGGGACAGGTCACGTTTCCTGAAACTACAAATGTTTGCTGCAGAGAAACAAAATCTCCACAAAAATAATACAAAATTCTGTCTACGTACCGACTCAACAGTTTAATATAATACTATCCTACAATTTCTAAACATAATTTCCACAAGGGAAATCAATGAGCTACAGTTAAGACCAATACAGCATTTAAATCGGTTCAGTCCGTATTTGTACCAAAGTTCAGTCACATGTTGGATGGAATATCGCGGGGCTGTTTTGCTCTTAATGCTGTTAAAGGCTCATCTGGTTCAAATGGATTCTTTTTGACACAGGAGTCCTGAGTTACGTTTACTACTATACTGCATGGTTTACATAGCGCCATAGCAACCATTGTATTATTTACAATGCCATCTGTCTTTATTTGCCTGTAGCTCATTAGACTTCCATGACAGAGGCCAGGATTTGACCCCCAGTACAAAGTATTTCATCTGAAAATGTTGGACAGGGCTACTGTAATTTGATGACCGCTGCAATTTTATGCTGCTTATGTTGCACCCGAGTCATGCTTTATCACAATTCTGAAGTGAGCTGTGACAATTAGGTTCAGTGACTTACAGGAGGCTTCCGCAGCATGAAACATTAGGCAAGACTCTCCAAGCCTGTCGAGCATATCAGCTGCTTTTAGGTGAGGGCCTGTTGAAAAATTTAGCAGGGGCCTTGGATCAGTTTCCCTGCGCCCACAGGTAAGTCTGAACCAGTCTGATCAGGTTTCCACAGCTGGGTTGCAGAACATGGGGTAGGGCAAGGAAGTCTCTCATCACCGCTAATATATAACAGTACATGGCTGTTCCGTTTAGAGGCCTAAGTGCAGCTAAAAACACAGACGTTGTCGCTGCAGTATGTAACCTAGGCAGAAACTAGATGTGGGATGGGAAACAAACCTCTTAATCCATCTGAGTGCAGGTGTGTTGAGAAAAGTGCATCTCTGCCAGGTCAGCGGGGCGTGGGTCACACAATGAAAGCTCTGGTTATTTCCTGTTGAGAAAAGACCCAATGGTTTGATTAGGGTGCCATAATCAACTAAATGCCTTGTCGGTTGTTTTACAGCAGCCAAGAAAATGGTGCTTTTATTATGATAAACTACTGCTGGCAGAGAATGTTCAGTCAACAGCATCGGAGGCCGTAGTCTGATCCAATGTTTTGCATTATACATTTGAGAGTCACTAAAGCGCTGGTAGATGTTCTCCAAACAACAAAAGCTATCCAGCTCGCATTTACGCCAAGATGAAACAATAATAGGGTGGTGACAAAGATACACTGCCTGTCCAAAAAAAATAAATAAAAATAATTCGCTGTCGCCACCTGGATTTAAACTAAGCAAATAGAGTTAGTCTGTTTGACAAGGGTCAAATCATTGGCGTGCATCAAGCAGAGATATCATCTAAGGAGACTGAAGCAGAAACTACTAAAATTGGAAGTGTCCAACGCATTATTAAAAACTGGATGGATAGTGTGGAACTATCATCTTCAAGGATAGAATTTGGTCACTTAAACGTTTGGTGAAATCAAATCTAAGAAAAAACAGTAGAAGTCATGACTATGTTTAATCATGATCTAAGAGCATTTCCACACATACAGCGTAAAGGGAACTCAAGGGACTGGGACGAACAGCTGTATATCCTTAAGAAAAGGACCAGTGAGGCTAACCAGGAAAAAAGGCTTTAAATTTGCTAGGGAGCATAAATACTGGACTTTGGAGCAATGGAAGAAGGTCATGTGGTCTGATGAGTCCAGATTTAGCCCTTTCCAGGGAGCAGATGAAGTGACACCCCCATCAACCCCAATTCCTACTGTACAAGTATGTGGAGGCAGCGCTATGATCTGGGGTTGCTGCAGTTGCTCAGGTCAGGGTTCAGCAACATTACGCCCAAAGAATGAGGTCAGCTGACTACCTGAATATACTGAATGACCAGGTATCCCATCAATGGTTTTTATCTTCCCTGATAGCACAGTCATATTCCAAGATGAAATGGTCAGGCACACATTGTGAAACAGTCAGTGTGTTCACATGCACAGCTTAAGCGCTATGCTCGAAATTCTACTTTCTGAATGCAGCCCTTGTTCCAGTTGACATGCAGCAGGAAAAAAAAAATCAAATAACTGATGGGAACATGTCCTGCTCTTCCACAATAGGTTGCGATATGTGTCTTTTCAGCGGGTTAATACCATGTTAATACAGCCCCCTTTAGGTTGACCTATTACGTCATATAATAAACATGATTCGTTCGTGGAGCAGACCGGCATTCCTAACAACAACCAGATGGATAATAGCACACTTTTTTTTAAATCTCGTACGTAATGTGCGCACTACTCCTGGTGCAGAAAAGATGTGCACTATCCCTCAGGTGGTTCTTCTACAGGCTCTGTTTACCTTCTTCTTCTTCTGCAATTGGCTTGCTCGAATGTTTTTGTTCCGGGGTCACATGCCAGCGCAGAGGTTCTGGAGCACGCGTTATCCTGTTGTAGTCCAATTAACCGTACACATGTCAGAGAAAACCGAATTCCAATCGCATTAACTGGGTGTCTTAATTGGATATGGAGAACTCCATATTTTAGTAACAACCGGATTAAGTTGTCCAGTTAGAGTCTAATTAAGGTAATAATTTGTCTTTTTCATGTGCATGTAAACACACTGAGTGGTTCAGGGAGTATGAGACATCATTATCACACAAAGATTAGCCTCCACACAGTCTACACCTTAAGCCTATTGTGAATCTTTAAGATCTGCTGGAGAAGGCTTTGTGCAGTGGTCGACTCTCACATCAAAACAAGATCTTGGTTTTAAAAAATAAATAAATAAATGAATGGAACACTGGATGGAAATAAATCTCACTGAAAGCAAAAGCTCATCAAAACAATGCTACAGCAAATGTGTGCTATAATCAAAGCTAAAGGTGGTCCAATGTCCAGTGTATATTAAACCTGAAGGAATAAAGAATGTTGGGAGGGGTTCTGGTTTTATGAATATCTATGACCCTGGGCAATCTTAATGTTCATCAAATTTTTAGACAACCCCTCTTCAAACATAAAACAGGCTTGTGTGTGTAGAGGTACCTCATGGATAATCTAGGCATCTAGCAGCGCCCTTGTGTTGTTTGTGTGTAGGCTTGTGTACACATTCTTGCCAGTGGTTACATG
This sequence comes from Mugil cephalus, assembly GCF_022458985.1. NCBI lineage: Eukaryota > Metazoa > Chordata > Actinopteri > Mugiliformes > Mugilidae > Mugil > Mugil cephalus. The sequence continues at coordinate 19,637,223 of NC_061778.1, read as the reverse complement.
CTATTCTAATGAGCAACAGGCGTTGGTGACACGCCAAGAGATTCAACAATTCTGCAAGTAGGTAAGAAAGAGGAGGACTGCAAGTTAAAAGACACATTTCACGGCGCAGCATGTTCAGTGTTCAAAATAATTTCAAATGCAAAATAATTTCAAATGCAAAATAATAAAAATTCAAATGTTTTGGAAGGAGTGCTGTGTGCTGTTGAATAAGAAGACCAAAATACCCATAGTGGTTGGCCTGCTGTGAAGTCTTCTCATTTCACATGTTGGAATCAGAATACTGTAAAACAATGAAAATATGTTCCTGGCAAATATTCTACTGATTATTGAGAAAGAAACGGATTAGGAAAATTTAAATGTGTTGATTTTCTGGTTCAATTCTACTGAATATCGATACTTCACTTTCATAACAATGCATTCCTAAAAATCTTGCTCTATGGTTATGCTTTTGTCCAGCTCTTTTAAAATTCAATATGCTGCTGCATGTAAGCTTGCGGGGATGATGCTGGTCTGACAATTGTATCTTTTGTCATATTCTAGATGTCTCATGAGGCAGCAGCAAGATGTTCAACAAGTGGGTGCAGAAAATGGCACACTTTAAAAATGGATCCCATTACTGTAACAACTCTGGGATACTTGACTGATTTGAATGGGAAAATCCACTTTTTGTTTCTTTATTCCTTCTCTAACCAGCACGGTAGTCTCCAGTAAAGATTTTCTAGTTTGTACAAGATTAATTTGTTCTTTTCAAACCTTATAAATATTTAATGTGGGTTTTTATTAATGAGTCAGTGCAGGCCAGATACTGTTGTTGGAGGGGGTGTACTGCAGCAGCTTTGGCACCAATATTACTCCCTGTGGTCAAGTACTACTTTACTCCACTAAAAGTCCATCTGCCAAGTAAAGCACTCAAAGCACTGGCTGCACTTCAAGTGTAGCTACAGTAACTGACGAGTCTTCAAGTGTTGCGCAGCAGAATGTGGGGCACTTGTACAGATCAGCAGTAATCAGTGTGATGCTGGGTACTTAAATAAAAAGTATCTTTATCCTTTGAAGGAAAGAAAACCTTCTAATTGAAGTAAACAAGGATACCAACGATATAACGACTTTCACCACTTTCACCCCCCCCACGTAAATGTGTTCAATGAGAAACCATCACATACTGGCACAATTCCGTCCCTTCACTCCTTACACAAACACTTCCAAAAGTGACAAGTGACAATTACACATTCAAATGGGCAACAAGGGAATGTTTGGGAATGAAAAGAGTGTTGGGTTGGTGCAGGGACGGTTTGGAAAGCGGTGGGGTTGTAAAAATCAATTTACCATTAACGGAGAATTGTGAATTATTGTAGCAATTAAATAAATTGCAGAGCACCAAAGCACCAGCACCCCTCCTTAGACATCGAGGTCCACTCAGGCATTGATTTCATTAGCAGACATGACAATGGGACTGGGCTGATTTATGAATATATTTTCAACAGATATATGATGCCACAATACCATTTATGTTGGGGTTTTCACAGGCAATGTTAATCCTAGGGTCTCTAGGGTCTAATTAACTACCAAAATGGTCTCACACCAAATTGGAAATATTTTTGAATGTCTCACACAACATCGTGTTTACGTTGTTTTTCCTATTGCTCGCGAAAGCATCCGTTTTTCTTAAGACAGTATACACCCCAATGCCAGGGTCTTGTGAAACACTGATTTATATAAATATGGTTTGTGTAACCCATTTCTCTAAAGGCATGCTCCCTTTTCTCCTGGTTTCTACGAACAAACATCCCTACTCACAAGTTTTCCTGCAAGATGGATGATACTCCATTTAATCTGTTATTGCTCTTAAAACTAAAGTAGTATTTTGTCACCCATCCCAGGAAACGTTGCAATAGTGAAAACGTTGAAGTGTACAGCTGTGTGTTTGTCATTGGCAGAATAAAGGAGGACAGAAACTCCTCAACTCCTTTGCACATTTCTACCACTACAGTCAGTTTCAACACCATATCTTAATAGCATTACTTGGCCCTGCTTTTTAAACCAACTGCTTTTCGGGCACACACACCTGTATGTGCAAACCAATGCACAAAAAAAAATCAAACAGAAGTAGCTGGCAACAACAACATAACAAATTCAGGAGCTCAAGAGAGGCCAGCTCCGTACAAGTGCATCCACAGTCCTCGTTCTTCTGGTTTCCACTGAATGACGAACACAGGCTACGGATGCAGAACATATGTTATAGTTGGCTGCCGATTGTAGTCTGTGCATTGTGTTGAAGTGCAACTTTTTGGCCCAGACACATTACAGTTGACCATGTCAATTTAGTGTGTCTGGGTCTAACACTACAGTCATTGAATGCACATTGGTCAGACTCCATGCCAGCCACAAGCACATTTTTAATCAGAGGGAATCAGTGGGAAACATTAAATAAACCTGGTTTATTTAATACAAGCTATTTATCCTGTTTTTGATAAACTGGTTTTCCAGCTGTATGCTGTCTAAGGAACCCGTCTTTCATGCTTGTGACATCTTACGTGATGCTTTGACGTACAATGGAACATTTAACCTGAAAATAAAAATACCAATATGTATATTTAGAAAACCTCTTGAAGAGCAGATCAGTAAACAGGGAAATAAATCACAGAACACATAAATTGGTCTATAAAAATATTTCCTTAGCAACAAACCCCAGTCAGTGATTTAAATAAAAATAAATCACAGGTGCAACGATTTAAAAAATGATCTAATGATTTAGTTTGGTGGCAGCAGGATGGCTTTCTTCCAAACTGTCAGAGCTAGTGAAAAACAAGTAAACACATGCAGGCCCACACATCCAACGGATTCAGGCTCTGATAGTGTGTGGTGTGACCAAACAGCAGGGCGGCTCACACGGCTCAAACAGTAGCACTGCCCATACGCAGCTCCAGTAACAGTCAGTGATATGATGTAGTGCGCTGGTGTGGAAACTAAAGTCAAGGTGACACAGAAATATCAGAATAGTAACATAACCCCCTAGAGAAGCAGGCTACACCAGGGACGCCTTCTCAACACATATCATATCATCTAAACCGTTATGAAAAATGGCAAAAATCAGACATTTTGTTCAAGGGATTTTTTTCTCTAATGTAACTACTTTAATTTAGTTTTAAATCTACATCGAGTCCCTGCATTTTAACGTCGACGTTGCTTTCCAACATACATGACGACCTCTTTGGAGGCGCTTTGTAACAACATTTCTTTAACTTCCAAAACTGGAAAAAAGGCATCAGTTATGTGAGAACTGGTTTTATTCTTCAAATTACTAATTTTGACGTTTTTTTTTTTTTTTTATCTGGATGAAAGTGTGCAACCCTATAAATGTCTTACAGTAGAGTCTGTCTGAACTGTGCAGAATTATCACAATCAATGTTCTATGATAGGCACCTTTGAGATGTGAGCATCTTGAAAAGCTATCAACACGTCTGCTTTCCAACAAGGTTCAACGGTGTCGCACTAACAAGGCCTTTTTGAGCATAACCAGGCTTTAACGCTCTCAGGAACGTTCCAAATGTTGGAGCATATATTGAGCTGTCGATACAACCTTCGTCCTCGTCATTTTATCATCCACGTATAATTATGAGAAATGCCAGTTTGTCATGAATCAGGTGAAATTCCAATTTAGCTCGCAAACACTTGGGAATGCAATTTAACAGAAATGTGTCTCCCACCAAAGCCTTGCATTTATAGGGAACTGCAGCTTATGATAATTTGACATTTTTAATGAAGGCTTGAGGGAAGAGGGGGTGAGCAATTCATCAGCAGACAGCCCCTGGGAGATTACGGGCTGTGATGATTCCCAACCTCATGTGTTTCTGTCTAAAATATTCTCAAGTGACCAATCACTTGTACTGTCCAAGTCAGAGTTATATATGGTACCAGTGAAATGAGCAACTTAACTATGCACTAAAGATGCTTGTCAGTCAGTGCATTTATATGCACAGCTTAATCAAACTATGCTCAAAATTCGACTCTGACTACAGTCCTTGTCCCAGTTTACATGCAGCAGAGGAAATCGAATTAAGGACGGGGACATGTCCTCCTCCTCCACACTAGGTGGCGATGTGTCTTTTCAGCAGGATAATACCACGTTAATATGGTCCGTTTTCCGGTTGACTTATTACGTCATAATAAACATTCATGCGGCAGACCGGCATTTCAAAGAACAACCAGGTAGATAATAGTACAGCTCTTTTAATCTCCTACATAATGTGCGTGCTACTTCTGGTGCAGATAAAATGGGTGCTATCCCTTCTTCTACCGGCTCTGTTTACCTTCTTTGGTTTTCTTCTATGTTTTTGTTCTGGGGTCACGCGCTAGTGCAGCGGTTGCGGTGCTTACGCGCACACGTTATCTGAATCCATCCAATCCAGGCATAAACATGTTCACATGCACTTATGTTGCCCAGCCAGAGTTCGATTAAGGCAATAATTTTTTTTTTTTTCCCACATGCATGTAAACACACTGAATGTGTGTGGAGATAAATAACGTAAGAATCCTCAGGTGCCTCACCACCCCCTTCTTGGAATGCTGAATGAAACAGACTGCTGGGAATCCATAAACACAACCACACCTGCGCTTAAATAAGACTGAATGATTTATAAAATCTCTAGACAGCCACCATGAGTCATTCATTTTCTGATTTTTTTTTTCTTTCATCCTTTTCTTACTGCCAACCTTTTTTGGGTGCGAGGCATTTCATAATGACCACATTTGAAGACTTAGAATACAGAACCAACGTGAGAGATTTCTGAAAGGCTGCAGCATTAGTTCAGCATTTAGTCAGCTGTAACCAACCATCAGTAGCAGCACACAATTAGTGTGTGTATAAGCTGGAGCGATGGCTTATATACACAATAGGCAGTAGTCCTGTGTTGCAAATATTACATAGTATGTACCTTGCTTCTCTGGCTGAGGAGAATCCAACTCTTCATTTCGTTGCTGTATTCTTTGTAAAAACAACAGACAAGACAGTGCAGAGACACCAAGCGGGTAAACAGGTTTGTTTTAGATATAAAAATCTTGTGCTCACTCCTCATTCACACATAACACGTGCTAGATCCGTTGGTCCCTCACTGGTAAGAGATACACCATTAAATGTTGTAAAAACAGGAACAAATCGTTACGTGTTTTTGCTACCGGTCTCAAAAAAAAAGTTGCAACACTGCAAAAAGTGTAGAGTTGTGTGTGTGCCATCTGCAGAGCGGGGAGGACAGAAAGTGCTCCACTCTTTGACATATTTCTCCCACTACAACAGCCAGTTAAGACTATATCTCAACAGCATTAACTGGCCGTGATCAAAAATGACTCGACGTGCTCAGCATGTCAGCCACGGGACGGTTCTGACAACACGGAGCCTGACTGGGAGGCATGTTAGCAGATCAAAAGTGCCATGTCATTTTAGCAGCTAAACTAGCTCAATCAGCCATACAGCTTGTGGCCTCATCTACCCCCGAGATAATAATTCATTAGCTACAGTCAAACACGGTGTGAATTTACTTGGATAATTAACGGGCTGCTGTGCTCAAGGACTTGATTTGGGATCTAATTAAAAATGCAAAACTACAATGTGAAAAGAAGGGGGAACAAAGCTGATGTGAAAAGTGTCTGTTCGGTTTTTGTGTCTCTTTGATCCAACCTTTAGCTTTCCCAAAGTCCCACAAACACACAGTCTCAAAGACAAGTTAGTTTGTCATAACTGAAGGAAGAGCAATAGAGCGATAAAGTGCGTTACTACAACACTTTATCCAAAAAAACTGGATAATAAAAAATTCCAGACCGCAGACAATTGCTACTTTAAATGATACATTTTACTTTGCATCACCTTGAACAAAATACATGACCTACAAAACCTCAAACATTTTAAAAGTATAAAGAAAGGAGAGAGACTGCGAGGGTTCTTTATATGGAAGCCACCACTGCGAACAAAGATCCCCACACCCCGCCGGTTACCTTGCAGGCAACAAAGATGTTGAACGTCAGTGGAGCAACTAGATCCCAGTAGTGTACATCTATGAGCACACAGGATAGCTCAATTATTCATGTCAGTGTAGCATGGCTAAACAATGGCTCGGCTGCTGGGGTGGCTGAAACAAGAGATGTGTGTGTCCAAGTCGAATAACAAGAGGTTTAAGTGGTTTAAAAATGGATACCAAAAACAACATCTGATGGGTTATTTATTTCTTCTTTTTTTTTAATCTGCAGGACCGAGCAGCGTAACGTAATCCGAGAGGAAAAGTGGACAAAACATATCATCTGTGTATCATAGATATGTGAATCAGAGATGGTTAAAATCCAGAGGAGGCAACTTCAGACATAATGTGAACTAGCTTAACTTTATAAGAGCTAAACTGAAACTCAACTGTGCTATAAATTAAATTTGTAGGCGCTCCATTTAATCTTGCATAAAATTGTGCATAGAATGTCACAACTCAACAGCATTAGATTTAGTACTACTACTCATTTACTATCTTTCATAAGATGAACTGCACAGACTGCTGCATTTGTCGCTAAACCCAAAATTTGTGTTGCTGCAGAAACTGAAAGGCGAACTGATACAAAACACGTCTTATTCTATTTGCAGATATTTTAATAGTGGGGACAACATCATAGTCGACTGTTAGGCGCTTTTTCTTTAAACAACAGTGAATGGAAGTGTTGGAGATGGGGCTTTAGCTCCTGATGAACATTTTAATTGAAATCAATGCAATGAAGGAAAAAGTCTATGACAACTGAACTGTCTGAGGCAGAAGGAGTGTGTTTATATGCTGCTCTGGCCACTGAAAGCCATGGACAATAAATTGCATTGTGGGCCTACTGCCATCCGCATTATCAAGTCATATAATTATATTTCTAAGGAGGTGAACGTCAGGTTACGGCACACCTACCGATTAGATTTGACATAAACACATTAATTAAGCTTAACCCTGAATGTAAACCCAAGAAGAAGGTGTTGAAAAGTTTCTCATGATAAAAGCACAGAAGTGAGATTGCAGTTTTTAAAAGAAAGTAAATATGTCATTACCGCAGATCGCTCCTCCTACAACAGTAATTATTTCTACTACAAAGTGAAGCTTTCCGTTCTGTTTTTTTGGTTCGCTCACATGTCATAACTCTCTACTTTCACATTAACATGCGTTCGCTCCGAGCTCTCCGTTACATTACATGGCACGCTGCCACACATGACTGCACTTTTGCACCGACATGCACACACCACTGCATGATCCTCTGTCGGCATGTGTACATGCCCTCACACTGACCCAGTGGTCCGGGCACACTGTTTTGCATGGTTGATTGTTATGGCAGGAAAACAGACGAGGACAAAAAGCAGACGGCATGCAGAGGATAAGCAGTCAAATGTTGTGACTGCACTGAGTGAGGAAAAAAACTATAGATAGAACCGAGTCCCTGCTATTAAGGTTAAAAACGACGCTGTAGCTGCAATGCTGAACTAAATACATAATGCACTTTGTCAATACATGAAGAGCATGCTCATTGTCAAAGAGTCATTTTCATTCATAGGAGTTTGTAGCTCAGTGCAGCAAATGATGGAGCGCCTTGGTGTACCAGTATAGAAACATGTGGGAGGAAGCTTCTTCCAGGAGGAGCACTTTACACCACATCCTTCTAAGATCTGAAAGATAAACAGCCCCAGTAACTCGTCTTTCTCTCTCCCGCACTCCGCCGGGAAGAACATTTATCATCTGCCCAAAGAGCCGGGTGAGAACCCAATTCTGAGCGGCGACAGACAATGCTGGCTGACATGCAGTAACTATTCAGTTATAATCATGCACCCAATTGTGCTAGTGAGGGTCTTATGTCCCGTCTAATCAATACAGGCTATCTGGAGCCAGCGGCGCTGTGTTGCTATCAGAGACATGCAGGTGATGGAGTGGGCAGTTAGGGCTTTGTCTTTCCTATGATCCTTTCCAGTAGAGTGGAAGTAAAATAATGCTTTGCATGCAGTTCATGCCGTTCAATCGACCTTATCAGGACAGGGTAATAAAAATAACTGATGGATTTTATCTTTTGCGCTCCCCCCCACCCCCCTCACCCCTCAAACACACACACACACACACACAGTGGCAACCCAAGGGAAGAAGTATGTCACATTTATGACTGGTACAAAAGAGTATTTACAGGCAATTATTCTCTACCGGTAATACTTTACTCTAAAATCATTAAAATGGCTCCAAGCTCGTCGTATCCTCAATTTCTGCAGCCGTCATTAAAACGGCCTTAAAGAGCAACTAAACGCGAGTGGCAACAATTTAAAGGAGACGTTCAATTTAGTGTGAGCCACTCAAGTGATTAGATTCTATTACACAAGAGAACGGCTGGCCTTTTAAATTGACCTGCTGTCCCGTAAAGCCCAGGGTTGGCCCCGCTCGGCACCGGATTGCTCTTAATGGGATTTCACAACATTAACATTCTACTGAGTCAGCATCAGACACCCTGGCCACAGTCCCTCTCCGCTCAAACAGCCTACGCTCTCAGTGTGCGTCTGCACTGCCCCGTGTCTGTGTGTACACACAAGTATCTGTGTTTGAGTGAGTGTGGGATGGAGGGGGATGTTGGGACGCTGCGTGGAAAAGGTAGGCATTTATCGGACATGATCTGGTTGCAGTGGAATCTGTCCAGCAGATAACTGCAACGCCACCTACACACTACACGACATCAAAGTTGTCAAATTGCTCTACTGATCACATTACAGAAGTGTTCTAGTATGGGGGTACCTTGAACTCGCTGTGCCTTGCACATTGTACAAGTAATCAGCAACAGGTGAGGTCACACATGACGATTAAGGCAATTCTCTAAAAAGGAATTCCAAACTGAGCTGGGTTTAACACCACATGATGCTCAAGAATTCATGAGGAAAAATGGCACAAGACCACCACAGTTCTTCCACCTAAAAAAGCGACTTGACCCAAGTTGTTTGTACGCCAATTTGCTTTTTGTTTAGCTGAAAATGTGGAGCAGCATAACACAGTCATACTTCTAACAGAACGCACATCCTGTTGAAAGACGACTGCACCAAGTGAGAGAGCAGAGTTCATTAGAGGTGAGCTTTTAGAGGAAGAACTTTAATTGTCATTGCACAAGTTACAAAGATATATATATTTAGTATTGGAGACAGAGAGATAATAAAACTTCTTTCACCTACAATATAAATGTATTTGTGCTAGAAAAAGACTCTGGGGCTGCATCAACCCAAAGATGTAATCGGTTGTGTCAAGTGTGTGAATTCACTGGTTCGTATGCAAGACGTTGATGCGCTGCAATATTTATGTTCTCAATCTACCTGAGCGCGTCCAAAGTGGGTGGGATTGTTCAAACAGAAACTCAATCAGACTGATGATTTGCAAAAACGATTACATAGCTCAAACACAAGCATCTAAAAGCTTTCTGGTCTCAAAACAACACGATAGCATGTCAACTACCATCACACATTTTCACAAAGCTAAAAGTGATATTTCTGAAATTTTGCCTAAGTGCGCGTTTCTATTGAAAGGCGTTTTGCGATTGAGCTGCAACTCTCGTCTCGCGATATCCCACAATTCTCTTAAATTCTCGTCACGTGAGACTTCGCTTTGAGGAAGATGGACTTCAAATGAACTGGTCACATGACCCCCTGCGCCATCTCCAGTGACAGAAAATTGCTACTGCACTTTTGCGATAAACTGCCTCCGCCATGTTTTGGATCTCAATCACATGTGGGCTAACCTCATTGTGCCACTTCCCAAGATTTGTAACTACAATGAGACTTCTAACAAGAGAATACAGGAAATGGTTTGTATGTAAAATAAATACATACATAAATAACTAAAAATCGACCTGAGAAATTCTATGAATCGGATCCTTAAAAACAGACATTTTTCTGAATTGGGAATGGGGGCGTCGATGTTTAAAACTAGCCTAGAGTTCATGTTAAAGAATGTCGTTATAAGAAACCGACTGATGGTAAAGGTTTCTGGTTAATATTCTGTGTGTGCGGTCTTTTGGTTACTTTGGGTTTGCGTTGAATTAAACATAATGAAGAACTCCAATAGTTGACCCCTGAATACCGTGAAGCAGGGCACGTTTATGCCACCTACCCGCATAGCAACGCTAAGGTCAGATGATGTCGTACTGGGGTCAAAGCCCAGGCGGTTGGAAGAGGACTGCAGGGGTCAATAGTTCTCCCTGCGATGAGAGGAGACGAGCCGGCTTTCAACTCAACTGCGCTCATTAACATTTAAAACCATTTATCATGCCCAACTATAATGGAGTTGTCCTAAGAGAGACCGCTACATGCTGAAAGATTCTGGGCTTTGTTTATTGTGCCAGCCGCAGCTGAAAATGAGACCAACAACCACAACAGTTAGCCTAGCTACTACATCAACCAGCCATGTTCTCCATACCACCATCTGCTGTGGTCCACCCACACAAATCTCTCCTAACACTTGATCTGGACAGTAGCCTGCCAATGCCCAGGAGGGCAAAGCAGATGGTGTGGTTACAGGCAAAGCATTTAGCCTCGAATAGCAGGCAAGCTTCAAATCAAATGGAAACTGAATGAAGCCTAATTCGCATTGCTCTAGGACATCAGGCTACACTGTTTACTCACCTGGGGCAGTGTTAGCCTTTACTTAAATAAAAAAACAAAGATAGGAAATGGATTGTGCTGCTGCCATGGCTGCTACTTTAAAAACTCTGAAAAACATAAACAACTTTAGAAAAAGGGAGCCAATTTCAGGAGGGAAAAAAATTATGGAGGGATGGGGCGTTAATCAATCAGCAAACACTCATTAACTCAAACAGTTCTCTGTTGAATGGAGAAAATCTTCAAGAGGTAGACCGTTTTCCATTCAAAGTCGGTTACTTTCTTACTGACATCGGCTTTACACGTTGCGCCATTAAGCACAGCTTGATTCACTTAGTGTGGCACTAATGTCTTCTTCATGTTTCTGCGCATGAATGAGTTTCTCACAGGTCGTCTTTGAAGGCGAATCTTTTTAATGGACTCGTGTCTATCGCTGAAGCTCAACCTCTGGCTGTTTAACAAGTAAGACCGTTTTATATATATATATATATATAAAAACAACCGAGCAGCTGCAATTACTTGTGCCGAAAACACGAGTGGACGCCAAATACACGGAAAAGACCTTCGGTTTAGTTAGTTTCGTTGTGCTTTGTTTGCTTCGGAGCAATGAAGCACTAAAACGGCAAAATATTCAGTGGAGTTTGGAAAAAAAAAAGGCTCCCGTCTCCGGGCTGTGTGTGAACGGACCGTATCGGCGCTTTCCCTGTTTCGGGAAAACACATGAAGAAAGTTTCTGTTTTGTTTCTAGATATGTGAAGGGATAAGTGGCCACAGAATCACGGATTTGACTCTTGCTCCCAGCGCTGTACTTATATGACACTGCGAGAAAGGAAAAAAACAAACTTACCATAAGCAACCTTACAGCGAGCAGGTAGGAAGGCTTCGAAGGAAGGCGACCCGTGAAAAAAAAAAAAAAACTCACGACGCCAAGTTTCCTCTTTCCTCAGCAAAAAAAAAACAGCCACTCAAACTTAACTCGTAACATGCAACAGTTACGCAGAACAGTTTGAAGTAAAGAGGAAATATACCCGGTCGGAGAGGGTGTTTGTCCGTGTTGACGAAGTGGAAGGGCGCCTCACGGGGAGCAGGCGGCTTTCTTTGTTCCTCCTGCCTGCAGCCTGTTCCGTGGATATTATCACCGTTCATGTGTCCCTGACAGCCGCTGATTGGCTGGAGGTTCGGGATCAAGAAAAGGTGACTGACGTCAAGTTAGAACCGATGGCACCACGATTTCCGGTCACGACGTCGACAAAGAAACACTTTCCCTAAATACACTGTTTTACACAAAGCGCTGTTGTGTCTAACATGCATGAATTCGTCTTATTTAGACGCGTTGTAGTGTTTGTGTCAATTTTACACCGCCAAAAGCCGTTCTTTTCCGTTCACGTGGCTAATTCCGTGCTTTTATTTTGTATGTGTGATTTCCATACATCCTATTAAAGTCTGACTTTTAATACAGAGGCAGGGTGGAGGCCACTTCATGCCTTACATAGTTTTATTCGGAGCATAGTCTGGACATGGCTGCTGCTTGTGCTTTTTTCCCTTTTTTAGGCCCGTATGTATATAACATAACATAACAACGACGACAAACTTTTGATTGGTAGTGCACGTGACTGAGAGCGGGGCTACACAACGTGCCATGGAAGCATTCAGTTTGTGTTTTGTCTTTGAACGATATGCATACTTTATTTTAATCTTCCCTTTTAAATCTAGATAATAGGTAAGGGAGAAGTAGCTTAAAGTAGGAATTAAGGATAGATTACCCCAAAATGAATGGGTAAGCAAGTTTATATATCATCTAATGCCGCTTAGTCTTAACTACAAAACATCCAAACCAGTTCATGCTATCAGTGAACACACAGGTTTGTTCAATGCTATTTAACTGCCTAAGACAGACGGCGTCCTAATGAAAAGCTGGTATCAATATTAATTCCCTCACAAACATCCAAGTCTAATTATCTCTGTGCGCTTATCTCATGGATAACAGTTTCAATGGCAGATTTATATTACAAACATGAGCACCCAAGCAGTAGTAAAAGGTGCGCCCGAAATTGGACTCATTGTGAAAAATAGACCACTGGCTCCCTCAGCAGCTGGCCTCAAATCAATTCCAAGGAGGATTCAAGTTGATGGGTTTAACACAGCAGGGATCACTTTCCTGTCATTATTAAAAAAAAAAAAGCACACCCATTATTTTGTTGCTTTTTTCTTAGTGAACCATTGAGGGAATAGCTCAACATTTCTTTCTGATGAATGCTCCACATTTTCTTGCTGAAAGTTAGATAAAGAGATCAATACCACTCTCCTTCTCTCCCTAAAATATAAAGTTGTTACCAGGAGATGGTTAGCTTAACTTGGCCCTTAAGGCAGGAAACAATGGGAAATCTATCTACCCATACACAAGCTGTCAGCACACAGTAAAATCTCTGTTATTCATAAAGTTGGAGGGCACATCTCAGTGAGACAGACAGCTTCAATTGAACATGACTCAGAGCTCCCATGCTGTGTGTGTGTGTGCATGCGGCAGATTTGCGGTGGCGTGCATGCGAAAAGCCTCGCGCTCATTCATTGTCTGTGAATGAGGCTGTGAGAGTTGGAACGCGTGCGCTCGCCTCCTCTTCAGCGCCGGCTTCAGAGGAAGCTGCCTCGGCTGTTCTCACCAGCTCCGAATCCTCCTCCGAGTCCTCAGACTGACACTTTACATCAGACGTTTTCATCCTCTGCCTTTCGTTATGTCACCTCTCTCGCTAACCCCCTGCATCCATCTCCTTCCTCAACTTTATCCAACGGTTCTCCCGGCTGCCTGTCTTTACCCAGTCCCCATGTGTTACGTCTTCATCCTCTGGGTCTTTTTCTCAGCGAGGCGGCTGTGGAGCCGATCATAATTGGACGGTGTACTGACAGTCAAACAGTGTCGCTGAACCACCATGAGGATTTCTGCTTGTTAGGAAATAAAGGGGAGTGCTTTGTCGACTTGGCTCAGCTTCCCTTCACTTTGCATTGGCATGTGGAGAGATGTCTTCGTATGTGTGCTTCAGATAGAAAGATGTCCCTAAATTCACAGTCAGGTCTGACTGGAGGGAACGCTCGAATGCAATCGATGGGCAAGAACAGATTTGTCTGTTTACGTCTTACAGGTTTGTGCCTGAAGACAAAAGAAAAAAAAAAATGGCTGCCATGCATTCATGGGCATGACTGGATATGGGGATTGGAAGTTAGCAAAATGCTAGCTTTATTGTTTCTTCAAAACTCTTTTGTTGCAGTATTTGTGGTGAAATGCTGTGTATCTCCTTTAAAAAAAATACAAGTAGTGTCCTTTGACACATGTAGTTCACTGTGTCAAGTGGAGATTGTTGTAGCTGTCTGAAATCCTCCTGGAATCCTTCTTGGAATCACAGTTCAGAAGCTGTTTTTCACACTGGAAGCTCATAATTATGGCGTTTTCCAGGCCAAGGACCCCCAAACTGATGGAGAGAATACGTAGGGACCCCCTACCTAATATATATTTTTTCTTTATTTAAAACATGTGCAACAGTAGGGTGGCCTGGGGACTGAATAGTCTAGTGTGGCACTTTGTGTGAAACAGTAGCTGTTGAGACGGCTCCTGTATCGCTGAATGATTGAAGTGCCGACTGAAAGATAACGTCTTCTGCCTCCATTTATCCCTTTACTAAAATATGTTGGATTCATGTTAATGTGTATTTAAAGAAATTTGTGGAGGAAAATTAAAGAAAAAAATATATATATATATATATAAATGTCTAATCAACCAAAGATTTTGCGACCCACTTGCAGTACCTCCACTGACCCTCTAGGGGTCAGGACCCCCTGTTGAAGACCTATCATTTGCGGCATTCAGAATTTTCCACACTTCTCTGTGAAATATTACACCCATGAGATGTGTTTATTTGTGAAAAAAAAAATAATAATAAATAACGGCAATATCAGCCTACATTGGTGAGGTCCGAAAGTAAGTGCACCTCAAGGACCAACAAAGACCACCCCAAATGTAAGATGCTTCATAGTCAGAGAGGTCACAAATAAACCCATGGAAACATCTACGCAACTAAAGCCCAATGAATCCTTAATTGTACCAGGGAATTCTAAGAGAAAAGGACATCTGTCTGTGAGCTGAATCTTAACAGAAACTGAGTCATCTAGCGAGACAAAAACTCAGAGAACACGACTTATTCAACAAAAGAATGAATAAAGAAGAACCAAATGAATGTTTTGGAACGGCCGAGGGTAAATTCTTTCGAAGTCGCTGTGATAACTGACCAGGAGTTTCCAGAAACGCTTAGTTGCTGTTATTGCTGTACAAAGAGGTCTCACCAGACAGGGGAAAAACAAGGTTCACTTACTTTTGCATCTCCCAGAACAACCAGGTTAAACGAGCTACAGAGGCCAACTGAATGCATTAATCCAAGCACGCAATGCGGCGTGCATAATTCCATGTGCATGTCAGCCATATGCTGGAGCTGTGGCTCTCCGCTGTGACAGTGGGGGCCGGGGCAGATATTTGAAGGGAGAAAAGCGAGGATTGTTTTGTCTGAATCTGGAGCCTTGCTGCTCACGAATCCGAACAACCGAGTGCTTCACCCTGGGCTACAGCTGCGGCAGACAGACAGACAGACAGACAGAAAGACAGACAGGAAGGCAGGCGGCCATGTGGCGCACACTCTGCTCTGAAGTTCATGTGGAAACGGTCTGTAGATGCCACAGTGAGCATCCAATTACTGAAGGGCCAGTCAAGGTTAGAATGAGGCAGTGAAAGAAAGAGACAATGATGCACGGAGCAGGTCTCGGTTGTTCCTGCTGTTAAAGTCTTTCAAGCTTTAATCAGTGGTTCTAATGTAGCCTCGAGGCAAACATAATTGAACGATCGCGCTGAAAGGCATAAACGATACGACAGGATGCAAGCTCGAAGAGGCGTTTAAAAAAAAAACGAATGCACTGATCACATAGAGCGATGCTCGGTCCAATATGTTTTCCGTGGCTTTCCAGGTAAGAATCCCGCCACTGTGTCTTCATCGCGAAGCTGACAGTAACGTCGGAGGAAGGTGTGCGTGAGGCGTATGGAAGGAAGATGCCAATCTGACAGTTGGGGAAGAGGAACAGAGGCTGGAGGGTGAGGGTGCGTCTGGTGGAAATGGGCTCCGGGATCTGTGCCGTAGTTAGAGCCGTCTCAAGGTTGCCGACGGAAGTGGGAATCAAAAGAAACTTGGCAAAAGGAGCAGTCGCCGGCTGTGACTGAAGAAATGAAAGGAGCCAGTGCAGAATGCCAAATGTGCCAAATGTGTTCAATCTGCGGAAAGGAAAGACCTGGTTTCAGCTCGTCTCCTGTGGTGGGTTATCACTTAGTGACACTTAGTCCTAACATCTAGTCCTATCAGGCAGTCAGCAAGTCTAATAGCTTCAGGCGTGAAAGCCAACTTCTTTGTGTTTGTCGTATCTTCCAGGAATCTAACACGCATTCCTGAGGTTAGGGAGAATGTGCGGTGGCTTCTGATCTACCGTGTTTTCTTTTGCAGTATGAAGCTGTAGCACTCCCTCATCCAGGCCTCGTGTCTCTGGCCTGGAGCTGTGTGTTTGTGATCTGCAGAGCTGCACACCGCTCATCTGTGACCCTGGCCTCATTAACCTGCCGTTTTTCCACGGCTCATAGTTATCCACTCCTTCCTGAATGTACAGCTCTCCAACCTGCTTTCACTCATTGCACCATCTGCGTCACTTGTATTAGAACTACTATTAGGAGTTGTTGTTAACTGTGACTTAATGCTTGTGTGTTCTCATTTATTATTCTAACGGTAACATACTAAACATACTTTCTACAATTACTGTCTTTAGTGCTACCTCTATACATTCTCTTTTATTTACCATTAATGCCTTGTGGTATATCTTGTACTCTCGTTTCTATGTATGCTTTAAATAGATATCCGCCGATCAGCCACAACATTAAAACCACTCACAGGAGAAGTGAATAACACATCATAACACAATTCAGTGTTGTGCTGCACGTCCACACCATAGCAATGACGCTTATAGCAACTCATAATGTAATAATGTAATTAATGACTCATAATGTAAAAACTTAAATGTAATAAAAGTTCATAATGTAGTAATTGGCTCATAATAATAAAACCATGAGTGCATAATGCAATAACGACTTTGCGCATAATGTAATAATGTAATAATTAATTAATTAATTAATACAAATTATCTATCTATCTATCTATCTATCTATCTATCTATCTATCTATCTATCTATCTATCTATCTATCTATCTATCTATCTATCTATCTATCTATCTATCTATCTATCTATCGGCTCATATTGTGATAAAAGTGGTGCATTATCACCATTTTTATCTCTGTCATGTCTGCTGGGGTGGAAGGAAATGCTTTCACCTCTGTCTCTCTGTCACTATTTCTGCAAAACTTAGATGCAAATACCTCTGCCCCCAATACATACACGTAACGAGGAGGAGGCGCCTAATTTGTCAAAACTGCACACACTGACAATGAATAAGCACTGGGGGAAGAGGTCTGTGTTTGACTCTGATTTGTACAAAGGTGGCATTGACCAACTCAAAAGCCGTGTATAGGACACAATAATAAGTGGACACTCTTTCCTTCCAGTTGCTGTCTTAATGCCAATTAAAGAAAGACTTTTAAGCATCGTTTTCCTACTTCTTACATTGAATATATGGTAGCAGCCTGTCATGCCTGTGTGTAAACAGAGACACCCAAGTAAAAACACATGTCCAAATAAATTGAACTTATTTTAACAATATGCATAAATAAGACATGACCATAGATTATAGCTGCCAACAAAAAATCAAGTCCAGGGGGGAACATTTGTCAATGAGCAGCTCTTTACCCTGGCTAGGGTGCTGGAGGGGTTCGAACACATGTGTTTTGTGGATTTGGAGAAGGCTTACGACTGTGTCCCCAGAGGCGTCCTGTGGGAGTGCTCCAGGACTATGGGGCGGATGGCCCCTCACTAAGTGCCATTCAGTCCCTGGACAAAAAAAAAGTTTGGTCCGTGTTCTCCGTTCCCAGTAAGAGTTGGACTCCACCAGGTCTGCCCTTTGTCGGCAGCTCTGTTGATAACTTTTATGGACCAGAGTGAGCGAATGAATAATCGGTACAATGTAAAGTGAGTGTCTTTGATAAACTGCTATATAAAACTAACGGCTTATGATAATGCAGCAGTTTTCTCACAATATGAGCCATTTCTACATTATGAGCTGTTATAACATTATGAACGGCACCAGTAAGGCTGATAATGTAACGAGTTATTACGTTATTACATTATGTGCAAAACCATTATTACATTATGAGTTGCTACACACTCCTTGTTGTTGTTCAGGCACACATACACTGGATGAACTGGAACAATTCTGATTCACAGAGGCCCCTCCCATCAACCCATAGGACTCAAAGACCCCCCCCCCCCAAAAAAAAACAATCTGTTGCCAGAACCACAGGACGCCCTCAGAAGTCCCATGTCCATTCTCTGATGAGTCACAACTGTTTTGGAGGCACAAGGGGAGACCTACACAACATTATGGTCATAATGTTATGCCTGATCGGTGTATATAGCACACAGGATTGTGATGAGATGTTTTTACGGTCCACAGACTTCAGTACCTAGAGGTGAGAGAGAGAAATGTAATCTTTCAACCACTGGAGTGTCCCTTTAAGCATGAGATTCACACTTCCTCCCTCAGCAGGACCTCTCTGAGATGAGGAATCACTTCAGTGGAAGTGGAAATTAGAAGTTGCAGAAGGAATTCTTGAGAAAGAGGCCAAAGCACGATGATCAACAGCTCGACGTGCGCCGTATGCGAAGGCTGTAAAGGACTTCCATCTTCATCCCAAACCCCAGGACCGATTAGCACGCGGAATGATTGAGAACAGACCGGAGCCCAGATAGATGGCGGAAAAAGAAAACAGCCTTTTTTTTTTCTGTCTCTTTCTTCATTTCCCTTCCACACCAGTCCAGAGGTAAACAAAGTGCCAGTTGTAACGCCCCAGCGGGTCCGTTGGTTTTATTTTTCTGCCATTTCATTTCAGCGCGTCCCCCAGTGCTCAATTTCCAAGTGAGGCACAAGCAGCGCCCGGAGGCACTTTGTACTCTTCTAAAGAAACACTGCTGGCATTGCTGGCAAATCGTGGTGGATGTTTTGGGAACACACCCCTCCCTCTCAGCCTGCCACAAAACAAACACATGTGGTGTGCGCGTTTATGTGCGTGCGTGCGTGTGTGTGTTTGTGTGAGTCAGGCTGGTCCTGCTGGAGCTCATGTGACGATGTGGTGCCGAGGTTCATTCTGGGAAATGAGCCGTGAGTTAGGCGAGCGCGTTCGCTCACCTAGGACCTGTGCCATTCTTCACTTGGCATCTTTTTTGTCAGACATTGTGTACCTCTGCACCGCATTAATGTTCTGCTTCGTCTGGCGAGAACCGTGCGTTTTATGTTGCGCTGGATGCGTTTGTGGTTGCGTGTGTTTTGGATCGAAGGAACGAGGCAGCAGCAGGCTGTCATCTTCCAGTATTGGCTCCACTGAGCTGATGGTGTGTTGGAAGAAGTCATGAAAGGGGGGATGAGCAGGGGAACACTGCCACCTGCTGGTTGGAAATCTGCTGACAAGAAGCTAACAGACATTAAACATATTGTTACAGTTTATCGCGACGGTTTTGATATAGCCTACCGTTGGGAAGGCCTTAGCCGAGGCAATCAAGCAGCAGAAGTAGCAGTAAAACAATAAAACTGTAGTTCTTTTGAGGTATAGTGTACATACAAGTCAAAGGTCAACTAGGTATATTTCCATATGAACAAATGTGGGTGTATTCTACCTCCTCTAGTTGGTGTTTGTTTTAATTAAGGCATCTAATGGGGTTAAGAGAGCCAATGCATCTTATTTCAATGGAGATATCAAGTGCAGTCCTGACAAAAGTCAGAAAAACTGAAGAAAATACAGAATACTTCACTTATTTTGTTGTGATTTCAAATGTCTGAAGAGGTTAGACTTCCCCAAAAACACAAAAATACACGTTGCTTGACTTCTTTAAAAGTATTTCCAGCATCAATCATCAAAAAGCAAGAAGAAAGACAGCCAGGCATCAGAGTATACTTGCACTCCTTCAATTTTATTGACATTTTGTTTTACAAAAACAGGTATGAGAGAATGCATAGAGCGAGCCACACTCAGTCGGCTCATCGACGACAACGTGGAAAAAAACACAAAGGGCGTCGGGACAAAAGGCAGCAACTCATTTAAAAGATTAAAAAATAAACAACACTGTTTGCAGATATATGAACCCGGACACACGCACACTCCTACGATCTCTTACGCACAGGACGCGACCGAACCAAACACACACACACAAAAGTCTCACATGGGCGAGCACTCGCGAGACACACATCCACGCACACTCACTGGCACGCGACGCAAACGTGTGGGTGCAAAAGAATACCGACGGGATGCAGGAAAGAGTGCATCGCCTGACGAAACAAGACGAGAGAAGAGATGCATAGAAACGCACAGTTAAAGGGTCAGTTCACCTCGCACGCGGCTTCGCTCTGAGGGATCTGCCGCCACCTCAGCGCTGCACCGCGAGATGACAGCGGGCGTCTCACACCCTGGAGAAAGCGAAAGCAAATGCCACTTAAATGTAAGACAGAGAACAGGTCTCATGTGGGTGAAATGACCCTTTAATCGCATCAGGCCCAATCAACTCACGCCGTCCTGTCGCCACCAGCCGCAGCCGGGGGGACAGCCGTCAACCTACAGCGCGCGCTGATGCTAGTCCAACATTTAAATAATGACTAATCTAAAGCATCCTTCATGTGTGCTGTAAAACTGAACTAAAACGCGTGTTCACATTGAGGATTACATTAACGACGTCAGCTCACAGAAGCATCTCAGGCTGACACGCGGAGGAAGGGGTAGACGCTCGCGGCCGCACACGCGGCTCTCACCTACCGAGCAGCAGAGCGTCTGGATAAGCTATCCGAGCCACTTAGCGTCCACCGGAGGACGAGTGGCAGCAGCTCAGGGTGTTAAAGTGAGATCAGAATTCATGTTAGCAGTTTCTGGAAATCCAGCGGTGACGAAAACGCCCACGTGACGGAGCGGCTGTCGCTGTGACGAAATGTGGCCGCGCCGAAACTGTCTGAAACGTGAGCTAAAAAACAAAAAAACAAACAAAAAACAAAACAAAAAAACAAACAAAAAAAAAACAGAGATCAAGCACCTTTCCATCCATTCCAACAACAAAGACCTCCACCTGTGTTAAAACGCCGACGACAAAGAAAAAAAAAAGGGAAAAAAAAGTTGAAATGCAGTGATTTGTTTTTGGAAATAACTCAAGAAGGTGATGGAATCAACGCAACAGTTTTTTGTTTGTTTGCTTGTTTTTCCTACTGTTCAGCGTTGAGTTAATGTGCGTTAATGAAGAGCATATTCCTGGCCACTTCCTTCACATGCTGGCTAAACCGTACAAGTTTTCCAGTGTAAACTCAAAGAGGAT
Organism: Mugil cephalus; assembly: GCF_022458985.1. NCBI lineage: Eukaryota > Metazoa > Chordata > Actinopteri > Mugiliformes > Mugilidae > Mugil > Mugil cephalus. The sequence continues at coordinate 19,616,069 of NC_061778.1, read as the reverse complement.
TGTCCTCGCCTGGATTCTCAGACAGAGTGAAGACCAATGAGATGAGCCTTTGAGAGAAAGATAAGTGCTACAAGAATAATAACGGGTTATTTTTAATATTATTATTATTACTTTAAAAGATTAAACAACTAACAAGTGCCCTCCCCTCCAAAAACAAATGCATCTTTGCCAAAACTGCCCTCACAACCCCATCACTTTACTGCATGTAGATATTCTCTATACACCAATTTAGATTTAGTTTCACATCCTTGCCTTCAGTACAGTTAATCCTCTAGTTTATTTACATTCCAGTAGTTAGAGAGGTGGATTATATTCTGGTATGACTTCCTGTCCTGTCTGACCTCTCGTGGTTAACAAACACAGAGTGGGGGGTTCATGAATGTAGTGTAAAGAGCTAGCCTGGTGCAGTCAGACATCTCATTATGGGGCGTGTTTCAACCAATAAAAATGCGACTGGATAGTGTCCATCACTACATAAAGCCAGCGTTGACAATTTTGCTAGACCGGGCAGATCTTCCAAATGAATCCCAAATGTAGCAAACTTCTCCTAAATAAACTTTGGTTGGGGCAACTTGTGGCTGGTTCCAGGCCACTTAAAACCTGCAGATGCAGGTAGATTACAGCATTTCTAACGATGTCACTGAAGACACTGGAAGTCATGACACTTAAACATTGCTGTGAGAGGTCAGCCAGAGCTACGCATCCTCCTTTCTCCCTCAGTTAAACCCTTAACCTGGAGCACGGATCTCTCTCTGCTCTCGGCTGACTTCAGAACCCTCGTCGCGTACAGAGATGATGCGTGGCAGCTACTGACTCTGGTGTCTTTGTTTTCCGGGCCTCTAGCGGCACTCTGAGGGATGTGGGGAATAAAATATAACAAGAATATGTTTAAAACTGATCATCTGCATTAGAACAAAGACTACTGCTGAAGAGGGACCCACAGAATACCCAGTAGGTATTAAGGACTGGAACTGTTGTACTTCTCCTCGTTATTAGTATTGTTAGGCAGAGTGCACTGTAACTTGGGCTCTTACTGCAGCACTCTGAATCTGAGTTTGCACAGGCAACGTGTATAACCCAAAGTGAGAAAATGATGAAACACAAACTGTAAGTCAAATATTTCTTTGCCACTGCTAAGGTAGGTCCCCAAATCAATGCAAGGTTCTCCTCGACCCTCCTCCTTGTGCCATACCCTTTGGTTACAAAACAAAACGACCAACTGTTTTTCGTAACAACCGCTCGTGTCACCGAGACAGAGGTGGAGGCGCTGTCTCCGTCGCTCTCAGGTTGTTAGCCGTGCTAGCTGGTGTGCAGATGCTCTCGTTCTCCAAACAGGGGCAGGGTTTAAATCAAACGTCTAAGAGGGGGGGGGGGGGGGAGGCGTTAACCGTTCAGGAGGTAGACCACCAGCTCGTAGGTGCACATCATGATGGCGGTGTTGGGGATCTGGCGTACCAGGTGGGTGGTGAGGCCGCGGTACAGGGCGCGGTAGCCCTCCTCTTTGGGCACCGTCGTTAGAGTCTGGAAGAAGGAGCGGTACTTGGTGCCCTCTTCGCGTAGCCTGGTGCGGATCACTTCTGCAAAGAATAAAAAAAAAAAAAAAGAGGGAAGAGCAAAATTAAAGCAAGCAAAAAAAAATTTTTTAAAAATCACATGAGTTAACTGCTGATCACATCTCTCACCATGGGGATAAGCAATAGACGTGGCACAGGTCTTGGAGGTGGCAGCAGCGAGCATCATCCCCACGAAGTCCGACGCATCTTTCGACGCCTCCTCCTCCTCGTCCATGTTCTGAGGTGCCTTGGCCTCCAAGAGGCGCCGCTTAATGTTTTCATAGATCACAAAGTGGATCACAGTCTCTGAGATACCGGCGTAAGATGCCGACATTCCTCTGTAGAAGCCTCGCAGGCCATCTGCTTGATACACTCGACGCACACAATCAAACGCGCTCATCCTTCGCTCGCCACGGTTCCTGGGAAAAAACAACAACGACAAAAATAAATGAATTACCAGCTATAAAAATGTAATAAGTCCATAAACTCGGAAAACACTTTCACGGGTGAAAGTTTCACAGCTGATCTGAACCACAGCCTTCTCAAAAGTTGTCCAACTAATCTTCATCAGTACCAACAATGCTATTTGTTTAGATGGTAATGTAACACAACGGCACCAAAAAACTTGCTTTTGGTTCTTCCGGTGGGAAGTTATGTTGGTTTCAAAGCTACACTATGGTCCTGTAGGAATAAACACACAACATGTGCCGTCTAAAGGGGACTGTAAAGGGACCTGCTCACAGAAAGAGAGTCCATGTTAAATTCCATGAGTTGTACTAATGATACACAAAATAAACCTCAGTGGGAGGTAAGTGAGGAGGTACCAAGAAGAACAAATATCAACTGTGAAGCATCGCAAACGAGGAAAGAACCAATGGAAGCGACTGATAGAGGTTGATATGCATATGACGCAAATACAAGCTCCCCAAACGCCTTCTGGAAGGAATCACTGTCAGTGACCCTGATAGAGGGATTGAAGCGTCGGGTGAATCCAGATAGAGCAGTGTTGACAACGTGTTCTTTATATATACATATATATATATAGACAGCTGGCCAGAAGAGTCAGTCCTTGGAGATATGTTATGTACGGGTCTGATCTAAAAAAAAAAAAGCTAAAGAACTATGAGAAACACACAAGTGGGTTACCTGGTGTCTAGGCTTAGCCTAGACACCACTCACCTATATTTGAGTAGGGACAACATCAAAACAAGAGCACTTCTGATCAAATGTATCAAGTTAATGTTTTGCTTTCAGATATTGATTGTCGTCTACTCTGTGTTCCCAAGGCGGAACAGAGCAATGTGCACGGCCGTCTCAAGATAGTAGTCTGCAAAGCCGTAGGTTTCCACTCTCCAAAAGACTTAATGGTGGTCATAGATGGACCACACCCAGGCAGTAAAGCAGCACGGGCAGAGCGTGCACACGTGAGACTGTCTCTCACGGCTCCAAACACAACCAACATGTTTCTACAGAGCTGCTTTTAAGAGCTGACATGTATACGCCTCACATCAGTGTCGTGTTTACCTCGCATCCAGCTGCAGACGGGTCTTTATGAGCCATATTGGATTGGTTGCTGTGATGGCTGTAAAACCTAAAGGAAAAAAAATAAACAATGGTATTACATGTCTATAAAATCTGGAAATGCTATAATATGCTAAATGTCAAGCTGTCAGTGGCAATAATGGACCATGTGATAACATCCATTTAATGTGGAAATGTTTTTTATGTTGCATTCATGTTGGCAATGGAAGTTTAAACAATCTAAACAGTTTTGTTAAATAAAATTAAAGGCAGCTTAGAGAGAGAAAGCTATCCTCTTTATAGACTAAGGTCCTGCCCTGCTAACAGATGTAAAAAAGAAAACAGAAAAAAAAAATCCTTCTTATCAAATGACCTACATGAGAGGGGAGCAGAGGACAGAGATACGGAGAGAGAAAGAAGAACCAGATATAAAAAGAAGCACAGATCTGTGGTGAGTACTCACGCAGACCAAAGTAACTCCTCACAGATGCAGCTAGAGACCCCTGGTGGTGCGGGGGTCTCATGCCCTTGCGAGAGGAGAGCTACGGTAGAGTAAAAGCCTAAAACAGACACAGGCTTGTGTGTAGCAAAATGTCCGGCATGCAACCATTTCACTCCCCACTCCCGCCATCATCCCACAGGATTTAACCCCACCATCATCCATAACCTCAAGCGGAAGGATCACCCTCTGAGACAGTAGAAGGGACATGGTGGACACAAACAACTGAGCTCTTTAATAAAAATAATTTGCTGTAAATAGTAATAGTAAAAAAAAAGTAATTGAGAGTTCATGGGGTGCATAAAAAAGTGGTGAAAGTACTTTCACTTTCACATTTAATTAACTAAGTGAAAACCATTTTAATGTAGCTGTATTTCTATCGTGCATTCAATCACTGCATTCTACTTTTTAAGCGAAGTTAAGTTTTAGTCTTGGTGAACCTCTTACAGTCCTTATTTCTACTGCAGATACTTATAATGATGTCTGACATAATAAAAATGTAGTTCTTGGGCTCATCTGCAGAACCTGACAGAATAAACTATCCTGCACATATCAAAGTAACTCTCTAAAACGAACACACACGCCTTCCTGTTTTAGCTTGCGGTTAGCCACAGCAGCAGACACCTCTAAGTAACCTCTGCTACATGACTCATATGTGAATGAGATGAGCCGCCAGACTGTCAACACTTTGCCACACATCAGTTGAGCTCAGGCAGCTCTCGCACTGCAGAAGTATGGGCGTCGCCACTGGAGGGAGAAGCACCGACAACGTCGACCTTGACGGGGTTATTAAAAGGTCTAAGTCACGGTGTGCTAAAAGTGGCACTGCCACGATCTTCAAAAATACCCCCACAAATTCACGCTGTAGCCGGCTGACTGACTGACTGACCCACATTATTCTGGATTGACGTTCCCAAATGGATCATACGGGAAAAGGTCAGCTAGCCTTGACATACAAAGCACCAGAGAATAATGATTGGGTTTTTAAACTTGCCCTCTTAACATATTCAACTTGTAATTAAGATTACCAAGGTAATGCAACTTTTCAGTTGTTTAAAACCCAATTAAAACCCAGTTACAGTTTACAACCTTACAGTTCTACCATCCCCTGTGCTCAAAAGAGGGATCAGTGGAAAACGGAAGGCTGACAGCAGCAATGCTTAAGGCCCATCATATATGTAACACCACTATTTGAACCAGACAAGATCCATTTGCTCAGAATTCAGAAAGCATGGTGCTGCTAGTCAACCTGGTACCTCGGATATTCAGTTACCTGCCATTCCAGCCGACACCATATGCACCTGTGTGGAGTCAGGTTCCAACACGCCATTGAGTTTTTCTTTGGCCGTGGAGTAAGCAGCAAAGTAGATTGCTCTGTTGGAAGCATGAAGGGAAAAAAAAAAAGGAGGGGTCAGCACATGTTACACCGGGATGAGGCGAAACAAGTTATGAATGCCGTGTTTTTGTGTCTCAGCGTATAGCTAATTAGTCTCGGTGGCTGCCTCCGGTAGCAGCGCGGCTCATCAATTAACAAGTACAACTGCCCTCATGTCAGCTTCAGGTTAATGAGCTTTAAGAATTTATTAGGCCTAAAGAGCAGAGCGAATACACTCACCAAATCAGCCTAGTTAGACATATAAGCTATTCGGAGAAAGGGCGCACACTCGTTTATTTTCAGTCATTATCTTGAGTTGGTTTCGCTAATTAAAAATGGTCCTAATGATCACATTCATTCTCATGTATTAATGGGTGTTTGTGCTCCATTTGCCTTTTCCCTTGCAACAATACTGAACAGGTAGCGGCCTGGTGCGTCTATACAGCGGTTTGTCAAATGTGTCACTTTATAAAACAGTTGTATATCCATCTTTAATTCCGCGCCACAGATTTCCCCTCTCTCGCTTCAGCATTCAATTACATAAAGTGCTAACAAAACACTCCACATATGCTTAGTGCTGGCACCTGCTGGCTACAGCATTAGCCACCACTTTGCTCCTCTCATTACCACTAAGAGAGGACACTGTCAGACGGCAGCATTAACCCAACACTGACCCAGTGGTGTTGCTGCAGTTGCCATGATTTTTTTTTTTTAAACAAAGGAACACATCACTAAGCAGTAAGCGGTGCAGAGACTGTCCAAATAGCCATGGAGATGAATGGCACTTAAATGGTCATGTGTCCCTAATGCTTCTTTGTCACCAAGTAACTACAAGGAAGCATGTGGTAGTTACGTAATCCTAGTTTCTTTTTTCAATATCACGTCATGTGTAAAGTGTACTGAACCTGATTCAATACGCTGTTTCTCACGGGCGTCTCTGACACCGTGCTTATTGAGAAATTTAACAGACTCAAACGAGAAGAAATATGACACACAAAATTAACTGCAGTGACCATCTTGTGGTTGCAAACACTCAAGTTTTTGTCCATTCAGACTTTTAAAAATCACACCAGGATGCCACAGTGAAGTTGACCTTTAACATTCTGGCTAATAAAAAAAATGTTATTCGATATTTGTCTGAAGAAATTCCATCATGGCATTTCCTGAAATTGAACATCCAAATGAATGAGCTGTATGTACAGACAAGCTGCATGTCATCCCCAAAGAGGAGGCAGAAAAACGAATTTAGAATCGCGGGTTTCACATGAGGGGCTAATGATCACATCACCCTTAGGGAGTAGCAGATAGAACCGGTTCTATTTGGACCTTTGACGTAGAGGGGTTCTGATTTTTATAGTGTGTGGTGCCATCGACATTTCAACAAATTATTTGAAAAAGGCCATTTTCTTTGTGTTCTTTGTGTCGAATCATGCAAATACTGAAATATCAGTCAATAAGTTACAATAAAAACGAAGTAACAAATATATTCATGACAACAGAGCTACCATTCATTAGCTCCACAGAGGTACATGTCCTGACCAGGACATTTCACTCTAAGGGAACATTATCTAAAATGTTTATTTATTCTGTCAGATGTTGTGTAGCTATCTCAGTATCTGTATCCAAAGGCCTATTCAAAATAAAGTTCAGGGGCTCCGGATCACACTGGGACGTTTAAAGGTCATTTCCTGTCTGGTATGACAGGTGAAAAGTGCAGTTACCTATTCGACATATCCGTTTTCCTCAGTGTGTCCCAGCTGCCACCACTTTCATTTGTTTGGCTACCAAGTAGGGCTCAGGAGATAGGCTGGAGAAACATTTGGGAAAAGGCTGGCAGTGCCAAAGTTCACTTCTAAAGGCGTTTACGAAGACGGATAATAGTTAAAGCCAGGGCTAATAATGTAAAGAATGCTCTACTGTTTGTTTTGAGAATTAGCACAATAGCTTTAGTACAGGTTTAGGAATTTAGGAGTTTAGGAGATGTGTACCTTTCAGTCAAGCCTAGCACCGCTAATTGTTTATGGCTTACGGCTTTGCAAAAAATAACTTCAACTAGCTGAACAGAACCACCTTCAGATTCATTTGGCCAACGGATAAAACAACCAGAATAATGACCTCACGGTTTCACGCCGCTGACTAACTGACGAGCTGTTTCCAACCACGTCAGCCCAGACTTGTATATAATCAAGGCGCTGAAAGCCATCAATAAAAATATTTCTGCAGGACATCATGTTGGCACAGGACAGCTGACTTTCGAACCGAGTCCAACGTTTGTGCGGAATGAATTCTCTTGAGACATTGAGTTAAATTATGACGCGTTTGTGTGAGGTCAAACAAGGTGCAGACCTTTGAACAATGAGTCCAAACTGTTCACCTTTAAGTCAAAGTGAAAGTATCAGACAAATCTAGCTTAAAGGATATCACGTGGACAAATATGTCAGCTGTGACATGTTTCATGAACCGATAAAAAACAGGACTGATTATAAAAATAGTTGCCCATTAACTTTCTGTCGCTTCATCAACACATTAAAAATTTCAGTCCTAACTACTGCAGAAGCAGCAGATAATTACAATTAGGCAGATTTTTTTATTTAATATTTCTTTAGTCAAAGATGTCTGGGGACTATTAGCTGACCAACAAGATTGTCATTTTAAACCGACCCTTTCGTTCCATAATCTAAGCTGCTACACATCGCTGATGATGGAAGCTGATAGTTGTCGTTATCTTACCTGGAAGGTGCCACACCCACCAAGTTTGGCCCCAATCCCCTAAAGAGAGACCGAGGTCCTTCCTTCTCTAATATCAACCTGAAAACAGAACACACAGACAAGCAAGCATTAGTTGAACTGAACTGAACATTTTCTGCCAATGTTGCCAGGTTTCAAAAGATTCTTTGAAAAGGACTAGCTTGTCAGAACAAGTCTGAGGAGCTTTAACCTACATCCAAAGATCTAAAACAAGATCTTAAATGTTTGGAGGCTACAGGGCAAACATGACAACATGACGGACAGAAAGAGGAGTCCTTGGTTACCACAGAACGGAGCAGGGACTTGCAGCATCATATCAAGCTGCACAGTTCACTTCATAAACATGAGAGCAGGAAACCGCTTCACCACAGTGACAGTATATAGCTTATATTCTTACTCACTTATTTTATTTACTTGTTTTTCTGTGCAGAGAGTAAGTTCATTTCCTTCATTTAGTTTATTTTAGCTGTGAAAGGAACTCATAAAGAACTTATCGTAACCTTTGCTGTGTATATAACAATAAACATCTTGAATCTGTTACTTTTTGTCACAATTACAATGTGTCATATTTAAATTTTGGAGAAGACGTTTGGCTAATTAAACATGTTGAAATTTTCCTACAGCCTCACCCACTAACTACAATATTCCTATATTTAACGTGAGTTGGTGAAAAGTTGAATTATTCAGCAATACGCAAGGGACAGAGTGACTGGCACCTTTTTATAATGAGGTTCAGAGCAGCTATGAAAGCCGGCTATGCTTATCCTCGTGGAGAGGATCTAATATTCTTTAACGTCACAACTGGCATCCAGCCTACGAAGAATGGTAATTCAGTAAGAGGAGCAGATTAGGAAACAGCCTGCCATAACACACGCGCTGAGTCAGAATATCTCACAAACACACAACAGTTGGGTGTGTTATGAAATTTTCTATTTAGCTGAAGTGACAGACGCACAGTTTTCCCAAGGGTGGAGTCGTGGAGTGGTTAGCCTCGCTAGGTGGACATCAACCAGACTAAAAAGTCGTGACGACACAGTGCATGCGGGAGGAGGAACTGAAGCTCTGCAGCCAGACCTCTCTGTGAGAACAAGGACCATCAGCTCAGCTCATTTTAGATAGAGCTCAAACAACAAGTGCAAGCTCTGAGTTTAGAAATATTATGTATATTGTCAAAAAAATTACACTTACTGACCAGTTCATTGGATACACTACGAAAAACAAATGCATTCTAATATAAAAGTGCTGTTCATAAGGATTCAGTTCTGTTTTATATTTTGGAGGCTGTGGTTTCTACTACCACTGATTTACCACTGTGTTGGACCGACACATGTTTCTCTTATTTTTACAACCCTATTTTGGTCAGCGGGTTTGACAAAATAACACATCAGTTTGACACTGCCATGCAAGTTCACTAGTGTACCTAATGTTTTGGGAAGTGTATATTCTATGTATGAGTTTGACAGTGATGAAAGTCACAGGGCACCTACTTGAGACAATGCAGGGGGCCTGGAGGGGACACGCGGGCCACGCCAACACTGCTGAGCTGAACCTCAGACACATAGAGGGTGATGGAGGACGACTGCAGGCGAGTCTTCACTACTTCCAGCGGACAAGTCAATATGGCTCCTACTGTGCCCCCGCACCTGGCGAAAAGGAAAGAGACAGAAAAGGTGGAAGTGAGACAGCAAACCGTGCCCACATCTGGGCAGACAACGCTGAATCTAAAATATCCCTTGTTTTCATTCACGAAAGGCGTGCAAAGTGCTGCGTAAATGAATTAGCCAATGGTGGCCATTGGAATTCAAAAGATCCTCGGCATGTAGACGAGAAACTGCCCAGCACAGGGACAGAATGACAGTCAGGAATGCTTTGTGTTTCTTGGGGAATAACAGCAAGCTTCTGTCCGGTGCCTCATCACATTGTAAATGTGTTTATGTCTGTATTTCTTAGGTAACAATGAACAATATACAACACAGAATGCTTCTGTTGTCTACAGGCTTGAGAATGAGGCTCAACTAATAAACACAGGTTAAATGCAGGCTTTGCTAAAACATAATACAGTGAATATTTAATAGCATTTCAATATGGTCGCTCATTTTTCTAGTCTTCGAACTAACTGGATGAGAAAATTCCATTTAATGCGTGTTATAAAGAGCATTGTTCTGAAACTACGAATCAAAACAAATTGGTTGGCAGGTTGCCAGCTAACCAGGTAGAAAACAGAGCTGCCCCTAGTCGACATGTTCTGTGAGGATTTATTTATTTATTTTTTTTAAATCAGTGGCTCAAGAAAAACGCCCTAGCAGCACCCTCACAGCAGTAAAGGCAAGAAGATGAAACTTCCTACACTTACTAAAGCCAGGTTTGTGCCGGCAGTCACCGGTTCTATTGTGGGCATCAGGCTTAATTTTGCGGAAGCCTGGAAGAGCCCACAAAACAGAAGGTACAAACTTACTTTAACCTATGACAGAGACTCTGTCAGAGAACAGAATACATTTTTATCAGGCTGGTTACAAAAATCAGTGAGGAAAAAAAAGAGTATTTAGCTCATGGTTGCTTAATTATTTTTAAGAAAAGTTGGCTGTTATCCAAATGAATGTGTGCCATGTAGAAAATAGGCTGTTAAAGAAACTTGACAGTCCATAACCATAGTTAGGGTTCGTTTTCAATAGGCATCAAAGGTAGAGAGATAGAAGTCCCGTCTACATAGCTTTTGGCGGAGGTGAGCTTATAAAGAGCATGCTGCTACTGTTCACACCACGGGGAATGCAGGAGGCCAGAATAGCCAGCATACCTGAATGAGGAGTCACATTTGATCTCACTCAGGACCCATCCCTAACGCTTATGCCAAAGCTTGAATGTCCTTAAGAGTACGTGAACGTTTTCCGATTGACATACAACTTAAACTGTCTCTCTGTGAGTGTGGAATCATGACTAAAAGCAGAAACTGTTCTGTCATTGTAAGACATTTATACTTGTGCAGTCATCAGTCTGGCTCGCTCTGTAACACTGCCACCCACAGCACTGTGTCTTTTTTTGCCACTGGGGTTCATTTTTCTTTCTACTCCCTGCTTCACTTTCAGCAACGGCGGCTGAAACTTTCACCGAAAATTCTGCCAAATTCCACCGAAATTTCACACAAGTTATACAGATGTCTGTATCTCCAAACCTCCTCAATTAACCTTACTAATTCATTGTTGATCCAAATAAATTGAATAGAGATTTTTTTTTTTGTTTTTTGTAATTAATTCGGTTATTTTTTATTAAGGTTTACAGTTCTGCGTAATTAAAGGAATTCCTGCTCTGAGTTCAGAATGCAAAGGGTGATGTAACGATGGGTTTGTCCGTAGTATATACAGTCATTGGCGTTAACACAGGAGCTTCTGCAACACTCGTTACATTACATGGACAGCTTAATCAAGCTAATTTGACTTTCTGAATGGGGTTGACCTATTATGTCGTATAACAAAAAAAAAAAAGATGTTCATGCGGCAGACCAGCATTTCTAACAACAAGATGGATAATAACACAGCTTTTTTTAATCTCGTACTCAATGTGCGTGCTACTTATGGTGCACATAAGGTGTGCGCTATCCCTCATGGTCATGGTGATTTCGAAAGGCAGACAAGAACACCGTATATGATAAGAGGGCTTCAACAGTAGCATGTCTTCAATGATAGACGTTGTGCCATCGCCACTGGCCCGGACCCGTGTCGTGGACAACTCTTTTGGTCTGATCTCAGTGTTTGTCATTACTATTTCAGATCTTTGCAAAGAGAGGAAAGACAATGTAAATCTTGCGCTCCAGTACCACGCAGAAAACATGCTATCAGAAAGCTATTCATATAAAACAAAAGATGCAGTAAACAGGAATTTAAGCAAGTGAATGGGGAAATTACTGTGTGTAAAACAAAGTAGTTGCTAAAGTCTGCAAAAAGCACACGCGCATTGTCTAGTTTAAATTTGATTAAGGAGTATACATGCTGGTGAAAACTGATTTCCAATGGTATTATCTGCGTGTCTTAGTCAGATAAGGAGAACTCCAATATTAGTCGGAGTAACGCGTTTACATGCACTTAAACTGTCCAGTTAGAGTCGGATTAAAGCAATAATTAGGTTTTTTTTTTTTCGCACATGCATGTAAACGTACTGACTTTAGTGGAGAAGCATAAATAACATTCTGGGGAGATGCACGTCAGCTATGCAGCAAGGTCTGCGAATGAGTCTGCGTTAATAGGAGCCACCGCAACACTTTAGCTATAAGCATAAATTACGTAATAGGCAGCCCTGTTAATGAAGGCTTCATTCACGCGACCGGGAAATAATTATATCTGAGCTCACGGCTCATCTCGTTGCCCAGAGAACAGCCAGTACGACTCTGCAGATTTTGCTTATGAGATGAATTTATCTGGTGAGTCACCCATTTCACGAGTCCGCCGTGTGCGCTGCCTGAATATTACTGCGGAAACATGCAATTTCTGTAACAGTTCCGGACCGCGACTAAATCTGATTTAAGCAAAAAATACATCTCTATATCACGCAGTGTGATAGAAAAGCTTAGACTGCGCTACATTGCGACACAATTTTCAGTCGTTTCATCAGGCGAGCACGCATGCTTTGATCTCTAAAGTCTTACGACACGGGTGACCTTTGGTGACAAGTCTTCCCACGTTTGTTTTGGTGCACTTACGGCAGACACACGGATAACAATGATACCCTTTTAGAATCATCTCGAAGACTCCAAGAGCGTATCCGAGTCAGCCCCGAAATAAAATAACAGAGACACAGAAATGCTTCTCTGGCGGCTCATGGCGAATACGTAACCGACCGTTTCATTCATACATTGAAATGTCATTGAAATGTCAACCGCTACGGGTGCACACGCACGGACAAGATTGGATAGGTGACATCTGGCTGCTCGGTACCATCACTAGTCTCCCAGTTACTAATCAAATCCTCAACATTACACAGTCACAAATACAAAAAAAATGTTAATAGCTATGCCGGCTAGCAGTAGCTGCTAGCTCGGCTCCTGAGCTTTCGTTCTTCACAGAAGATACTCACCCTCCAGCAAACAGGTGAACTAAGGTGTCTCTTTGACTCATTGTGTATCATATTCGGGAACCGTCCGCGGGGGCACTACACCACGGAGGCAACTGGAGCGTGGAGGAAGGGGAATAACCACCCCGACGTGGGTACCAAATGATACTCGGCGCGTCTGTGTTATGGTGGAGGTCAGCTGCGTGTGAAAGAGAAAAAAAACGAGGGTATGTAACAGCTAACTTAGCTAGCTCGCGTTAGCTGCCGGAGCTAGCAGGGTTTCCGGGCTTGGAGGTGGATGTCAGGGCGGCAGGTTGACGTCTCGTCCTCTCGAAACAGGATGACGCTGCGACACAGCGTGCGCCTCTGTTATGTCGGCGGGTAAAATCCAGCTTTGTAGTAATATGAGCAACCTCGGTCTCGACTCGGCCTCCCCTCGGGTTTGACGTGCCGTGCATCAGCGGGGCTCTGTCTGCGGGGTCGGGTCGCAATGTTTATCGGCGAATGGGACGCCGCAAAACAAAGACGGTGATTGGTTGAGCCCGCCCCGTAGCTCTCACGTGACGTGGCTACTATCTTCGCTGCTCAGCTCTGTCTTTGACCGAATTGTCATTATCGGCAACTTTAAAAGCTCGCTCGAAAGCGTGATGCTATATCGACTCTGCTAAAGCTGGGGAACAACAGTCTTGATGGGGGGAGAAAGAAGAAGGAAAGAGGGTGAGGAAGGGGGAAGGAGGAACAAGATGGAAAAGAGAGGAAATTTTGAAAAAATTAGAAAAAATGGAAGGAGTCTGTAGTTGTTTGTGTCTCTACTGTCCATCACAAGTAAAAGCACACATATTCTGGTCTATTAATTTGAGAAATCTAACCAAACATGACACTTAACTGTCATGACAAATTTCACACACACACACACACACTCACAAACACGTGTGTGAAATTAAACCAGAAAACCTGAAGCAATAAAAACAGAAATAAATTAAACAATTAAAAATAGAAAAAAATAAATGATAAATAACCTGAATAAAATAAAAGCAATAAATTAACAAATATGGAAAATAATTAAATTTAGGAAATATTAGAACAAGCGTAACAATTTAAAATAGAATAAAATAAATGATAAATAACTAAATAAAATAAGTTAAATAAATATGAAAAATTAACAAAAGAAGAAAAATAAATTAAGTTAAAAAAAAATAGAACAGCAGCAAATTGAGACTTTTTTTCTTTTAAAACTATTTACATTATATACATACTGACAAAGAATGTCACACCACTTTATTTTTCATAAGAGAAGCCGGTGGTGGAAAAAGTGCAGCTTTGTGGGCAGCCAGGCGGTGTCTGAAACAGGTGCAATCCCCACATTTTTAGGCAATGGCGAGGTGAGAGGAGCAGAGAGAGGTTCCTGGGGAGACACAGAAGGTAGCAAATAACATAGATAAAATGAAATAAAATGATGATAACAATCTACTTAAGAGCAGCTCCTGTTTCAAGTGTAGTAGAATATCTTCTTACAGCTGTAGCAGTGAAGGGCATAATGGAAGAAGCTGGGCTTGATACAGGAACAGGAGAAGGAGGAAGAGACAGAGGAGAAACGGTCTGCAGAAACATCTTGGGACTTCGGCCAGGTGGTGACACTTTTCTTTTTGTGGGGCTTGTGATGGGGCTGGATACATCAGAGGTCTGAGAGAATAAAGGCACAGTTCACAATATAGGATGCCCATAGATGATAATGAAAAATCTATCATTATTGGCATAGCAGTCAATAAAACCAAATCATTTAAACATGGAATGAATGCATGAAAGTCCCACTATAGTTACTGCTACATGAAAACAATAACAGTGTACAGTGTATTTTTTTAAATCAAAGTCAATCTATGTATCATTCTCTTTACGTTACCTTAAGTGAATGCTTCCCAGCCAAACTTAAGTTTGGCTTTAACATGGCACCACGAGAGCCACCAAACCTGGCTTCGTAAGCTGACAAAAAGAAAAAAATGACCTTAACTGGGGCTTTGTACATTTTTTGTGGTTGAGTATATTAATAATCTCATCTCATCTTCCATACCACTTAATCCTGCACTAGGGTCACGAGGGTTGCTGGAGCCTATCCCAGCTGGCATCGGGCGAGAGGTGGGGTACAGGTCGGCAGCCTATCGCAAGGCTAACACTGAGACACACAACCATTCACACTCACGCCCGCCAAGGGTCAATTTAGAGTCAATTTAGAGGAAGCCAGAGTTATATTAATAATAATTATGATAATAATAATGTAAATATCAGCACAAATAAATCCTCATTACTTACTGATGCCAAGGTTCACCACTAGCTGAGGAGACATCCTTTGGTTGTGGTGGTGGTGGGGGTGAACCTGCAGATGAGGGTCCTGGCTGTAGTGTCTCACCAGGTGAAGGCCCTGGCTGCTGTGCCACTGTACAAACAATATACAAAGAGGACTGAGACAGGGAGCAAACTGGAAGGCTACGGGTTCACAGACAGATTAAAAAAAAATTTAAATACAACAGAATTCAACACAAGCACGTCATAATTGTATGAGAGACTTCAGATACGTTCTTTACATGAAAACTACAGTTACAGCTCTGTGCACCTCCAAACAGTGTCATCTGTCCACTCATCTGCATTGGGCATTTCTCAATCTCTATGTTTGACAGCAAATAAGAAGGTGTTCCATTTAAATATGTCATAGCTTTACATTTAGTATGATACACATATCACTCTGTCCAGGTTTACCTTCAGATATAGATCATGCCACTTCTTCTGCCGAGGTGCTGGTCTGTTTCCTGCCTCAGAGGGCCAAACGCCTGAGGCAGCAAATCACCGCAGGCGGGATATCCACTCCTCTTCTGCCATGGCCCTATGTTTTTTTTTTTGTTTTGTTTTTTTGTTTTGTTTTTTGTTTGGAAGACAGCTGCTATTAACAGGAAAATGATATTTATACCAAATACAGCTAATATTTGCTCATAACACAAATATGAACAATGTGCACACTTTTGTAACTTACTAATACAAATATATTTGTGCACACCGCACATTCTTACTTGCATACAGTCACACAAACAAACAGCCAATTATAAACTAACAGCAGTAGCCTACATATTATATATTTATGACAACAGAAGTGAATGCTATACGGATTTCATACCATAGCTTATTATCAACTAGTAGCCTACCAGTAGCAGCGGTGCATATTGAAGACGTTGGTTACAACAGAAGTGAATGCTACCAGTAGACAGATGTAATGCCTAACGTTACTGTAGCTTATTATTACCTGGTAGCAGTGCATATTCAAGACTTTTGTGACAACAGAGGTGAAAACTATACAGATTTCATTCATACTGTTATGCTAAAAGTACATAAGAACATACTCTCATACTCTGACGTCATACTGGCATACTGATAAACAGTACGTTACTTTACAGAGTTACTGCACGTTACCAGTGGTTACAGTAATGTAACCTGTCGGAGCAAAAAGGTCACATTTGACCTACAGACTGTAGGTTTGAACAGGTTGGCGCGATGCAACGTCAAAGTCGTTTCTTTTAATAGTTATTTCTCTCTGAATTTTGGAGAAGAGCCGTCGTGATTGGCCGTCTGAAAGATGGAAATGTCGGACCGCGATTGGTCCGCCTCGGCAATTTTGGACAATGGCCGCGGTGATTGGCCGAGAGCAAAGATGGAGGAAGATGGAGACGGGGCAACGCGATTGGAGGAGACTTCGCATCTGTGTCACCGCAAGCATGAAATGCAGAGAGGATGCCATCTCATTCATGGTTTAGAGTCAAAGTGGAAAAATTATGCCTTAGTCCATCTGAAATTTCATTAATTAGATTCATTGATTCGATAAGACAGGCTACTTTGTTTATATGGTCATAATAATAATAGTAATAGCGATAATAATAAAAACTATAATAGTCCAGACTGGTTCCTCACAGGGAAGTGCTGTTTAGTCTTATGGCCAGAGGGACAAAAAACTTCCTCAACCTGTACTTTGAGCAGGACAGAGACAGCAGTTGCTAAACAAGCTTCTCTGTAGGACTATGGTGTCCTATAGAGGGTGGTGGACACTGATCAAGATGGTCCGTAGTTTCTTCAAGGTCTTTGCCTCTGCCACTAATGTCAAGGATTCCAGCTCTACCCCTACCACCGAGCCCATCTTCTGTATGAGTTTGCCAATGTTCATCTTGTGAAACCAGGTACTTAAAAGTCTGAATCATCTCAAATCGCCACAAACTCCCCATGATGGTTACAGACTGCTGTGTCAGTAGTTTGTATGGGTCCCACATGCTTTTATGAATGTCAGATGGTATCCTGTGATATCTCCTTCCAGATCTCAACCAGACATTCCTGGGAAGTCTGACGTGCAACCTAGCAGTGTCAGATGGACCCAAACATGATGTTCCAGAGGTTTTCTATTGGATTTAGGTTAGGTGTGCTTGTGGGCCAGTTAATGGTATTAGTTCCTTCACCGCCCAGGAACTGCCTGGATACTCTCACCACATGAGTCCTGGCAATGTTGTGCACTCGGAGCAACGCAGGACTCACTGCACCATCCTGGGGAAGTTGGACTGCCTGCGCAACCCCTGCAGGGTCCGAGTATCACTACAGGTTACCAGTAGTGACGCTAACTTTAGCCAAACACAAAACTAGTAGGAAAAAAAAAAATCAGAAAAGATGAGGAGGAGGGTAAAAAATGACACCTATAAAACCATTCCTGTTTGGGGGCTCGTGTCATTGTTGCACCTCTAGTGTGAAAAGCAGCTGAAACTGTAACTACCCACTGCTACGACTGCCACAGCCTCCAAAAAGAAAACACAGTTAAATCAACAGTTCTCTCAGTTATAAATAATAAATGAACTCTGTGAAGCTAAGATTGGGTACAGGGCTGTTATTACTATAATTACATGCATTGTAATGTGCAATACAATGTGTCTTGGGGTGTGTTCACACTTGTACTTTAAGCTGGCCTCTTGCAATTGTATCACTCAAGACACATGTTAATACCAGGTCTGAAAAGGGCCTAAATAAAAGACCGTCTTTGAAGCATCGCACACCATCAGTCGTTTTCTAGCAGGGTATCCTGACATGAAGCCGAAACCTTCTAATTCTAATTACATTAACATTTGCTGCATCATCTTGCCCAAAACAAAGGTTTGTGCGTATCACATGATCTTCTCATAGTACTATGTCATATACATATATATAGTTTAGTGAGGCAGTTGGCAACACATACATTTTATGTAAAGTTACTCAAATGAGTCCTTAGGTTTTCAAAGAAAGAGTCCATTGTTTCAGATTACGACATGCATGATATTACAAATTTACACACTGGGGAAGAGGCTGCTACCTACCCACAGACTTAACCTCAATCCATTTTAGTATATCTGACCTAAATATTTCATACAGAATTCCTTTGTGTAGTTACTGTGTGTAAAAAAGTGTGTGTGTGTGTGTGGAGGGGGGGGGGGGGGGGTGGCGAGGTAAGATGAACTCTGGAGACACAAGTACACACAGAAAATGAGGTTTTCCAATTTGGGCAGCAGAATAAAATCCATATGGCACTTAATTTCATAATTACTGATGCACTTCAACAAGGCCAGATCATGTGCCACAGTTTTCCATGTAATACTATTACTGCCTGACTGTACGAAAGCCAAAAGGGCACGAGAGTCTGTCTAGTGGAGTCGCCGCTCTTTCTTGTTAGATTTTTTCTGTATACAATCCGCCTTGTTTTAATAAATATACAGTAGTAGTCTTTATCATCTTATTTTTAACTATTTTTACTATTAATGTAACAAATATGGGGCGACTTTTTATAAAACAGACTTAAAAATCCAAAGTAAGTAAAACCCAGACAAGTAGGAAAACCCAAAACACTGACTATTTAGTGCAAACAAGTGAAGCAAGCTTCAGAAGAGCACGGGGAACTATTTCCTAGTAGCATGTATGGGCTATTATAAAGAATAAAAAATGAACATGCATCTAGTCGTTTCTGAATCTACTCCTTATTGGCTGCATTATTCATATATTCTGTATATTTTTCTTTGTAATAAATAATATATTTTTTTGCCTGCTAAGGAGCACGTCTTTAGCGTTGGCCATACTAGTGGTTTAGTGAAGCTGTTTATAAGCAGGGCTGGGCTTAAAGCAAAAGTGACTATAGTGATAATGCTAAAATGATGGCATAGCAAGTAACATGTTCACCATATTAGTTTGATTTACCATCCTAACATTTCATAATCAGCACTAAACCCAAAATGCATTGGAAGGGGACCTTTGTTTTTGCAAGAAATTATGAATCAAAGCTAGGAAGAATACATTTTTGTTATCTGGTGATGGTCCCAAATGACAACGTATGTCATTACAGTTTATCAAAATATAAAATAAATCTCTGTAACAAATTCCACAACAATCAATTCAGCAGTTAATGGGATTGCCAAAATCAAATGGACACATATCGTTTGCCTAAGTCATATCTGAACGTCAAAAAATTACTTTTACAAATTATGCTATTACAATTATGCTATTAGGCTAACAATATGAAAGGAATGGCTATAAAATGTCAAATTACAGACATTTCTAATTCTTTCTATCATGAACTTTTAATCCATGCAGTATAAATATTTGATATCATCACCAATTGATAACAGATATCTGAAGCTATGTAAAGTGTAAAGGCTGAGTAAGTATCTGTGGGCAGAACCACAAACAACAGTAATGTTCATGGGTGACAACGAGTGAGGCTAGAAAATGTATTTCTCATACCTCTGGCAAACGGTAATTAAACATCAAGTTTCAGACGAATGGAAACCTTCATTGTTGCCACTGAACTTCATAACAGGTTGTTTGCTAGCTCTCGTCCACCCACCTCAGCTCCACTCATGTTTCACTTCTTTGCCCATTTTTGAATTAGACAGGAATTAGACAAAATCATGCACTGCCAAGATGGCGGCGACCGGACACCGCACTGAGCTTCAAAACCGCACTTCAGGAAACCTATGTCTTTCATCCATCCATTTCTCCTAAATACACCCATGGAACTTCTGACCTGCTAATGTACCTTGGCTAGCAGGCCAATGGACGATGAATGATTGACAAAAAAGTTTCGTTACACCTTTTCATGGAACAGTTTTGATAAATGTTGAGTGCCAACCTAAGTTGCTCTCCCTGGAGCCATCCAGGGTGTACTCCTGCTCAGTGGATAGCGTGCAAACCAATGATGAGCCAGTGATCTAGCCAATATTCTTTGCATGCTTCCTTAACTGTCCACTGTACAACCCCATGCGCTAATGATGCTAATACACAGTAAGACAGTTAAGCCATGATTCTCTCCGTGTGGGAGCTTGTTACGACTTTTATATAATCTGTGCTGCTCCTTCGGTCCGGCTCCTTATTGGGAGATCATTCAAAAAAACGTCCTTCGGATCTTGAGACAAGGGACCTATTCAGGTGCATCTTCAGAGTTGACAGAGTTGACAGAGTTGAGGAGTGAACATTTCTACTGTTCTCGGTGTTAGGTGTAAAATGCTTCTTTAATATATTTATTATTATTCATACAATGAATTATTTCTATACGAACCAAAATGGTTTTTAGATCATATTTCTTCTTCTTCCAGACTGAAAAAGATTTAGAAGACCTGCAATCAACAAGTCCTTATAACTATGTAGCCCAAAGTAAACAGTCCAAGTACAGATCTGGCGATCATGAGAGCTCCTTTTTTTGCACCTGGGAAATGGCCACACGAATACTGGTCAGGTTATGAGAGTCCGTCTGTGAGGAAAGTGTATTTTTGGCCTGCTTTCTCTGTGGTCGTTTTGCCTGTCGACACAGAGGCCAGAATCTGGGTGTCTTGCAGACAGGTCTGTCTGGAACTAGTCAAATAAACCGTTGGTCTGAACTTTGAGAGCAAACATTCTTTCTGGTTCTTTTGGTTGGCCCCCCGAGCACAAACACAATCACAGCTAAAATTAAGCAGCCAAAACATGTTTTGTACAAAAAATGTGCTGCATGTGCAAAGTTGACCAGTGGCCAATCAGTTACTTTATACATTGACTTAGTAAGTACACATACTGAGCTCAGCAGGATTTATCAGTTGTTTCTTATTATTATCCCACTACTGTAGACAAAACCTACTCAGTGCAGCGCAGTTCCTTCGTCTAACAGTCTTACTTTATTTGGTATGACCGGCTTGGTTGTGGTTGCTACCCATAAAATGAAATGACTCTAGGCTTTTTCTCTACTACAGTTTGAACTATTTTCTAATCATGCAGAGTTTTCTGAGAGCTCATCTACTCTATCGGGTGAACTTGGACAGCACCAGGGGGATCTGTAGATCTGAAATGTTAGCCTCGACCGTCACGGATTTCTTATAGCAAGTGAAAGGATAGTCGTCCCTTTGAACGGAACGCAGTGGTTCCCTTCCCCTCCATATTTAGGAGAGACAGGGAATGTGTAGCTTTGTGGCACCCATATTAGGGTGCACCCTTATAAAGGGAATTGATTTGGGGATTCCCTCGCTGTGAAGTAATCCCTGGCAAGTTCTGTGCCATTCTATCCAAAGTGATTATTAGACAAGTTATGTTTACTTTCAGCCATCATAACTTAAGGAGACTGGGTTAGCAATTTGAACAGATTCATTAGTGCTGAAACAAAAACTCGTAAAACAATGTAATTTATTTTTATGTCGTACTACTTATTACTCTGAATGTGGCCTGCGTGTTTAGAAATTCTGAGAAAAGAAAGTTCACCATACGCTAATTCTCTTTTGAAGACATTTCTGGAACATAATGTGGTCCGCAAACACCACATCAATGATTAATCCACTGACCGACCATCTGTCTTCTGAACTTTTTATTTTGTTGACAAAAAAAAAACAACAAGTTCGTACTATTTATGCAGTGTACTTATTTCCAAGAACGCATGTCAAAGAGATCACACGGCCCTCTGAACATTTGTGTTTTGTTTCGTTGAGATAAGATACATGCTTCTCTTTGTACACAAGTGAAACCCTACTGTGAAAATACCAGTTAAACTTTAACTGCTTTCAGGGCATGAGGTTTATGTGTGTTGTGCACGTGACAGTGAGGCAGACAGTTATTACAGAGGTGTCCATGCTTTGCTCACATGCTCTCTGGCCTCTTTAAGCCTAGGTCCTACTCCAGGACAGCTGCAGGCTTGCACCCAGGCAGCGGACTTTGACGCCCTTCTATACATACGGCATTTCAGGTTATCTGCGATGCACTAGAAAACGACTGCTTAACAGTTTATTATATGGGCTGCATGCGGATGTCTGTCCAGATCCTCACCAGTGCCCTCATTCAGGTAGACTATACAAGACTATACAAGATGCATTCAATGATTTTGTTTAAATTCCAAAAAATGTTTAATAGGTGCTTAAAAAACAACATCCACGTTGCCCATTTATGGTAAATATCCTGTGGGATGCTTGCATAACTTATATATATTTGTGTCATAAAAAGATATAATAACGGTTGCACTCATTATCAATGAATCATTAACAATGAGTGTAATGGTTTTGTATATCTCCAGCTGATAAAAATGATCTTTGTTGTTTTGGACACATAAGGATAATATCTTATCCCATCTACTACTGCTTATCCTCACTAGGGTCGCAGGGGACCTATCCCAGCTGTCATCGGGCAAGGGGTGGGGTACACCCTGGGCAGGTCGCCAGTCTATCGCGGAGCTAACACAGAGACAAACAACAATTCGCACTCACATGGGCAATTTAGAATCCCCAATTAACCTTACAAGCATGTCTTTGGAGGAAAACCCACGCAGACACAGGGAGAAGACGCAAACACCACCCAGAAAGGCCAGAGTCAGACTCGAACTTCTCGCTGGGAGGCATCAGTGCACCAGTGCTAACCATCAGTGCTATGTTTAGTTTTTTATACCTGTGTCTTTGCAATTCTGGTTTACTTTTACAACTGGCATCAACATTGCCAGGTTTAGTTAGTAGGTCCACCATAAGCTGCCCGCTCCATCCAATCACCCAGCATTCAGTGAAGTTACTCTAAATCAGTCCTCCGGTGCTTTACATAATGGCGTACTAACACCTTAAGTAGCACCACTTCAAGGAATAAGGCACTACTCTATGAAGGCGTGTATAAACCCTAAAAAAAAAAAAAAAAAAAAAAACAAGATGGTGACCAGCAAAACTTAGTGACAGTAACTTTGAAGTTCACTTCAGTTATAATCTATATAAAGTCTCACATATTTGGAATTTCCATGTTATTGGCTTTACTCTCAAGGTAGTGAGATCACTTTACAATTGTTGTACATTTCACTACATGCAAAGTAAATACAGCTGTCAGACAAATGTAGATAAGTCGTAGTCATGTTGTAGCAGCAGTCCAATTGGTGTACACTTTAACCATGCAATTTGCCATTCACAAGATATTAGTGTCAACTTATACAGACCACAGATTGTACGTGAATATGAACCTGTGAGTTTCTTTGTTAAAACTATTTTTTTATCAGTGTTTTTTTTTTTCATCATAATCACCCGTTATAGAAGTAGTTCTGGTACAACTATGGATATAGCTAACATGGTCAAGCTACCACACTGATCTTCAGCAGTTATATATATATATATTTTTTTATCATGTTCGCAGCCTGAGTTTAACTTGCTACCAATCTGTAAACTAAAACAAACTGAAGCTGAAGCTGATGGGAATTTTATTTGCGCAGGAATATGGTCACAAACCAAAATCCAGTACCAAGGTTCTGGTGTCACTAGATAAAATGTCAAAGCATCCTCAAAGTCAGCAGGCTTCAAACTCGGGGGACCATGACATGTTTGACCAATTACACACATTGCCATCTACTTCCAGATGTATGCTGTTATTTATGGCTTGAGGGGCGTGAGAGACAAAACAAATATTGATGGAGAGTTTGGTAGGACTGATGTCAGCCAGTATCCTACAATGTTCACACACATCTGGTTAGGTTTGGATTCTCTTAAAATTACATCAGCGCAGCCTCGGACCGCAGTTAATGTATAAAGAACACACTCAGGACATATTAAACACTCGTACACTTAACATCTTAAAACCTTTCACGTGGCACCACGAACACGCAAGCCAGACATGCCATTCCCAAACAGACACACCATCCCTGTCATGACTGTCTCATGACTTCCATTGGTGCAGAGTAGAGTGGAAAGGAAGCACATTGAGCTAAGTGGTTGCACGTTCAGCAGTTCCACTCATATGACTGCCGTACCTTCAGATATTACTGCAGAAGAAGAGGGAGGACGCTTTAGACAATGGTGCACTGAAGGCGCGTGAGCCTCCTCTGGGATGACTGATTCAATCGCTGATAATCCCCCAGACTCAGGCTAGTTGGTAGTTGGTTTGGGGAGCCTTCTGCAGGTCCAAGACACAGATACCATGCAATGTGTCCACCCAACAAAGATATACACTGTAGGCCAGGCATGTCAAACATACGGCCCGCGGGCCGGACCCGGCCCGTTGGGCATAAATTTCTGAGTATGTCAAAAAAAGAAGCGAGTCTCTAGCTAATTTCTATTAAAAGTTGTGATTTTTTAAAATAAATACAAACCAAATGCTCCCTCCGGCCGCTAGAGGGCAGTAAATGTGTAAAAGCGCTCACGTCAAGCATGCGGCACTGACACGAGTTAGTCACAGGAAATAAACATTCGCAACGTGATGTGTCCAAGTAAAAATAAACCGGCAGTCTTGCTTCACCATTCACCACTACCAAACAAGTTATCGGTCAACACAGCCTTCCCAAAATGGCACTGTCAAAAAAAAGAAGAGTGGACACGGAGTGCAGAGTTTTCCAGGAGAAATGGACCGGGAAGTATTTATTCACAGAAGTGAATGCAAAACCAGTGTGCTTGGTATGTAATCAGCAAGTTGCAGTGTTCAAAGAGTTTAATATTCGGCGCCACTCATCATAAAGACAAGTATGTCATATTAAAGACAATTAATATTGTGCAGTATATTCTCAGCCTCAGTAGGCACAGCCTAGTAGTTTGATCTGATGTAGTCTAATCCTATTGCCCATGCACTGCTATAACTTTTTTATTTTATTTATTTTATTTCATTTTGTATTTCTTTTTTTATTTATTTCAAAGCAGTATGACAATTAAGGCGAAAATATTTTTTTTATAGCTCCCACTTGAGTTTGTTTAGTGTGGTGAGTTGGTTCAGGTGTAAAACTGCATTCACTCAACTGTTAAAATAAACCAGTTGTGAACACATTCACGGCCAAACATGAAAAATATTTTTTTTCCATTGTTTTTTGAATAAATGTGTTGTGCTTAGAAAAGATCCCTTGTCATCCGTGATTATAATATGTAGGGTAGGCTACAAATGTAGGCTGAATGATAAAGCATAGTACTGAAAAACAAGCTAAATATTTGGAGTTGACATTCTTTTACTGATCCGGCCCACCTGAGAACAGAAAGTCTGAATCCGGCCCCAGAGCCAAACTGAGTTTGACATGCCTGCTGTAGGCGTTACATTTTTATAACATTTTGGTGACTTGACAACTAACTGCGTGTTTGACGTTTCTGGAGGCCAATGAAAGCTGAAGCTAGACAGAAGCTAGTTAGCCTTGCTTAGCAAAGACATATGGTAATGGGAGGAATTTTATTTGTGTTGCGTTTCTCTGTGTGTCATAAAATAAATTAAAAAAGTCTGTTCACAGTAGCATTTACCCCGAACAACACTTCTTTATACAGCTAGGCAGCAGTTAGCTGTTACGTTGAGCCGACAAGGTTCGCAGCCGCAGATGCTAACGTCTCCTTGTATTTTATTCAGCTAACCACAGCCGTGACTGCAACCTACCTAGCCGCCTAACCACACTGGGCACGATTGTGGGTTTGGTTCAACAATGACAGAATCGTTGTTGATTGGGTAAAAACATGGTGCATGCAGTGCTTCGTATGCTGGTGTCTCCCGGTCTTCTCTTAGCTGCCTTCAACTTGTGTAAAATGCAGCTGCCCGTTTTTTAACCAACACTAAGAGAAGAGAACACATGACCACTGTCCTTTATTCTCGCCACTGGCTTCCAGTCCATTTTAGAATTGAATTTAAACTTTTAATGTTTGGTTTTAAAGCTCTTAACGGCCTTGACCTGTCTTCTTTATCTGAGATGCTAACCGCTGGTGAGTGTGACAGGGCTTTGAGGTCTTCTAACAAACTCTTGCTGGAAGTGCCCAGGTCAACATTTAATCACTGGGGTGACCGTGCCTTTTTAGTTGCTGCACGTAAGCTCTGGAATAAACTCCCCACTGACATGTGCCTTATTACTGACCAGGGCCTCTTCACATCTAAACTTAAAACCTATTTATTTAGAACGACTTTTAATACCACTTTTACATTATTTTATCTTTTTATTCTGTTATTTATTATTTTTATGTATTTATCTTACTTTTACTCATGTACTTGTTTTGTTTTTATGAATAAAGTACATTTACATGGTTGTTGGGTGAAAGAAAAAAATCAGTTTTTAATATACTTTATATACTTTACATCAGGTGCTGTCAGAATTCTCATCAGGAACTAAATTACAACCTCCACCGTATATTATACTGAAGACAACTGAAGCCACAAAACATTCTAATGAATGACCATATACTGATCCTCCTGATCCTGTGAGTCAAGCAGGTGAGCGTGCTGAGGATGCATCGTGAAACACTTCGTCGTTCTGCTGCTAATGGAACGTCAACGCGAGCGTGTTTTTTTTCCCTCTCGGGTTCAAGTCACCTCTCAGCCTCTCGCTTCAACTGAGACTGACTGTGAGGAGAGTCTCAGTGTCCCGTTGCAGAATTTGCTAACCACATGAGCAGACAGTGGTGTGCTGCAGGCGGGATGGCACTGATTAGTGGCAGCCAGACGGCAGCGCTGCAGCCTGTCAGCAGTGGTCTACAGAGGACCAGCCTGGCTAAGCTTCCACCACTCATATCATTTTTCCGTATATGATTTTTCTGTGATACAGAGGCTGCATGTTAGCAAATCCAGGGTGCGGCCAGATGCATTTCTAAAAATAGACTTTAATTCCATTTTATAAAAATTGAAGTAATCCATCCAAAATATCCATCTTTTTGATAGAAAACATAGAGAATATAGAATTGGAAAAAAGAAGACAGCGGCGTGAGACAGTGTATGTTGCTATTTAGCAATGATGGCGCGAATGTAGCCACTTTTTGTGAGGACTTAGGTGTTCATTAGTTACTATCTGTTAAATCACCAGTCAGCCAGCTTCAGAACACCACCTACGTGCAACCTGGCCACAACCAGTAGGGTTATAAAACCAGGCCTCCCACAGTCTGCGAAGCATTTTCCCTTCCCCAAAGAACCAGTAACCTGTGACTCAAAGTGATGTTTTAATTCCCTTCATCCTTTTATTTGGTCTGATGGTGTTTTTCTTTTCCCGTTGCTGACCTTTTAATGTTAATTTATATTCCTGTATTGTACGAGGATTAATGTGAATATTTAAAAGAAAGCCGATGCATTAGTGACACGGGTTGGCAGCTTTCACTTTTGTTTCGCTTTTAAAATGCTGACCCTTGCTTAATCCGTCTTAATGTCTTAATGTATTTGATTCAGAAAAACTCGTCCAATATACACCTGTCCATCCAAACACACATCAGTGTTCTTACCCATGCTGTTCTTTAAATACATCTGTTGAATGACCTCTTTGTTCCCGTGTTTAAATGTGCACTCTGCTTTAGGTGCTCTCTATAGTAAAGCCTTTAACACCAAACATTTAACCGCTGCAAGTTTTAACAGTTTTAACCGTATTTGTTCCATATTAAGATTAATATGGGGATATTGTCTTTTTCACATAGAGTGCGAATTGAAAAATGTATTACTCGCATAATTGGCACGTTTTGAGCATAAACTAGAAACAAGTGAGGCCGAAATATCCCCCCCTGCTGGGCATTTACACTGTAGGTCATAAACTCCAGCCGCTTCCCTTAACCTGATAGAAACATTAGAAATAAATGAATAAAAATAAGGTGTGCCTCAAGTAAAATTGAGTTGAGTATGTTTTATCATGTTGATGTGAGTTCATGTGCTCTGAGGCTAATACTTAACACTAAAGCTGTTTATATTACATGGTTGTCTTGTTTATTACAATATTACCTTGAACATTTAATCAGTGCCTGTCGTAAGTGTGTAGAATTACAGTACAGCAGCATGACGGCACATGCCCTGGAAAAAGAAGTGCAATGTTTTGGACAGTACACGGGAAGACACTGCCATCTACAGAAGCTCTTTGACTAATGGCTGACTGGAGAGCTTTCTTACCCTCTCTGCACTGGATAAACATCATGTTAATGATTATCTCAATTTTGCTGCTGAACAATAACTGTAACTGAAACCAAACACTTGGATTGGGAAATAACTATATTTTTGGGATTTTGAACCTCAGCAGAAATACTACCCTCTTTTTTTCTTAAATTTGTGCTGGATCATCAGTTTGAGGGGGAGGGAAAATGATAACTGTGAGTGCGCCCATGACGCAACATTCCCCACAATACCTTTTTCTTTCTGCTTGCTGGCCAGTGTGTGGAACCTTCTTTGTTTTGTCTGTCTTACTTTGAGCTCATTCCCAACTTTGTAAACCATGCAGCTTAATTTCTATCTGCTCTTCTCTACTTGCATGCATTTTTTATGTGTTTTTGGAGTTAGAGATGTCTTCAAAATGTGGTCATTAAATTTCCAATTTCCTGACTCGGATTTTTAAATGTAACAGCAAGTGATTCTATTTCGACAGCAATCGAATAATGAGAAACCGATTATATTTGGGTGTCAAAATGTTCCCTTGCTGAGGAGATTGCAAGATTCTTACAGCTTAATAGAATTCAGTTGTCAGTGTTGTGTAATATCTGTGCATTTGCAGAATTAAACTGCATGCCATTTCCTTAAAATAAAACCTTTTGTTTGTTTTGTTTGGTTCATTTTGTTTTATGGTACACTGCATTATCTTGAAAGCATCTGCCTTGAAGGCATCATGTGCATTGTGGTCTTTGGTCCAGTAGATGGGGCAGTCAGGTTGGGGTTTTGGATAGGTTCACTGTCCTCAGACCTACAAATTAGAGCTGCGTTTCACAGCGGTCAAGTTAGACAGAGAAAGCTAACACAATGCCAGAAAACAGTTCCACTTTCACAATAAAAGCCTATCGGCTCTTGTGCCTTCGTTTCCAAAACCGGGCCAGAAATGTCTGCATCCGTAGCTAATGAGAGCTTCCTCAAAATATGCAAATACTCTCCCAGCTGCTAGAAATGTGCGTTCTTTAATCCCACTTATATCACACTACCATGCGATGCTACGGGATCAATTTTAATGAGTAATGCAGAGCATTGAATGTATACTTAGCTATGCAACGCGTACAATATGCACTGTAGTATTACAACGTAAATCAGGTTGACATCATTTTAAACGCGTTGTCCAAAAATACTGCAGTCGTATTCAAACTGTGGCTGCATATTCGCGTTGTCTTAGTTTTATTTTGGGAAGTGCGCCACGGGAAGTAACGCTGTGTATCGCCGGCCACTTGACCCCCCCTCTCTGCCACTCCGTCAAACGGTTGTACCGGAGAAACGGGAGCGCTCGATTCAAGTGTTTAACCCTGTTTGTCTGTGGTTCTGAGAGTCTCAGTTCCAACAGGTAAGATGAATATCAGAAATATGTATTTGTGGACGATTTCGGTTTTCGGGCCGTGCGCGTTTAGTGTTTGTTTTGTCGTCTTTTGCAGCGACTACCACTGTTGATGTGGCATTTTAATTTCTTGTCTCCCGTTGCCGACAACACAGAGCTAGAGAACAGGAGCCTAAACGGGTAACTTGTGTCCAGGGCTCCTGCACATGCAAAGCAACAAGTAGCG
The DNA here is from genome assembly GCF_022458985.1 of Mugil cephalus. NCBI lineage: Eukaryota > Metazoa > Chordata > Actinopteri > Mugiliformes > Mugilidae > Mugil > Mugil cephalus. Next base: position 19,586,426 of record NC_061778.1, on the reverse strand, counting down.
AGAGATAAAGTTGGGAGAAGTCTAATGTTATTTTAACATTTTACGCCAGTGGCAAATGTCTTTGTGTCTGCATTATTCACGAGCCACTCAGTGGGATTGTTTAACGTGCGTGCGAGATTAACGGGTGTAGGCTAGCTCGTGCTTAGCTAACTAGTTAAGGAACGCTACCTTTTTATACCGGTAGTAACCACTGACTGGATATGCTAGGTAGTAACATTCAGTTGTCACCTAAATGTTTGGTTAAAAAGTGTGACTACACAAACATATAAGTAAATTGGCATATTTGTATCCTAAAAAAATGGAACATAACGAAATTTTGCAGAGACTCCCGGTTTAAAAGGACACATAATACGCAGACACTTGTGAAAAATATGTAACGTTATGCTACAGAAAAAATGAAAGTCTCAGTCTGTGAAATGTTGTGTGTCATTGTTATATACATATGCCGAACCGACCAGTGCATCCCTTAAACGTGCAATGGCATTTGATTCCTAGTTTACCTCCACCGATCGTTAAGGCATCACTGAATTGCCCACATTTTGACTGGACTTTGGTGCGTCGCGTCTTGAAGCTACAGGTTCATGAGCGAGTTCAGGAGATATTCGCATATTCGCCCTGAGCGTCGTTTTACTTCACCTTGGTTAGACGTCGGCCCTAACCGCACCAGTCTGGGAATATTTTTAGACCACTTAATGGTAGGGTTTACATGCAAGTCTGCGTTCACTGCAGTTATAGCTCGTTACGCCCGGGGCTCTGTGTTGTTGTTGTTTTTTTTTTCAAGTCTCTGCTTTTCCACGGACTATTCGTGGAAAATGGGACAGACAGCCGTGATGCTACACATGTGAGTGACATTGGAAATGTAAGATTTGTGAGTCCGGCTTAACAGTTTGAGGTTGATGTTTGCGCATGTTTATTTTGGCCGCGTTATTTATAGAGAACGATTATTTGTGTGGGATGGAGGAATTGGAAAGCATGCGATGATCTGATGTGATGGCTCTTCATTTTTACGCTTGATTTTTACCTCTGATGTCTTAAGAATTTGTTCAATTTTTCATCAAACATCCTTGTGCAGGTCAGGTGCGGTGCACAGAAAAAAAGTGAGCACGTGCCAATAAAATTGTGTGCTGCAATACTTGAGAAGTGCTCGGATGAGACTTATTTAACTTATAAGGGGCTTATTCACTGCGGTGGGAGCTGTATAAATTGCAGGGTGATGAATCTCAAATGCTGTACTCTTCCTTCCCACTTAAGTTCTTAGCCACAGGGGTGGTGGCAGCTTGTTAGCTTTGTCAGCTGCCTGAGATCAGATAGGCAGTGTTTGATTTGTGCGCAAATCGACGCTGACATAATTTGGAGGGTGGTAGAATATTATAGTTATTGTCTCTACTTCTCTTGAGAACCAAGAACAGCTGTCTGTTGTGTATATGCCACGACTTGCCACGGGGAGATGGTGCATATTTTGCATATTTTACATATTTTTAAGTGTGACCCAGGGCAGATTGTGCGTTCGCACTCGCAAAGGAATGGCGTCCTGCCTGTGTTACACATCTGTACATTAAACCGGCAACTTGACAGTTTTCCCTAGATCTTAATGCAAGGCCTGAACAAACCCAGATGATGTACTGCGAGATTAACAGCTCTGCTGGATGCCAGCTTTTTCAAACTCACACACATAATCAGTCAACTTTGATGCACGTATTTTTGGATTCACCGTGACTGGGACTCCTCGAGAATCTTGTCACCGTAAATAAACATTTGGGTTGGGTGGAAAACACAGCTGGCCTAAAATGTTTTATTAATTTTGACTAGCAAATACAACAATGCCTACGTACTAAGCTAGATTCTTTTTTTTTTTAAGTATATTTTCGGGCTTTTTTAGCCTTTATTGAAAGTGACGGTGTAGAAAGACAGGAAACGGGGATGCAGAGAGGGGGGAACGGCACACAGGAAAGGCCGTGGCCGTTTGAACCGGGGGGCGCCCGCAGTGAGGACCGTGGCCTCGACACATGGGGCGGATGCTCTACTCCCTGCGCTGAACACACATTCTAACACTGTGACCGAACTCTTTGTGTCCAGGCTGCAGGGTTGGGACTCGGTCTGGATGGCTGACGGACGGGGACCGATCACGTGAGAAGATGCTGGCTCGTAACCGCTTCCTGCTGCTCCTGGTGGTGGGCGGGGCAGCGCTGGCCATCATCAGCCTGAGCCTCCAGTTTTGTGAGTGCAATGTGTGTTTGTGTGCTCACGCAGCTGCTTTGCAAATCGGTTTTTCTCTCTGTCGCCATGGCTCCAGTGTTCCAGTTTGACTGTGGAAAAGAAACAACTACGTTCCGCGGATCTCCTCTACTGTTTGCATGCGTGTTAGTGTTCATACATGCATATCATCTCGTCGCCTTCCTGCTCAAGAGAACCCATTCATACCGAAACAAAGTAAAATCCCCTATAGACTTCAATACCCAGCACAGACCGGCCTCTCTGGATGCTCTAATACCCTATGGGAGTTCCTCTCACATCTGCCTTGGAAAACCTAGGTGTACTCGATTGTGTCTTTTCCCTGTCAGCTCATTGTTCGGTATCCCCTGTAGGTTTTTGTCTAGACTCTAGATGGTATATCCCCAGCTAGTCTCTGTGAATGCGAGGAAACCACTGTACTGGATGTGATTTGAAAGTCATGCGGGCAGGATAGGAAAAACACACAGTAATAAATCGGAGAGTGCAAGCAGAACAAATAGCAATTTGTATTTGGGTGTAAATTGCGAAAGATTATACAGTTTTATATAATCTGCTGGCTTCCTAAAAACAACAAACCCAAAGCAGCGGAAGTGTTCGGAGCGTTTATAAGCTTGTGTCTAGCCAAGCATATAAGATTAGACTCCCATAAATCACACTGTTGGAGACTAAGGATTGTAGTGGAATCCAGTACCATTTGCTGTTATAAGATACAGTGTTGTTGTTAAAACAACACTGTGCGAGATGTGTCACTGAGATCTTTCAATCCCTCTCATTCTCTCTTTTTGTGTTGCATTAAATACCATTTAAATGCAGAGTTCAGCATAAGAAAAAGAAGACAATTAGACTCTTACATTTACCCTCAGTAGCTGGACAAACGCACCAAATTCACCCACTTTCTGTTTCCTGCATCAGACGCCGTTTCTCTTTCCTGCATTCTGGTGACTGGAGTAAAACTAACTGTTGTTCAACATTCATTAGCTCAAACTCCAACATGAGCCTCTCATTTACAATCTACAGTATTAGAAGCGCACAAGAAGCTAAACCGAGCTGACTAGCTGTCGACTATCGTTTTAGCTGTGCGATTCCAGAGCGCTGCCCACACTACAGGACATTTGCAGCGAGCGCTCTGCATTGATCCCATGTGAGAGTATAAACCAGGCTTTAGTCTTGCTTATCTGGTTTTTGCACTTTGGGAAAACCCAACTCTCCCTCCCTCCAGCTCCAGGATAATAACATATGTTTGAACATGTTAGAGAAGGCTGCTTTGTTAGTTAATATTGATTCCTTGCTATCACACCCACTACCCTCTCCTGGCCTGTAAACTGTAAAGAAAATATATATATTTTTTTGTTTGAATGGAAATGTATAGGATCGGCTGTTTTTTTAATTAAGGAACGTTGCTTTTGTGGTTCACATTCAAAGTTGTCCTCACTCCATTCTTTTGATCTGTACCACTGTTGGAGAAAAACTTCTATTATTTATTCATCACACATAGAGAAGAAATTGAGCCATTATCCAGAAAAAGCATGGAGGGAAGCATGAGGGATTTTCTCCTCCTCATGTTTAATAGATACTCGGCTCCTGTTTTGTTTGAGTTTGCTGCTCTGGCTCTCTTTTTCGGCCTCGTTGTCTGCCTTCTGTGTTCGTCTTCTGTCCAACGTCCAGCTTGCTTTTCTGAAAAAGCCCGTCCCATGTGTTTATTGCTCATTGACCATTATCACGAGAGACTGAATGACTGATGATGATCGATGGCGGAGTAAATGCCTCTCTCCGGCTCCAGGCTACCTCAAATTAAAACCAATACATAGCTCGGAGCGCTGCAGGCAAAGGACATCATCGCTATGCTGATTGACACATGAGGGAGTCCCCGAGGAAAGAGACGTCACAGCTCAGAGGCCCTACAGAGAGAACAGCTGCAGGAAGGAGTGGTTAAAGTGACTGAAACGCAGAGAAAGGGATCTATTTTGAGACGTAAGCAGCAGTAGTCAAGCAAAAGGTGAAGTAGAGCTTGATGGGAGTTAAGTGCTGAAGGGGAGACGGTTGATTCAGTGAGAGGGGAATGTCATGGGAGGATGTAAAAGAGAAAATAGAAAGGCAGGTTGTCTGTGAGGTTCAGACACTGATGGAAGAACTAGAGCAAATAAGATGGTTTATACTCAAGTCCCATTTGTACATATACGCTTTAAACAAAGTGCTAGTCAAACAGATGAAAAGAAACTAAAAACGACTTTCATCGTTTTAGCAAGGGAAGCTGTGCATCACTTAAACAAGTGTCCTTAAGTGTTTAACAGGCAGAGCTCCAAGCACTTAACAATTCTCTGCATTCCTCACATTCCTTTTTCTTACAGGAAAGATTAAACACCGCGACAAAGCTGGTACTCAGCACACACCCTGAAACACGGCTTTTTAAACGTTACACTAATGTAACCACACCTTCATCCATCCTCATAATCCAATGTTCCTCTGCTTATAAAGAACTGATCTGTTACTGGATTCTGTTTTGACACCACCGATCACTGTGACCAGTAGTGAATCGCTGGCCTCATTCTGTCATGGAACACAGTCACGTCCTGGGGGCTCGAAACATTTTCCATCAGTCCACACAGTTTTTCGAATGATCTGCGTGTCATTCGCAAATTTTCTCTCTGTTCTGCATCTGAGAACTCTTTCATTACGACCCTCTCCCACCAGTCTGTGCTCCTAACCCGCATCTAACAAAGAACGAGAGGTCCGGGACAGTAGCGACTGCACAGAGCACAGCATTGAAGACATGCTATTGTTGAAGCCCTCTTACAGCACACGGCATTCTTGTCTGCCGTTCGAAGTCACCATGACCCTCTTGTTGTTGTTTGCAATGACTGTCTGCCGCATGAACAACTCTAGTTGTTTATATATGATGTAAAGGTCAACCGGAAAGGGGGGCTGCATTAACCTGCTGAAAAAGACACTTAGCGTCTCCTAGTGTGGAGGAGGGGGACATGTTGGCGTTAGTTATTCGAATTCCTAAGCTGTATGTAAACTGGGACAAGGGCTGTAGTCAGAAATTGGAATTATTCAGAGTAAGGCAATATTCGTTTTTTTCACGTTAATTATGGTGCACCTCAAGGCTCTCTTCTTGGCTCTCTTCTTTTGTTTCACCATTTAAAGACATACTTTACTCCTTGACTATGACCTTAATCCAGACCATCAAATGATTTTGATTATCCCTTACTAGACTACACAGGCACTTTTGCTCACCAATCTAATGTTATCTGTGTTGTACAATATATATTTCTTGCAAAATTTCACCCCAGACTGTAGGAACACATCTGACCGTAGAAAACAATCCCTGTTTGTCTACACAAGAACATTGTCTCCTGAATATAACTCTGTGTTATTTGTGACTGCTCACATCTTGGAGTGTTTAGTAACCTCCAAGAGCTTGATATATTTGTGTACGGGATCTTGTTTCAGTGTAACTCAGCCAGCTTCTTGCAAATGCATGACAAATGGCATTTAGGCAAGCGTAGATAGTTTGACTTCCCAGAGGAGGAGCTGTTCAATTCATCTTGCCTCTTGCCACCCTTGCATCTGCATTTCTGCGCTGACTTGTCATCCTAAAGAGCACAAAATAATAAAAAATCACTATGCAAAGTAGTGTGTGTTGATAACTATTAAAGACAAAGTTCGATCTTTAAATTACAGAGCACCACACACCTCCATACAATCGCCTTGGGTTCTGCTTGCTGATGTTTATAAAGCACAGAAGAATAGAAATGACCTGTACTAGAGTGAAAGGAAGAAAAAACAATGGAGGCTCAGATTCAGCCCAATAATGCAAAATTGATTGGACAGCACTTCACAGTACAGATGGACAGTTATTCAAAATACGCTATAAAAGCAACTCATGAGTTTTTGAAGAAGCACAGCTGCAGTAAAAGCCTGGGAATGCATCACAAATGAGGTGATTCTTGATGTTTTCCACATTTTAAAGACTTCATGAAGTCATTGCTGGCAAAAGATTGTTGAAAAAGTATTAAAAATGCAAATTTGATTTATGACCATCTTAATGAATTAAGTAAAAAATTGTTTTGTGCTGTGTCTCCTCCAGTTGTAAATAGTTTTATTGATCATTATTGGTTTCTGTTATTCTAGATTACTTAATTTGTGTAGACCAGACATAAAGTCAGTATGTCATGAGCAGCTGCAGGTAGCCATGTCTGCACATTGTCCGTATCAATATTCCCTTCATCTTTACTGCTGGTGTTGGGTTACCACAGCGCTGACAGTACAGAACAATCTGGAGTCAGGTACTGTAAGTGGGACAAACCTCCTTCATTTCAGGCCAAACCACATTCTCCGAGTCCCCATTTCCCCCCAATCATCGCCGTGAAGTAGCTGACACAAGTAAGTTTTTGTGTGTTTTTGCCTTCAGGTAAAACTGCCTGTGTGCATAATGATGGTCTCATACCAACACGGTGATGGAACATTTACCAGTTTAGCTCTGTGCTCGTGAGTCAGGTTGAGATCTGGGGCGTTTGGTGTTAAATGGAGTCGTCACCTTTTTTTCACAACACTCTCAGACAGCCCCCCGTTTGAGATCAAATGTGAGCTGAAGGAAATCTGGAATCACTTATTAAAGTTCTGTGCATGTGTGGATGTGTGTGTGTGTGTGTGCGCGCAACTTACAGTGTGCTCTCTGCTGTGTATGCACTCTGTAGTGTTGGTCTGGGACTTACAAAAGCACCATTGTGTAGGCAACTGTGACTGAGCTGGCCTCCAAAACTTTGGTTAGTCCAGGCAGGCGTGCGAGGAGGTGGGGTTGCCAGCGTATGGGTCACAGAGCATAGGAGGGGACAGGTTATGGTAATGAATGAGCTTCAGTGTGTGCAGCTGGAACCTCAAGCTGCAGAGCAGTCACCAAAATGGTCTCCCCAGTCGCCGTACACCTTCTCTTCTTCCTCATATCTGGTGAGTTTATGCAGATATCTTATCGTACAGTCTCCGTGTGGGTCCCAGAACTTTAACAGTTCTTGGATGTCGTGTGAATAGATCACCATGTTATGCGCTGCTAGTCTTTCAGCATAGCGCAACACAAGCCCACATTCATATCATTATTTAATTTGACAGCTTGTGTTGTTAGGATGAGGTGCGATAAGAAGTTCTCAGAGTTGAAAACAAAGATGTAAAATGTGCATGTTGTTAATATAACCTGCTTTCAGTCAGACAGCTGCTGCACATTAATTGTTCAACCATCCCAGCTGCCAGTCGCGAGATTCTCAAACCCCGCAGAGTTCTTTGGTATTTTCTTTTGTTGCATAATAGTACTTTTGGTAGAACAATTTTCATTTTCTGCATAGAAGAAATCATGGTGTTACTTTCATGAACGATATTTCTATTGATTATTTTTTTATTTGCTATTTTCAATTCAGTTAATGGACAAAGTTGATTAGGTGACTGATTATTAGTTTTAGCTCCAGAATAATGTTTTATTTTTTATAGATATTTGTGTAGTCTATTAAAAATAGTTCTCCAGTGCCCAGGCCCTTATCTTCAGGTTGCTAGTTTGGCCAGTCCAAACATTCAAAGCCCTGCAGTTTTAAAGTGATTTTAAACTGAGAGATTCAGTTGAGGCTAGTGGTGGGACTGTAGTCTCACTAGTCTGTGCTCTAAGAGGGTTGTTATAGAAATGAGGACACATTAGCTTTGTGTTCTGTGATCAAACAGGCAGTGGGCCTCTGTTTCGTCCTCTGCAGCAGGATGCCGTATTTGCACAGTTCGCTTGTCTGCTTGGATTTCTCTTGCGTGTGCGTGCGAATGCGCGGGTGTGACACGAGTGAGATTTGGATGCGTGCCTTGCCAAAAGGGGCACATGAATTCAGCTTCTTTTTCTCCGGAGTTGGATCCTCGCAAATGGTCCTTCCAGTTCCCACAACACCTCGGCTCTTATTGGACTGTTTTCCTCCAGGGTTCACAGGTCAGCGGTGTCTAGGCAACACTGTGGTAACAGCGAGGGGTTTTAGGGCCACAGAGCTGTTGACTTGGAGATGAACGGAGATGGAAATCCTTTTCTCGAGTCTATTTTTTGTGCTACTCCACTTGTTGATTTGTTTCCCTTTCCTGTTTATTCATTACCACGCAAATATGTTTTTATGTCTGTGCAGTCAGCAGGTTGTAGAGGGCGGCCAAGATGGTGGTGTGACTCAGGGGATTAGAGCCCGTTCACTAATTAGATCCCAGTCACAATATCTCCACAGTTATTGGATGGGACGTTCTGTTTTCATGCTGCTAGCAATGTAGCAAGATAACATAACTAAAAACTATTAAAAAACTATGTTTGTTTGCTTTGAGGGAGAAAGGAAGGAAGGAAGGAACCTGAGGTACTGGTCTGATACGGTGTATTTTGGGAGGAGTAGCCTGGCCCTTTAATGTGGGTTAGGAAACAGTGTTTCATTCTCAGAGATGGTAGTAACAGTCATGCTCTTATTTTGTGGATGAACTTAATTGCAAAGCAACCTGAATGTCAGCAATAAAGAATATTTGTGCGTCAATCCACCACAGGTACTTGACCACTTTCATTACTTTGCAGATTTGTAGCATTTGCACAAAAGATAAATTCGATAACTATGATGTATTGTGAAAGCGCGGTTACACACTGTATGAAGCAGTTGAAATTAGACCTTGGGCCTTTCTTCTGAATGATTCCCCGTGCCAATGTACACAAACCACAGCCTGCTTTGATACTGTGTTACTGGCCCTGCCCTCAACTTTAAGAACTGCGGTCTTGTGTGTAACCTAGCTCGGCACATGACACCGGTTAGGACAACACTCCCCTGTTATCAACTTACAGTCAGTGAGACTGCAAACGACCGTGTTTCACTTTGACTGAATGTTTAAGTCTGTTGTCTTTCACTTCCTCTTTTTGTCTTCCTTTTCACTGTCTTCATACCTCATCTTACCGATGCATCTTCTTCTACAGTGAACCTGATGCCCGCCACTCCCATAGATGTGCAGCAGCCTTTCCAGGCTTCAGAGGGAGGTGTCGGGGTTCCTCAGGGGAAGAGCAGAAAGCGAGTCTTCCCGGTGCCCCACACCCAGGAGCCCGATCCCATATCTGAGGCTTACGGCTACTGCAATACCCCAAACCGCACTGAACAGGCCTGGGAGGGTGAGTCTCACAAGCTGACACGTGAAATCTAATTAAAAAATGCAGTAAACCAGTGGAAATGATGTATTGTTTAGAGTTTGGTTCCGCCTTCCTAATTGCTTGGCTAATCCTTAGACCACTAGATAAATCATACGTACTTGTTCATTTTGGGGAATCCATTTGCACTGGATTGTATGATTTATAATGCTGGAGTGCTCTTGACACCACAGCAGTATGGAGTCCTCCTCTCATCCTGAGGTTATCATACAAATATACTTATCATTTGAGACAAGTTGTCCAAGTGACCACTAATTGCACTTTACACTGTTGGACTCTGGATGGGAGTTTTGTCACTAAAACACAAGTTATTATGTGCAGGACATGCTCATTTTCATCTTCCTCTGGTCTTCTGGATTGAGCTTTTAATAGTCAGACACACACTCATTGTTTAATGTATCTGATGCTGCTGATTCAGGTGGCATTGCTGCAAGGTGTGTTCATTAAACATTTGATTTTCAAAGTTCATGCAAAGCCTTTGAAAAGCTTTTCTCTATTTTAAAACCTGCAGCTCATTATTTATTGGGCCACTTAGAGGAAGCATAAACAAATGTGTGGACACAACACTGACATACTATTGACTTTTAGGCACACAGGGCTAACTGTTTAGCTAGCATGTGCTTAATAAAGCATTCAACAGATACACCGGTCAGCCACAACATTAAAACCACTGGCAGGTGAAGTAAACATTATTGGTTTACAGTTCCAAGTCTTGGAACTGTAAATTTTAATTTTCTTGTTGTAGTTGCATCCTTTTTCACAGTGTGTTCTGTTTTATTTCAATGTAACGTTGCTAGATTTTGCATAATGTAACAACACTCTTAATTGGACAGACCAGCTTACAGTGGTGTTACGTTAACATTTTTTTTTAACACTGGGGAAAAGCTGGTGCTGACAGGAGTCTCCATTAACAGGTCACAGTCCTGCTGACTACAAGCTGCTGTCTGTCCAGGTGATGATTCGCCATGGTGACCGCTATCCACTTTACTCCATTCCCAAGACCAAGCGACCCACCATCGACTGCACTCTGTCCAGCAGCAGGTACACACAGGCCTCCTATAAAATATAGTGTAGAAGCACAACAGCTTTCCCAGACACATAGAGGGTTATCTGGACTAGCACTGTATGATAAGATAATCCTTGTCTGCGTGTCTTTATTTTGTCTATCTTGTCAAAACTCCTCGTTTGTTAATTTCACACACTAATGAGCCAAAGCCAGACTAGCCAGTAAAATATATATATATATATTTTAACTTGGTTTAAAAAACTTTATGTTTCTGCTGATTGTCAGTATTGTTTTACTCTTTAATGCAAATTAAAAGCTTAACAAAGAATAGTTTCACTTGTTTCTAGAGTTAGGACATAAAGACTTTATGTCGAGAGCCAGAGTTTTATTCAATCAGGTCAGAGTAAAGGGTACAAAATGCCACTGGGACTGTCTCCCAGCCATGAGCTCCATCTTCTCCGTCTAATGCTGAGAGAGAGTGTGAGACACCAATTACTGAAACTGCCTTTGATATCCTCCTACAGGAACTGCTGTTCGGATATCAGCAGTTAGAAAATGAGCTGGACATGTCAGAGAAAACCTCGATTCTTTTTTTTTGTGTGTGCGTTATTTACGACTTGTGAAACATTTGGCCAATCAGGACCGGTGTAATCATCAAATAAACACTGCAGAAGATAGAGCGGTGGTTTCCCAGCCTTGTTGCATTAATGGATGGGTTTGGTTTGCTGCATCTGTTCCGCGCGGCTTTGGTGCAGATGGATACACACGCGTAATCACAAACACATGTACCAGAGTGTGGTCTGTCGAGGCAGAGTTGTTGACGGTTTTATCTCACTTGATTTGAGCAGCATCCTCGCCGAGCAGCTCTGGTGAGGCAGCCGCTGCATAAACTCCCTACAGAAATGAGGGTGGAGAAAACCCGCACGCTTAAATTAATATTGTTATCTCCCTTCATTCATTATGCTCCATTCTCTCATCCATATCTGTTTCCTCCCAGGCTTCACAGCGTCTGCGCTCACGCCGGCTCTGGTGCTCGTGCGAGGAGGCTGGATGAGAGTTCCTGATAGGATGTAATTAAAAGCCAGTCATGCCTCTGTGCTCGAGCTTCAGAAGAAGCACTTTGACATCCATAATGTGTGCACATTAACTTCGGTTTATGCAAACTCCGCTAATAGATGCACACGTGTGTTGCCGCGTATGTTTTTAGATCCAGAAAACATTGCTTGGTCGGATAATATAATGATACCACATGGTCAATAAATATCCTCCGACCAGTTCTCATTTTAAGGCGGTGCACCTGAGTTCAGATTTAGCCGACGACTAGATTTTACACAAACCTTTCACTGCTGCAGCCTCAGCTTTGCACATCTGGACAGAGCACAGGGCTCACTCTAATCTTTGGAGCTGCCGTTGTGTGCACTCAATTGCATTTCAGATTAGTACGTTTCAGCTGATGCGCAATGTACATCTGATTATTGGATGTTTTCACTACCCTCGACCCTTGACCTCAAGCTTAAAACAGGCCGGATCCTGGACACAGGTCGCTAACGATTGAGACTTGGATTCTTCATTTGGTTTTATTTTGTGTGTTCAAACTAAAACCGTAAAAGCACTGATGCTCCCTGGAGCATCCGTGATGTAATACCGTTGTTCTCTGGACAGCAGTTGTAGCACTCGGGTATAATATATTATTTGTGACAGAGGATAATGCTGCAAAAAGCATTTCTCCAGCTCGTGGTAGAAAACGGCTTAGGTATTAGTGTGTGAGGAATGAGTGAATGAATCAGTCCAACCTCCTGAATTATAATCTTGAAACGGAAAGAGGGGAGGCCGTTCGTCAACATTCAGGGCATTTTTAAATCATTTATAATTAATATTTTTGTATTCACGTCATTTGGCAGTTTCATTTAATATGGTCTTGACGGATCCCATTGCTGTAAAGTCTGTAAATCAGTCCACCACGTTAGTTTCTGTCTAAAACCATCAACTTGTTAAGTTTTACCTTTTTCTTTTGATTAGTTTGTCATAAAATAAATACAGAATGTTCATATTTACCTTGTGTATAGTTCGAATGACCACATTTATGCTGCTTCCTCATCTCTGGGAATACAAACAACCTCAAAGCAGCTGGCATAGTCGTAAACTCTTAGATTTTGTAGATACTGGCTTGTAAAGAACTGCCAACTTGGTGACTTAAGAGCCAGTGTCAACATCATTCAGGAGCAGTGACTCTCTCTCTCCAGGATCTGTCTATAAAATTTCATAACTTCACAATAGTGAGTTATCTCATTGAGACCGCCAACAACTATATTTAAGTCATACAGCTGCAATGCTCTACCTGATGAGCTCAGAATGTACAGGTTGTACGTATTTGCCAAATCCAACCAGAGTGAAGTTTATTTTAAAAGGAAACGAGACAATGCTGCATGTTTTTGGTCGATGGGGAAAAATGAATTCCGGCAAATCTGCGGTAGACGGTTTAGATTATGTGGAGCATTGAGATGTTTACGCTCATGTAAACCTGAGCCTAATGGCTCCGGTTCAAAGATATATCTGTTGACTGTGGCGCGTTTGAACAAAAACACTTTTTGAGAAAGAGTCTTAAAACCCATCTGCTCATCTGTTGGACTTATTTGCGGGCCAGCATCATGTTTCTCTTCATCCTGGTAATAATGTAGGTAGTTCTGTTTTTATTTAGACCAGTGTGTAATTACAGGGATCCAAAGTAGCATATGCCCTGGGCTGGCTTCCTACTGAGAGCTCAGTGGTGTGTGTGTGTGTGTGTGTGTGTGTGTGTGTGTGTGTTGTGTGTGTGTGTATTGTGTGTTGTGTGTCTCTGTGCGTGAGTGAGTGAGTGAGTGAGTGAGCGTGCCCTGGCACCAGCTTGCCGACCCACTGTCTACGTCTGCGGTTAACTGAGCTCTTGCGAGCAGGGAACATCTCCTCTCTCTTTCCACCTCCTCTTCTTCCTCTCCCTCCTCTAAAGCAGCCTTTGTCAACGCTTTCTTGTTCTCCTTCGTGTTCATTTTTGTCTCGTACCCTCCTCAGAGTTTCGACCATTTGATTTCATCTTTTTGTTCGTTCAGCCCCCCTCTTTGATGCTTCCTATTTTCCTTCATCTCTCCATCCCTCCATCCCTCCCTCTGCCCTCGCTAATCTTTCCCCGTACTATCCAGTGATAATAATCCCTGCTTAATGTAATTGGACTCTGTAATCTTTGGTTAGCAACAATCGGCCTAATAGACAGCCTGACTGGCTCTTTGTCCACGCTGCTGTCTCAATTCACTGACATCCAGTCTCCGAGTGGAGCCAATTAAATCTAAATTGTCCCAGACTCCCCACAGCAAACTGATCTGCTGATGACGGGGCAGAATGGAGCACTGGTTGGAATAATATTTCCCTCATTTCGGCCCTCTCATGTGCTTTGTAATGAATATATTATTTGTAAGTGAGCATTAGTAAGTGTGATAATGCAGAGGCTGGAGACTGGTTAGATAATGGCAGCAGCTGCTGATACAGCTTGACAGCAAAAAAAAGGAAAGAAATGCATTTAAAGTTAGAGCTTTGAAGCGTTTATTTTGACGAATTAAGCGGTTCTTCGTCGCCGTGTCATTGTCCTTTTATAATAAAGCTGATGGCTGTAGATGCCAGATTAGGCTTTACTATGCTACGCAAGTTACACCAATCACGAGCATGATGGGTAATGACAGCGAGTCGTATTGTATGGCTTTTTCTTAAACCAGTCCGTGATCACTATGGAAACCGTGTGCGCGCTGCCCTTTAATCTGGGCGCGCTGAGCTGCAGCTCCCACAGATTTGTTATATTAAAGTGTAATCTTCAATCATCTCTAATCTACTAGATCGCCGACTGCTCTTCTCACTGCCCTGATTCCTGCGTGCTACTGTGTGAGTGTATGTCGGCGCTTGCGTGCGCGTGTCTCGAGGCAACAAATTCTTTCATCTTTTTATATCTCCATCTCCCATTTTGCCTCCCACACATATTGAACAGCGCCGCTGCTCGGCAGTGTTGTGTTAGAGAGACACCTGGTGGTGGGTGTAGGGAGTGGCCAGAAAATGCAGCTACATACTGGACATGTGAATTTCTTATCATTTTCTCATAACATTGGCATCTGGTATATTTAAGACTGTTACAGCTATTTATTATTTTCATTTATCACCTATATTATAATGAATTATGATGTATAATACAGTCATGCTTCTTCAGTTCAGTTTGTAGAAGCACTTAGATCATTTATGCATGATAGGTAATTCAAACAGTTAGTCGATTATGTCAATTCTTTTCAATTCCGTGTCATACAAACAAAGAGCAAAACACCGAGCCCACAACCACAAAATGCCAAGGTGCCAGAACACCACATGTAAAAATGTGCTTCATCAGGTTAAGAGTCAGCTGATTGTTAACCTGATGAAGGTCCTCTTCATTTGGGAACAACAAAAACAATCTGAGCACAGCAAATTCCGTTTGTTATCGCGCTACATCTGTTTCGAGGTTGTTAGGTACTTTTCTGATTGACCAATCGATTAAATACTAAGTTTGCCAACTAACTCTGAGCCCGGATGCAGTAGTTTAGGACCTTAAAACTGAAACAACTAAATGAAATTCAACCATCATTCATTTTATAACTGTGACACAGCAGATATTTTTAACAAAAGCTTTGTGGAAGCACTCAGCTGTACAACTGGGACTGTAAACAAAATTTCCCCCTGTGGGATGATTAAAGTTTTCTGACTGACTGACTCAGATGTGAATGCTATGTGATGACTTTCTTTTTGAAGCTTTCTTTTTTCAAACTTCCTGTATTTCTGTGTGTTACAATGAATTCTTTCAGCTGTAAAATGAGTCAGACATACTGTTTTTGTACCGAAGTGGTTAGACACACAGGCCTCAAGAGTCCCATGACTCCCACTGTAAACTGTGGCTTCAACTAGAGAAATCAAATGTTTGTCTCAGTGTGGTGTGTTATCTGGAGTAAGGACACAGTTATTGTGTTTGTCAGTAGATTTCATCATGTCAGTAAAGTGGGGAAACCAGTCAGAACAGCAGAAATGTGCACTCGTGAATTACCTGTGAATATATCTGAAAACTATTTATGCCTATGCACGTGTGTCTGCCTCCCTCACCATCCTCAGGAAACCCTCTCACCCACTGCTCAACTCCTTCATTAGTCACATGGGCCAAGGGGCTCGTGGCCACTGGGAGTCACCACTGGGCTCTGTTCCCCGTCTGCCCAGCCACAGCGCCTGTGAGATGGGAGAACTCACGCAAACAGGTATCGAGACGAGACCGTTTTCTTGGAACCTCAACGAAAGTTAAACATACATAGACAGAAAAGTTATTATTAGTTCATTTAAACCCTTTTAAAGCCCCTTTAACTATGTTCCTAGTGTAGTATTTAATATATAATCCCTTTTCCTTCTTGACCTTCCTATAACAGAATATAACTGGAAGTCAGAACTTGTTGTTTCCGTCCTTTACCAGGTGTGGTGCAGCACCTGCGCAACGGGCAGCTCCTCCTCCACGCCTACAAACACCACAATTTCCTCCCCCCTGGTTGGTCGCCCCGCCAGGTGTGGGTGGAGACCACAGGGAAGAGTCGCACCCTCCAGAGCGGACTGGCCTTCCTCTACGGCTTCCTGCCCAACTTTGACTGGACGAAGCTGACCGTGCGCCACCAGTGGAGCACGTTGTTCTGCGGTTCGGCGTGCGACTGCCCCGCCAGGAACAAATACCTGGAGGAGGAGCAGAGGAGGCAGTATCGGCTCAGAGTGGCCGACACTGAACTGGAGAGAACTTACGCCGACATGGCGCGAATCCTGGGTCTTCCCACCCGCCAGCTCCGAGCTGCGAACCCCATAGATTCCTTGCTGTGCCACCTGTGCCACGACCTTTCTTTCCCGTGTGCTCCCGTGGGAGATAGCGGCACTGGTGGATGCCTGACGATGGCACAGTTTGCCGTAATTCGTCGGCAGCAGCTGGACGATGAGGCGGATCGGAGGAGAGCGGGGCTGTATCGTAAGTACGCAATCCTGGCCATGTACCCCTACCTCAACCGCACCGCCACCAAGATGGAGCGGGTCGCTAAGGGCAACGAGGCCGGCCGACAGTCTCGCGTAGGAGGCGAGGAGGTCTTCACTCTGTCCTCAGCTCACGATGTCACCGTGGCTCCGTTGCTCAGCGCCCTTGGCCTGGAGGAGGCCAGGTTCCCGCGTTTTGCGGCGAGAATAGTCTTTGAGCTGTGGAAGAGTCCTGTCGTCACACAAGGGCAGGGAAAAAAGAGATCTGGAAAAGGTGAGAAGTCAAAGACAAAAGATGGTGAACTGTTCATCAGGGTGCTGTACAACGGCGAGGACGTGACATTTCACACCACCTTCTGTCGCTCCCACGACCGCCACGCCGGCCAGCCGCTCTGCCCTCTGAAAAACTTCCTGTCTTTCGTCAGGAGAGACATGTTCAGTGTCGTCAATGCAACTTCCTACAAGGAGGCCTGCTACAGGCGCCCTGGTTGACAGATGGACAGATGGAGAGGAGGGTGACTGAGTAAGGACGCAGAGTTGGCAGATGGTTTAACTTCTTTTTTTCTTTTTTTTCGGGAGAGGATGCACTTTTATGCTGCTCATAGTGTCTTATAATTCCTCATGTTTTAAATGTAGTCATTGCATTCCTGTGTACAGAGAGAGTGGTAAACAAGCAGACTTGTATGTCATCTCTGGACAAGAGGTTTTCACTTTCTAACCCTTATTCTAATACTTTTAAGTATTGTATCTTTTCTTTTTAACTAGTGAATGAAGGGAAGTTGTAAGGCACTTAGCCACTTTATTCCTACATTCCATAACACCATGGAATTGTACGACGGTACTATTCCCAAATGTCCGCAACAAAAAGGGAATGTTGAACCTGGAAATACTATGCTGGATTATCCATTCCTTAGGAAAGTTTTTGCGTGTAATAAATCTTTTCAGTGAAAATACACATTTGGCTAGTTTGGGCCACAGTACCCAATATGACTGAGTCATTAGTCACTGACATTGACATTTTGTTAATACTTACAGTAGGCTGCCTTTTTATGGGTATATTTTTGACACATTGATAATGTACTTTTTGTTGCTCTAACAAAATTCACAAAGGTACTTTGAAAATGAGTGTTTTCCCCTTACATTACAGTACATCTGTATGTATATTTGCTGATTATGTTTTCATTTTGTTTTTGCTACTGGATCTAATAAAGGTTCATTCTGAACTGACATTTATACTGTAAAGCACATGCGCAGTAAAATAAATGTCCTGATGTTTTAATAGTCTCTTCCAGTGGGATTTTATCAGTTGTGACTGGTTTACTGGGACTTTTTCTTTTTTCTTTCATAAAATACTAGAATATAAAATAGTCAAGTGCAGAATTATGGACAGCACACTGCATATAGTCTCAAGAGTAAAAAAAAAAAAAGTATGATTAAATCACTGTCGGTAAATTGGCAGATTATTTTGAGTGATACATACACGTTTGATTAGCATTTCACTGCCACAGTGGGTGTGATTGCGTCTATTTAGCTCTTTTACATACTTTTGATTGAATTTAATTTGACATGTGTTTCTACATAAAGTATTTATTTGTAAGTAGAAAATGCAATATTGTAGAGCATTTGAGAACTACTGGTGTAGGACTAAGAACAATACTTGACCACTAGATGGCATATTAGCTCCACAAACCTTCCAAACCCGCCCGTGGTCCATCTGCTACTATCAGTTATCCACTTTGTCAACAGTGCTGCAGGTCCACAGCACATAGCCAATCAATTTATATAAATGTAAAACCTTGAGTGCCTATTCCCTGCCACTAGACAAGTCGTGTGTCATCATCATTAAGAACATAATACGACGCTGACAAGATATCTATTATACAGCTCATTTTCAAAAGTGCTTCGGCCTGCTTGCCGCTTCTTTTTTTTCTTCTTCTTTTTTTTGCTTTCAGATTCCCTAGAATCAGGAGAGTATTGACTGGAAACGCGCAATAACAAGAGTGAGTCAGTAAATTACATTTGCAGTATATGGATGTTACATTTGTCCTGGCGGTCGTCTGCCTGCCAGTGAATTAAAGGGTGTGTAATTGATGCTGAAGACAGCTTATAAATGTCATCCACCGGGGCAAGAGTTGTCATTTAGCTATGCTACGGTTTGGGACGGTTACATTTTTCTGAAGTTGTGACAGTTTTGAATTGTCCGAATTCGAGGTGCTCATCGTCAAGTCCCTCTTGGATTGCTGGAAGTATATCGTACATTGTCAAAGAGGCGCCGAATTGTTTTGTTTAACAAGAGCGAAACTGAATCGAAATGAAGTATCGAAACGTTTGAACTCCCACAGAGGGGGATTGATTAAAAGTCACATTTCCTTCAGCTGCTGAGTCATACCCCTAAACCTTAAGCACACATCTCAATCCCAAAGTTCCGGCAAACCGCATAAGTCTATGCAAATTTATTCCTAAACTTTCCTCAGTTACATCCAAACCTTCTCCCAGGCCATTTCCCATGTTATGCCATGACGTCAAGGTTGTTAATGATAGGAGCTAACCTTTTCCGGCCGGCCCCGATGCATCCACCTCTTGTCCTGCCCTGCCTCACCGACGCCTTTCCCTTCAGGCCTTGGCACCCCTCTGCCACCCGTGTCTCTGATGTCATCCCGCCACAGCGAGGTGGAGCAGCAATTTCCTCCCACCACAACTCACCCAATCTTTGATGTTGTTACACTGCCTCCGGCTTTGGCTTGTACACCAGTGTGTGTGTGTGGTGAAGGGTAAATACAAGGTGAACGTATTGGATGCAGCTTCAAGCTTTTGTGTACTCTCGCCCCGTTTGTCTGGCCTTGGAAAAATGTCCACTTGACCCAGTGTGGACACAAAACCTGCTGTATAGATTTCAAAAACACACCTAGGATGCCTTGGATCAATAGGAGTACAGGGTAAACGTATTGTGTGTGTGTGTGTTTGTTGGACAAATGATGGTAAGAAAAATGACTGACAGCCCAGACAGTAGGAGAGGAGCATTGTAGTCAATGCTGAGAAGACACGAAGATGGAAGAGAGGGAGTGGTTGCGGTTATGGTTTCATATTAACCTCATGGAATGGGCCCCTGACTCCCCTCGTTCCAAAAAAACCACAGTTTATGGCCACAGGTTGGAGGAATTGAAAAGACGGATTCAGTTTCATGTTGTGAAGAGGTTTCATGGAGCGACTGCAAGGCTCAGGGCAAGAGTCATGACCAAGAGGGCGCAGTCCTTTTAAAATCACTCCAGCTTCACCTTCTTACCTTCCTACATACCTTCCTACCTACTTACCTACCTACTTACCTACCTACCTACCTACCTGCCCCTATCTATCCCTTACAAAGAAAAAAACTCAAACTGAAAGTTATTTAAAAAGCTGTAATAGTCTTCTGAAGACTTTCTGAAGACTCTTGTTTAATGAAAAAAAAAACACTGTCACATTTTGGTATCTGAGTCCATACAACAAACTGTCTTCTTATAAACAAGAATTGGTCCAAAGCTGAAAAAGTCAAATGTTTTTGTACACTTACAAAAGGCATAAAGTGTCACACAGTCTAAATGCTAGTCAACCCAAAGAGCTAGGAACAGCTAATATTAGCACACAAGCAGCCATTTTTGGGAGATGAGAAGGTAGAGGAGGCGTTGCCTTGAACTGTTGCCTTGAAATGGAGCCTCAGAAATGGCGGAGGTGGATGGCCAGGTAATTTACTAATATATTATTAAAATGTACAGTATGCTGCAATAAAATTTAGCTCATGTGCTTGTGGTTATGATGTGGGAACACAAAAGACTTGGTGTACATCTGTAAGTTGTGTGAACACCCCTTCTAGGTAAATCTTGGTGAGGCTATGGAAGCTAATAGTTTAGCATGCTACCGACTGAATAACTGAAACGGCAAAGAAATTGGTAAAATGAAGAGATAAAGCCCATGGGAATATTTTCTACAGACATTTACACAATAAGGACACTTTAGGACTATCCAATTGGATGCAGAGGATTTTTTTTTAGATGCAGGTAAATGGACTTCGCTGCCTTTGCACTGAGTCAAGCTAACCATTCCTCCATTTGTAACCTATAACCTAAGCTAAGCTAACATGCTGCTCGCTTCTTTGTCCATAAAGACACATCTGAGACTTGATCGATCTTCTCAATCTAAATAAATGTTGGCAACGAAGGAAATAATTTACCAATGACTTCATGAAAAAAAAGAAGCTTCATAGAAGCTACTGCTATATTTCAAACTACTTAAACCTCAAGCCTACCAAGCTTCTTACCACAAAAAAATAATTATTGGGGAAATGAGGTGACAGGATACAAGCATTTGGTCACATTATCCTTACACCGACATCCTTAAATCCTTAAGTACTGACATTTTAAAATCTTTAAAAAACTACCATGGTTAAAAGTCAAACTCAAACCTGCCAAGTGAGGCAAGCCAATGTGCTTGGCAAAAAGCATAACGAAGCGAGCCATTTTTGGGGAGGCCAGGCATCAGAAGAGACATGTGCAAGAGAGCCAAAGAGTGTGTGTTAAGCTAAGGGTCAACAAATTGGGGTGTGCGGCATGTGTGTGTCCTGTCAGTCAGTGTCTAGACTGTGCCACTGGTGTGTTTTCTCAGATGTGAGCCAGCATTAAGCCCTTTAGGTAAGCAAACAGCCCAGCCACCATGTGCCTATGTGTGAGGGAGTGGGAGTGATATTTGTAGAGTTTAAATGCGGGTTGTGTTTGATGTTCATCGTGCAAGCTCTTACCTGTTTGTGATTTACTGACGCGGGGGCAAATTCTCGTTAGCCAAAAATAATCAGGATTTATGAGTCTCTCTGTGCTCTAAGCGGCGGGGCCGAAGGCTTCGCCCATCACAGGCGCACACGGCTGGGCTAATTGAGTTTGGTCATTACTGTCTCGTTCCTCTATCAAGGGCTCGTTCAGTCCGTCATCCATCACATGCGCACGCCTCCGAAGAGTTTGTGCTCTTTACTTTTTGCCTTCGTGCACACAGTGTTCCTCGAGGTGTGTCTGGCTTCCTCATGAGGAGTTTTTCGTGTGTGTGTGTTTGTGTGTGTGTGTGTGTGTGTGTGTGTGTGTGCATGTGTCACTCTGGACAGCTCACTCCTTGAAGTCCACCCTCACGTCTCCTGCCCGTCTCCCCGGTTATGTTTGTGACTTTATTATACTCACTCACCCTGCCTGTCTGCAAGTTCTATCTTTAGTTGCTGCACACACTCTTAGTCTGGATGTGTGTGTGTGTCTGCACATGGGCTTCTATCTTTGTGAGCGGCAATGGAAAGCTTAGTGTTTGGGAATGGGGGATTCCTGGGGCCGTCTTAGGGTTCAGTCTAAAGTCAGGTTTAGTTGTTAGGCATGTAGTTGTGAAGGTTATTGTAAGAGGCAAAAAATTATGTTACGTCCTCACAGGGGTAGGAGTCAGAACACCCTCTGGAATGCAAAACAGCTAAGGATCCCCTTCGGTATTATCAAAGCAAGAACAGAACGAGAGGTAAAACGAGACGAATGGATAGCGAACGCAATCCGGCTATAGAGACGCATGTGAATGTACAGCAAGTCCACGGAGGGGGAGCAAGAGGCAGAGCGAAGGGAGGCGGAGAGCGGTGGGGGGATAAAAGCGTTTGGTAAAATGGGTCAGGCTTGTCTGGCATCCAAGACACATACACGTAGCGCGTAGCCCCCCAGAGAGAGACCCAGACTGTACAACATGCTGCTGAGAGGAAGAGAGAGACGACGACGGGAGGAGAAGGAGAAAGCAAAAGCGAAGACTGCAAATGTGTGTAAAGATAAGATCACAGGAAAGGGAGATGGAAACCAAGAGGGACAGATGCATTGGCGTCAGATCAGAAAGGGTCAGTTTGTTCAAATCACATGGATGAATGTATGTTCTTACAGTACCCGCCCCCCCTCTCCCTACTGGTGCCTAGGTATGCAGATGCAGGCAACGGTTTCGGATTGACAGCGTCTGCCTTTGAGATGCCTGCGATGTGTCCGCCATGTCTCGGATACTTCGTCTTTCCAGGAAGATAAACAACTTCTTACCAAAAATTTCGCACATACCCTCCACTTTGAAGTGCCGCAAAAGGGAAACGTTCAAGTGCTGTGCCATTTTAATAACACCAGAGAGAGGTTGCAGGGTTTATTGGCTGTATAATGTTCCTGCACGTATTCCTACATCATCTAAACAGCTAGTTCACTGTGAATCTGTTGTACTGACTTTCATGTGTGGTATGCTTCCCTCGAACGGGGTTGTGTCTCCGGTGTTGGCTGATAAAAATATTTAGTCATATAGTTTTCTTTGTAACTTTATAACATGTCAAAAGAAATGATGATGATGATGATGATGATATGTGAATGGCCTCGCCCTTTCATTGTACCCATTCTTTTTGTCTTCAAGTTTCGTGGTCATTTGCCTGTCATCTGCGTTAGTTGCCTAGCAGCAGTGTTCTCATGTTTCTCGTGCTGATGTTACTTCTTGATTACCAAGCACTGAATTGTATACAAATGTTGTGTTGTACACACATTCCCACTTCGTGACACAAAGTTCCATTTGAATGCAACAGCAGGCGTTTTATGGATGCGTTATTTTTTTCCTATCTCCTACAGTATTAGAATATGCTGTCTCACAATGTTTTGTGTCCATCTGTTGTGCCATGAACTAAAAATTCCACTTCCATACTGTTTAAAAGTTCTAAAATAGCATCAATACACGTATTGACACCTGTTCAACTGGTTGTTAATGCGAATAACTAATCAACCTTTCACATGGCACCAACTCAGTGTACTTAGGCTTGCAGACATAGTCAATAAGATGTGCCAAAGTTCTGTCCCAGACGGCCAGATCTGAGTATTTCAGACACTGCTGATTTTTATGCATCTCTAAGGTGTTCAGAGAATGATCTGAAATGGGCTGCAGTTCTCTGGGCGAAAATGTCTCGTTGATGCCAGGGGTCAGAGGAGAATGGCCAGACTGGTTTTGGCTGATAGAAACTGACACTCAAATAATCACTTGTTACACCTAAGGTATGATCATCCCGGAAAGCCCATTGAACCTTAAAGTGAATGGGCAACAGCAGCTGCAGACCGCACCGAGTGCCACTCTTGTCAGCTGAAGACGGGAAACTGAGGCTAGAATTTACGAGGGCCAACCAAAATTGGACAATAAAAGATTGGAAACCATTGCCTGCTCTGGTTAGCTTCGCATGAAAGCAAAGATTTCATCCTGTCTTGTAGCCACAGTTCAGGCTGTTGGTGGAGGTGCAATGGTTTGGCAGACACATTATTTGGCATGCTTAGTAATATGTGAGTATTGTTTAAATGCCTGAATAGTGTTACTGACCATGTCCACGCCTTAATGATCACAGAATACCTAACTTGTGGTGGCTACTTCCAGCGCCATAACTGCAAGATTTCGTCATGTTATAGAGAGTTTGGTCTACTAAAGTCAGACCAAACTCTCTAAAGATTGTTTTGAGACCTTCGGTGAATCTGCGCCACAGAGATTAAGGCAGTTCTGAAAGCAAAAATGGATTCAGTACCAGCATGGTTTACCTATCAAGGCGGCCAGTAAGTGCGTCCATCTAAACCCTTTCCTGTGATTACAATAATTCTTTTTCCTTCGTAATTTCTTCACCATTTCTGAACGACAGGTCTGACAGGAGGAGGGGGAGGTGGGCTCTGACCCGTGTCAAAGGCCTTGCCTCTGACTCCGACCCATGATGCTGAATGCGGTCCGGCCGGCTGCTGTTCAGGCTCCACCAGTCTGTTTTTTTTTTTGGTGCCGCCTGATGAAAAGACGTGACGAGTTTGCTCGCTGGACTGGAACTGCATCAAAGAACCGGGTGGAGAAGAAAGCGAGAGAGTGGGCCAGGCTGTCACTGGAGTGAGAACTGCTTTGTGACTGCTTTGCTTGAACCGACGAAAGGGTTAATATCGTTTGACAACACTCAACAATGAGTAATGGCTCCAAAGCCTCCCACTCCCTCCCATACCTTAACGCTGTTTCACTAGCAACTTTCTTTCTTTTCTTTTCTTTTCTTTTCTTTTATTCCCGGAGCATGGCCTTATTTGCTGTGCTGCCTATGCTACATTCTGCCTTGTTTGTCTTCATTCTCCTGCTTACCGTCTGCATGTGCCTAGGTAAACACGTTTTGGGAATAGCAGTTAATCCATCACGCGCGTCACGCTGAAATGTTTTTCCCTCAGGGCCCCGGGCGCTGCGGTATCAGGTGGAAGGGTTCCACTTCCTGTCTTTGTGGGCAGGTTCCTGGCCGAGGGGGACAATCTCCCAATTGGCCCCCGGTGGATTGAGCACACAACCTTTGGGCGACACTACCTGTTCCACTGGCGCCACCGTGGATCCAGTGGAAGGGTGTATGTGTGTTACCGTGCATTATGCGTTTTATGAGCAAAGAGGAAGTCGTGATTTCTGTGGCCTGAAATAGAACCTTCAGCATTTCACTGACAAGATTAGCTCCCCTGCTCGTGTAATTGGAGAAATTTACCATAGTTTGCGGTGTCAGATTTCAATGTCGCAGTTGCTGTCGGTGAGGAAGAGGGATGCATGTCACTGTCTTCCTCACACACACACTACACACACACACACACACACACACACACACACACACACACACACACACACACACACAGACACACAGACACACAGACACACAGACACACAGACCCGCGCGGGATGAGTGCTTCTCGGTGAGCTGTACAGATTTTAAATTGAATCCTGCTTGTCCGCGCCGTGGGTGACCTTCCCATTCAGAGCTGAGGAGCGTTCCAGAAAGCCAATACGGCGGCCGTGATTTCATTCTCGCGCCGCCAGACAGTGACAAGCAGGCAGAGGGATCCGAAGAGACAGGGGGGAGTGTTAGAGGCCTCCCAGTTACTTTCTGACCTTGTATGTGATCATAAAAGGCGGCTCAGAGGAGCTGATAAAACCTTAACAGGTTCTAGTGTCTTAATAGTTATCCGTGCATTACATGAAAATGAGGGTTTTTTATTCTTGTGACAGACTGTGAGCTGTGTATATGTGCTGGTAAGTGTCTGAGACGTTTAATGTGTCAGCGAGCCGAACTGCTAGCAGAATATAAAGAACTGTGTCTGACAAGTTTTCTAATTTAGCAAAACTAGCAATCCTACACCTACTTGATTAAGTGTTTAAGTACCCAGGGGTTGAATTTCTTCTTATTCCAACAACTACTCCTATTGATCTATTTTGTGCGCGCGCGCAAATGAACGCGACACCATAAATGCATGTGAGGTTGAAAGGATCTGAAACTGTGTGCCTTTGTCCCCACTGGTACAATTATTTTTACCACACCATAACAGGCTTTTCCAACCCAATTTCATTCATAACAGCGGTAGACTTTTTTTTTGCTTCTTTTGCTTTCAGATGTGGTCTCATGACACTCGACTTTCAAGCGGCATTCTTTAAGCATTCCAAATACAATGCACAGAGATTCTGCCAAATGAGGCCTCCATGGTACTTTCACACCGACGTGGCCTTTAGAAAAACACATCAGAAGAACTCCCACCCAGCCTCTCTCCGCAGATGGCTTTCTCACTGGTAGCGCGCCGAAACAAAAGTTCACTTCTGCCGCTGTGGGTGGAGTGAGAAGGATGAATGCATCAGCACCGCGACAGAGGCAAAGTTGACTAAATAGATGCATTAAAACTAAATTATCTATGTAGTTTTTCCGTGGCTGACATGTCGTAATTAAGGGCTGTGATCAAGACAAAACTGAAGATCGGGAAGTAGGAAGTCACGAATTTAGAATTAGCTAAGTATTGAAGGTCCAATTAGAGAGAGAACGAAGTGCAAACTCTCAGAAGCAATAATCTCCCATTAAACCAGCAGACTAATGGGGCCCAAGCTATTTCAGTCTTGACTAAACAAAGCAGAGACAGCGCTTTAATGAGTCTGCCACTCACCACTAGACAGCACCCCTTCACTCTGAAATCATTTCCATGTTACATGCTTGACAGTTTCAGCTGTGTCTGGCTCACCTTGAACTCGGAGCGATGTAATCACTGTTGATTATTGTTTCTCCCCCTCAGACAAAACACCCTCCATTTACTCCGCTTCTGTTTTTGACTCCTAAAACAGGCCAACGCATATTTTTTTTTTTTTTTATAAAACTGTAATAATCCTTGGCTCAGTCATATTTCAGTCGCGTTTAATATTCAGACAGCAAGGAAATATGACTTTAAATAAGCAGCACGGTGGAATAAATCTGCGTATTTTAACAAAATATGGTTATGTAGTCTATTCACACGTCTGGTCTGTGATCTGACTGTAGAACGTAAACATGAAAGCAAGCTAGGACACGGTAGTGCTGCTGTAGCCTGTAGGAAATGGAAATCTTTTGTACTGCTGCCATTCCATTCTATTCTTGAAATAGAAGTTTTGATCTAGTTGTGTGCATATAAAGCTAAAACCATATTGATACAGGACGGGCTTCAGCTGAGGACCTGTAATAGGTGGTCCTCAGCGGACGTGATCTTAGTCCTCTGCAAATCGGCCATGAAATGAATCAGTAAATACAGCGAGACAGGGAAAAATGGGGACTATCAGATCAAATTAAAGGCAATTGGACTCGACAATGATCCATACCAACTATAATGGATTTCGTAAGTGGATTAGCCTAAGTTTAAGTTAGTTTCATTTAGTTTTAGGTCATTTCATTATGCTAAATATCCACAATATCCATAAGATGCTAACACTAAGAGCTTTACTGAGAAGTAGCGTTAGCCACACAATACTGTAGCATCCGACCAGATGTCAAAAGGATGACAAGGAGTGAACACAATTATTCCGTTTATTGTTTTAGTGTTATTTATTGTTGGAACTGAAATAGTTACTGTCGGCAAAGCAGTCAGAAAAACTGCATACAATTTAGTTTATCCTGTGTGAATGCACCACATGAAACACAGACATAGGATGGTCATTTCTAAATCGCATGATGCTCCCAGGTAATCCTAATCCAATACTAATACTACATAATACTACTACTAATACTAACTAACGGTGGCACCCCCTGTCAGTTTTGTAGAACAATAGAGCACAAGGGCTTTAGCATCCTGGCTAGCTAGCAATCATGTCTGACCATTTCATACGTACGCATACTGTCACCATTTACTATAAATGTTTGAGAAGTAACTGCGATCAAATACACATGAACATCTATTTATTCTGGATAAATGGTGCTGGTCTGAACAGTAACATATGGAGGTGTAGTTCTCCTCTGGCTAAAAACACAGTGTCAAAGCAGTGTCCTTTGTCAGGTGGACCACTGAATCATTTCCTGATGTGCTGGCTCATGAGCTGTGTTGGGACTTGCGTTTGTGGATGGGCTGTTTTGTTTCCCTAATGTACAAGTCTTTACATCCCTCACTGCATCTACACCTGAAGAACAAAGGACATTCCTTTAAAGACGACAACGTTCACCTTTTCTCCATGGCCTGGGTGACCGAGAACCTTCACAGACGTGCTGCTCTCTCCATGAGGACCATGCACCTTGGAGCCTTGGGGTTCTGCTTTTGTATGAGTGTTAAATTTCATTGCGTAGGCGAATGAACTGTAATCTATTTCACAGCATATGTAATGCATGTGTTAAATATTATAGGAATATTCCTGCTGTCTACAAAAGATCAAAGGTTTTGGTATGAAAGCCGCATTCATTCATTACATTCAGTATCATGTATCATTGATACATATCTGGAGTTTGGAACAAATGGAAAATTGGTTGAATATTCAGCAAGTTATGATTACTTTAATTGTGAACAGACGTCTGGTCCTGATGCATGCATTATAACTGGTTTCTGGTTTATGGCTTCCCCCAAACCAATATGGGTGCCGGGTGGAACTTATTCTGAAATTGAAGGGACGTAATTAAGGATCTGTTTCTATATATTTTTTGTGCAGTAAATTGAGATTCCAGCGTGTCAGTCATCTACATTTTACATCACTGAAGTTGGAAAATGGTTCTTTTGTTACCAGAAAGAGGGGTATGTTCCTTTGATGTTAGTGTTTACATTTTTCTCCACTGTTTTTTTGATATATTTTCACTCAGACTTTGCATTTTCAGATACAGTGGCATAGGATGAATGCTTTCAGACAGCATGCTGTTATCCATTTTTATACATTTGGTCAAAGAAGCCTTACTGGAGAAAAAAAAGACAGCTGTCCATGCTCGCTTGGATTATTTGTTAGCAGTTCACTATCACTAGCTTAGCAGTCTCATTTCAGAAAGCTCACATAATTTATTCTAAAGGTGTACTCGTACTTGTTGTTTGTATCATGTTTCAGAAGCTACACGTAGGCTTCAGTTAGGTAGGTTATGTATGACGACAGGTGCATATGTCATCTTGTTCTTTCTGCTGCTCTCTTCTCTCACTCTTTCTCTTCTCTCGCTTATCTGTCTCTACCTGGACGGCCTCAAGCAGATGCCCAGATGATCTGGACAGACCTACAACCAAGCACTTATGTCCATCACATAAAGCCTGTCCAGGACTTTAATTGGCCGAATTGGCAGTTCTTCGCCATATCAGTGACTCAGAGGCCAACTTTCCCCCTCTAAAATGTTGTATTTGGATGAAGTATGATAATTCAACATTGCTTGACAGAGTTAACTTATTGTGGAATATTCTATATCATAATACATGTAAGCCATGTAAGATTGCCCCTGGTTTTAATTTGGCAAGTTACATTTGTCAAGGTGCAAAAAGTTGACAAAAAGATAGGGATTGTTTACTGCGACCCTCTGCATGGCTCGCTTCACCCCTCCTCACATGCATTCTGATGCTCTTTTCTGTTGTTGATACCAATGAGGAGCACCGTGGGAATAAGATCAATATCTCTCAATTCCACCAGTGAGCTTGGCTTTACAGCAGAAATCCATAGCGCTGTTTTGAATTATTATTACAAATCCATCGCTCTTGTTTTCCCCGTCCCTGCTAAAAGAGATGGGGAGGTTGTCGTAAACAATGAGAGTAAATCAATGGCTACGGCAAACAGAGCACGCCCCGTGGAGCCCCCAGCATAGGTCAAGCCAAAAAAAATGAAGTATTATGATTAGTATGATTCAATAGTTCTTCCTCTGCTTGCTCCACACAGAGGTTTAAACTCAGAGATGGAGGGATGTTTCCATCTATCTCTCAGGATGTAATGAAGTCATCATCTCCCGGTAGATGTGTCCTGACCCTGTCGTCTCCTGATGGTGAGTCATCCTGCCTGTCGCTCCGGTCGCAAGGCATACTCAGACACGGAGACCTCCCCCCGAACCCTGCACACATTGAAAGCCTCTATCAACACCCTTCTTCCAAATCCCCTGCCCTCGTGTCCTCCCACGGCTTACAGCCCCATCATAACACTGTCACTGATATTTGACGTAACATCATTAATGTAGACATACACACCCTGGTAATATGGTGGGTGAACTTAGACTGTAGGAAGGTGATGTTGAGTGTTCATGTCCAAACATGTAAAAGTGCATGTCCACTGCATTTTTCACATTTTGGATTCTTGATGGAAAATAGATGGCTAAGTGCAGCTGGCAGTTTTGACCAAAACCTTTAACGTAAGTGGAATATATAAAAAGGACAGTAAACAAATAATAAGTAAATAAATAATAAAAATTGAAAAGTAAATACAATAGATGTTGTATGGATATTGCACATGAAAGAATTAAAGATATGTAAACATAAGCAAGTTATTGGACAGATATCACGGATGTTACGGTTTGTGTTGAGATACTCCAGTGTGTGTGTGGTCTCCTGGGAGCTGGCTTAGTAGCACAGCCTAATGGTAGGGTAAAGTTAATGGTCAGGGCCAAGGTAATATCCAGGACTCCTTTGAGGATTTGTAAACCCTGCAGCTTGTGAATACATAATTGCAAGTGAGAGCTATCAGAATAGAATAAAAAAACAAAAACAAATGTGAAATGAGAGATTTCGAGGGGCACAAATATCTTGGCAACCAACTTAACCATGCAAATTTTTTAACTGAAAGATCAGTATGTGGAGGTGGTGGGTGATCGTAGGACAATGGCAAAGCTGTCATCCCTGATGAAAAACCAGTCCCATGCCCTCTATCTTGAATTTAAACTCCTTTCTTCCTTATTGGGTCCTTCACTATGTATAGCCCCCCCGAAATGATTTGAGTGGCCCAGTAGATTTTTGTTGGTGCACTTCCCAATGGAAGATGAACTTTCTGCTACAAAAAGATTTGTGGGCAAGGTAGCTGGTCTGGATTTCAGGAAACTGAATGACCTTAAGATGGAAAATCAAGAAGAAGGACATGGTCAATATGCACAAAGGCAAATTTAACTTTTGACTTTTGTTTTTGATATCTTTACGAGAGAACATATCATAGACTGGCTAGTTTGGCAAATGCATTTCATGATGGCCCTGGCTAGTTTAGGCCTAGTATAATAACACAGGATAAGATGTTACAATCGTTTGTGCCAAAATCCCAGGCAAAACACGTTTAGAAGCTCAGTCCAACTGAAAACTGACCAGCAGGCTGGCAGTCATCTTCCGACTCGCAACCAACAAGAAGACACCAGCTAACTAGCCTAGCCAACGGCAGTAGGTAGCATGCGGCACAGGGGATATGGTGGGATAAGGATACAGACCCTGGTTCGGGTAGGGGATGGGGGCTGAGGATACAGGATTAAACCATGACCCACACATCCAAACACAAAATCAAACTAACAGCCTTATGGTTTCCCCCGCACATGCAGACCATACCAAATCAAGAATCAAGAATCAAGAATCAAGAATCTTTATTGTCATTATGCAAGGCACAACGAAATTCTGTTCAGCAGCTCTTGGTATAAATGTACAGACCTGAGATATATAAATAATATAAATATAGAATAGGAAATATAAAATAGAATAACAAGTTAAAATAAAAAATAGAATTTAAGAATAAAATGAGATGAGAGGTAGTAGTGCAATCAAGGATATTTAAAGTGACCAGTATGAATATTGCATGTATAGCAGCATGTTTAGACAAGGTGCAGTGCAGTATCAGAGTCTATCTGGCATCTGCAGGGGTTTAATGCTCAGTCTCTGGATGGGGGGGGTATGTGAGGAGATGGGGTGATGGATTTCACAGCTCTGGGGAAGAAGCTGTGTCTCAGCCTGTTTGTGTTGGTCTTTATATTCCTGAACCTCTTCCTGGAGGGAAGAGGCACAAACAGTTCGTGGCCTGGGTGGGTGGGGTCTGCAGCTATACGGCCAGCCCTCCTTTGGACCCGGCTGTCATATATTGAGTCCAGGTGTGGGAGAGGACTCCCAACAATCCCCTGTGCGGTTTTCACCACCCGGGCCAAGTCCTTCCTGTCCTGTACAGTGCAGCTCCCATACCACACTGTTGCACTCAGACAGAGGATGCTCTCTATTGTGGCTCTGTAGAAGTTTGTCAGAAGCTGAGAGGAGAGTCCAGTCCTTTTCAGCTTCCTGAGGAAGAAGAGCCTTTGTTGGGCCTTCTTCACCAGGTGAGATGTATGCGTGGACCAAGTGAGGTCAGATGTGATGTGGATGCCAAGGAACTTGATGTTGTCCACCTGCCGCTCCACCTCCTCCCCATGAATGAGGAGAGGGGTGTGTTCCTTCCTCCTGGATCTCCTGAAGTCCACGATGACCTCCTTGGTCTTGCTGGTGTTCAGGACAAGGTTGTTGTCTGAACACCATCCTGTCAGGTGCTGGATCTCCTCTCTGTAGTGAGTCTCGTCGTTGTCCGATATGAGACCCACTACGGTGGTGTCATCTGCAAACTTCACAACCATGTTTGTGGGGTGAACGGCAGTGCAGTCATGTGTGAAGAGGGTGAAGAGGGCCGGGCTGAGCACACATCCCTGCGGTGTCCCTGTGCTCAGGACCAGTGTAGATGATGTACGGTCCCCAATTCTCACCACTTGTGGCCTGTGGGTGAGAAAGTCTCTAATCCATGAGCACAGAGAGGCAGACAGTCCAAGGTTGTGGAGTTTCAGCGTCAGCTTGTCTGGGATCACAGTGTTGAAAGCTGAGCTGAAATCCACAAATAACATCCTGACGTAGGTGTTAGGATGCTCCAGGTGAGTCAGGGCCGTGTGCAGTGCTAATGAGACTGCGTCCTCTGTCGATCGATTCTCCCTGTAGGCGAACTGATGTCTGTCCAGAGTAGCAGGGATAACGTCCTTGATGTGACTTAAGACCATCCTCTCAAAGCACTTCATGATTACCGGTGTTAAAGCAACAGGACGGTAATCGTTGAGGCAGGTGACAGCGGATTTTTTTGGCACCGGCACAATGATGGAGGACTTGAGGCAGACAGGAACTGAAGCGAGCTGCAGGGACAGGTTGAAAATGTCCAGGAAGACTCCAGCCAGCTGATGGGCACACAGCTTCAGGACCCGACCTGACACCTTATCTGGTCCTGCAGCTTTGCTGATGTTGATCCTCCTCAGCGTGGCGCTGACCTGGTGTTGCTGCAGGACGAGGGGCTGGGGCTGCTCCTCTGGCTGTGGAGGTTGGACAGTCTCTCTGCTGTGTGAGGCAAAGTGTCAGGCAGAAGGGGGTCGTGGTTGAACTGCTGGTTGCTGTTCCTGTAGTCTGTTATGGTTCTGATGCCTCTCCACATTTCACACGGGTTGTTGTCGGTGAAGTGCTCCTCGATGCGCTGTTTGTATCTGTGTTTGGCCTGCTGGATGCCCTTCTTCAGCTCCCTCCGGGCCCTGCTATAGGCCAGCCTGTCACCTGACCTGTAGGCTGCGTCTCTAGCTTTGAGTAGAGACCGCACTGTGCTGTCACACCATGGTTTCTGGTTGGGAAACACCTTGATGGACTTTGTGGGTAGGACAGCATCAGTGCAGAACTGCACATAGTCCAGGACGGATGATGTGTAGGCCTCCAGGTCTGAGCCATCTTTGAACACTTCCCAGTCAGTGAGTTCAAAACAGTCCTGTAGTGCTGAAGAAGCCTCCTCAGTCCATACCTGAACTGTTTTGGTGGTTGGTTTTGTCCTGTGGATCAGAGGTTTGTATGCTGCACGCAGATGTGGTCAGATGAGCCCAGGTGAGGGGCTGCTGCAGCCTTGTAAGCTCCTGAGATGTTGCAGTAAACTTGATCCAGTGTGTTATTGTCTCTAGTTGGAAAGTGTATGGACTTGTAGAATTTTGGAAGCACTGCTTTGAGATTCACATGATTAAAGTCTCCAGCCACAATCACAGCTACCTCTGGGTTGGAGTTCATCTGCCTGCTGATCAGACAGTACAGCTCCTCTAGCGCTAGCTTAGCGTTAGCCCGCGGTGGAATGTAAACAGCTATGATCAGGATGGAGCAGAACTCTCTCACCGTCTTGAATGGCCTGCATTTCACAGCCAGGTATTCCAGATCAGGTGTGCAGTGCGTTCCGATGACGTGAGTGGCTGTACACCAGGAGTTGTGTACGTAGAGCGCGAGTCCTCCACCTCTGGATTTAGTAGAGGCTGCAGTCCGGTCTGCTCAGAACAAAGAGCGTCCCGCCAGCTCCACCGCGGCGTCGGGTGTGTTGTTGTCCAGCCAGGTTTCCGTGATGACGGCCACACAGCTGTCTATCCTCCGCGAGACGATCCTCAGCCGAATCTCGTCCATTTTGTTGGCCAGTGATCGGACATTGGCGAGGAGAAGACTGGGAAGAGCCGGCCGGTGCGGGTTAGCATGTAGCCTAGCACGCACGCCGCTCCTCTTGCCCCGCTTTTGTTTACGGTGTCTCCTCCGTCTCCTAGGCCACAGAGGGGGGACGACGAGAGCCGTGGTGGTTCGCTGGATCTCTGGTGGATACCAAAGCCAAAGATTAAAAAAAAAACACACACACACAACCCCGTTCCTGTGGCTCGCACTAAACCACATAGTAATTACTAAAACTACTCAGCTAGCCTTACCTTTAGCATGCTCCCCAGCTAGCGTGTTTCCTCCTTAGCCACAGCCACTCACTTGCTCGCTCTGCTGCCAGGGACACGGGTGCTCCACCCTCGCTACTCAGCTTATACTGCAGTCTCTGCATATTTCGCCCTTTTGCACTCATTAGCCTCCTCAACTCTGTCTTCTCACGGGACAGTAAACTCAATAAAATACACTACCTTCCCTAGTTCCAACAACAACAGCAGGTCCATGTTGGCTGGGGGCTAGCTATCTGCGCTGGGTTAAGCAGCTGCCCGTTTAAGTTGGGATAAAGGAAAGAGGATAAAATAAAACACGGGAGACATTCTCTTGGGATTAAACCTGAGATTTGGTTTAATTTACAGTACTCGAGCTAACTAGCAGTGCTAACAGCTAGCAGTGTTAGTTGCATGTTTCAGGTGTGTCCAAGCAGAAGTTGCATTTACTACTTCACCCTCCACAGTGGAGCTTATAGTCCCATCAGTCAACTTTTCAAAATAACACTCACAGTCTCAGGGAGTGAGTTTATTATCATATTCTTATTAGTATATTCTCTAAAATATATATTTATCTATTCGACAAAACATGTACAACATAGTGATGCAGTGAAGTGGTGTTTGGTCCAGTCAGAGCCTCCTCTGTCACAGAATCCAGACTTTTCACCCTGACTCCTGAACGTCACTCAGTCCAGGCAGATGCACAAGCATAAGTATATTTTTGGGCTTTTTAGCCTTTAATAAAAGTGATAGTGTAGAATGACAGGAAAGGGGGATGAAGAGAGAGGGGATGACACTCAAAACAGGGACGCCTGCAGTGAGAGTTGAGTTGCCTCAACACATGGGGTGGACGCTCTGCTCTTCTCATCCTAAAACTTGATGTCTCAGACGGTTCCAGACTGCTAGCTAGCATTAGCGCCTTTTCAGGACTGACAGGTAAATGGGACATTTAGACTCAGATCCACCAGATCCACATCCAGCAGCAGCTCCTCCTACACATGTTATTCTACCAGAGAGAACACGCTGCCGTGTCACTGCTGTTGGGCCACTGTCCTAGAACAGAGCACTGTCCAGGTCGGCTTCCACACTTTGTCCCTAAAGAATCAAATGATTCCATCACCTTTATTTAATTAATGAAGCTCTTTTTAACCTTGGGGTTAATGAGATTAGAGCCAGGCCCAGAGCCAGGCGGCGTCACCAAGGGCCGACCTTCAAGGACGTCGGCAAAGTAACTTCTTTTGCAGTTTGTCCTCCCCGGACGCCGCTGAGACACAAACCCACCAACAGGAAGTGAGGTCACAGCGTGATGCATATCGCCATGCCAACCCTCAGTGGGCGGGCCTCTTGAGCACAAGAGACGCAAATAAACCTCTCCCCAGCTCTGGTGTGAGTGTGTGTGAACAGGTGTGTTTATCTGCGTAGATACACAGAAATGTGAAACGTTCGTCTTATCCATCCTTTGAGTTCCAGTTGTTGACAAAAAAAGATGATAATAAAATCTGTTTGTGAACGGGGAAGTGCAGCCACTTCATTATCGTCATAAGGAGGAGGAACAGAACGGCATACACAATCAACAGGACGCCGCTTTTATTATCAAGGAAACTGAGACACGGCAACAGAAAATGTTATTTTGATTGTGTGACAAAGAAGAGATGAAGTTCAAGTTCAGACTGCAGAGAGCATGGTTGATAAAATCAGGACAAGAACACATCTGGATTTGGATCGTTGAACTGGAACAGAACTAGTGTCACTGGTACAGAAGGGAAATGAAAGACACGCAGAAATAAGAAAGACTAGGTGAAATAATAAAGTTCAGTTTAAGGAGCCTGACACCGAAGGTAAGAAAAAGCATTGCAGAGTGAAGCAGGAAAATCCCAAAATAAGTGAGAACGGACAAAGGGAGAGAACCATGAACATGATAGAACCACTTAGTAAATGACATTAAACTAATCACAAGTTGTTTGCCAATTTTATTGTTTTGTTTTGATTTAAATTTGATGAAATGTACAACCCGCTACCCCCCACCCCCCTCCCACAACCACCCCCCACCCCCCACCCCCCACCCACATCCCGTCCCAACCCAATCCCTTACCCTCCCCAAACCCCACCCCCACATCCTCCCCCCAACCGTAACCGCTGCCCCCCAGATCCCCAACCCACAACCCCTTAAGAGTCAGCCCCCCCCCCCACCAGCCACCTTTTGAGAATTCCCCTCAACCACTGATCTGTGTCTTGCACCAACAAGTGGAAGAGAAGGAATTCAGAACCTTCTGGACCCCCTCGTCTACTGGTCACCGAAACTAACAAAGACTACCCCGCCCCCCACCCTCTGATTCCCTTGATGACCCTCTCGTCAACTGGTCTCTGTCCAGCCAAAACCAACAAAGAGTACCCCAAACCCCACCCCATCACCTTGCCCCCAATTCCACTCCTATAAGAAACCCTTCCATCCCCAACCGTTGTCCAACCCCCCAACCCCTACCCCCAGTCACCTTTTGAGAATTCCCCTCAACCACTGATCTGTGTCTTGCACCAACAAATGGAAGAGAAGGTATTCAGACCCCCCCCCCCCAGCAAAGAGAACCCCTCCCACCCACCAAACCAACGACTTCCCACTCCCTTGAAAACCCCCTTACTGACTCTCTGTTCAGCCCCGAAACCAACAAAGCCCAACCCAGCAACCCCTACCCCCAGCCACCACCACCCAAAAAAAACCCCCTCACCCATAACCCTCCCCACCGTTCCCCAACCCGCAACCTCTTATAAGTCAGGACCCCCCCCCCCCCCCTTAAGAATTTCCCTCAACCACTGATCTGTGTCTTGCACCAACAAGTGGAAGAGAAAGTATTCAGAACCTTCTGCCCCCCCCAACCTTTACCCCCCACCCCCACCGTTGTTTACGACACCCAACCCGCGACCCCCAACCGCTGCCCAAAAGAACCCCTCCCACCCACCAAACCAACCCCCTCTCACTCCATTTTTAACCCCTTCATAAAGTGGTCTCTGTCCACCCCCTCACCCCACCCCAAAAAGCCCTATCCCCTTAAGAGTCAAGTACCCCCCTTTTAAGAATTCCCCTCAACCAAACCAACTACCCATGACAAAACCCTCGTTGACTGGTCTCTGTATAGCCCTGAAACCAACAAACAGTACCCCCCCACCCCTGAAGGAAACTGTACTCCACCTCCCCCACTTCCTTCATAATCCCCTCGTCGACTGATCACTGAAACCAACAAAAAGTCTCCCCACCCCTTAAAATGACATAGCTAGAACTATGTTACAGGAATTTCAGTAACCAATCCACTCTGTATGATGATGCTGAGGATGCCTTTGCCTACATCTAAGAGGAACCTTCTGACGATACCTGGTCTAGTCACGTGTTTCTTAAACAAACTGACGATCAAACTTTCGACCTGTGGATCGTGCATGTACATGATAATCAGCACGGTGCTGGAGGGGAACCCCGCCTTGCAAAGGTCCTTGAACACCTTCTTGTGGAGGTTCTTAAACTTTTCTGTCGGAATGTTTATGCAGTCAACTTCTGCCCAGATTTTATTCCACAGGCGCATCTGGATGATATGTACATCTTCTGGAGCCAAGAAAGCAGGTGATTTTTGGGCGGCTTTCAACACCAGTGACTGAGTAAAAATGCTTAAATTCCATTTCAGTCTGTCCTCATTCAATTTCAGGGTCTGTGTTTGGCTTTCCAGAGACTGTTTCTGCTTTTCCTCAGATCCAGAGGCAGAAAATAAATGTACTGGCGTCCTGTCCACCGAAGCACAACCAACTGATGACTTGTTCTGAGGCTCAGTGGGGGTCTGCTGGGTGTCCACACTGGGTGTTTTTGATGGCTCCACATCCTCCGTCTCCTCTACAATTTGCTCCTCTACAGTTGGCTGGACACTACACGATTTCTTAGATGTTGAGGATTCAGGACGTGATTTTTTAGATGCTGCAGATAGAGGACGTGACTTTATCCTACACAGACGAGGTCTGCACATTCTCTCCTTAGATCCTCTGGAGGGTGTCTGCTGGGTTTCCACATTGGGTGTCCAGGCGTGGTAGGTATTGCTTTTTGGTGGCACCACATCCTCTGTCTCCTCCATAACTTCCATAGATGTTGACCAGGCAGCACGTGATTTCCTGGATGTTGCAGATTCAGGACGTGATTTTTTAGATGCTGCAGATAGAGGACGTGATTTTATCCTACACAGACGAGGTCTGCACATTCTCATCTTGGCAGCACATTCTTTAAGCATGTTAATGGCGTGAGCAACCATAACATCCATTCTTTGGATCGGAGTGACATTCTTTTTACCTTTCTCCGTATCCTTCTTGCCAGAAGACAGGGAAGAGTTCACGCTGTCCATCACGTTCTCGGCAATCAAGGATGTCAAAATATCTGAGCTCTCACAGCGAGTCTCCTCTGGAACTTCCAGGACTTGAGCGAAAGTCTGAGGAATCGTGTCGCCCACAGTGGTCAACACGTGCTTCTCAGAAATGGCGACGGTGCTCTCGTATTGGGTGAGAACAACCGTCGAAGCGAGTGCTATCACGTCTGACAGCAGCTCTGACAGCCAATATTTGGTTTCATCATCCGGGGTGGATGATACCAATAACAGCCACTGGTCATGGCTGATCTTCTTAAGGAAGGACTCAACCAGTGGACGAACTGTGTCCACTGAGATTTCAGGGACCTCCTGCATCTGGGAACTGACTCTTCTGTCCATGGAGTTTGTCTGTGTTGTATTAGACCCAGAAACTAGGATTTGTTGTGTTTTCAGAAATTCTGTTATGTTTTGTGAACTTCTGTGTTTTGGGAACTCACATTGTGAGCTCTCCTCCTCCTCCTCCTCCTCCACCTCCTCTTCTACTTCCTCCTCCTGCTCCTCCTTCTCCTTATGAATAAAGACCTCCACAGGAGTAACCTCTGAGCACTCCTTCTTCTCTTCCTCCTCCTCAGGAATAAAGGCCTCCACAGAAGTGACCTCTCCACCAGCTTCTGTCTGTCTCTGTGGTAATACTCTACCAGAAACTTTGGAAGAGCATTTTTGAAAGTAGTTCTTTATCCGTTTTATCAAAGACCTTTTGCAGCCGGACTTTGGACTTTGTTTGGCAGCAGCTGGTCTCTCCTCAGACTGAGCAGCATCTTCAACTACTGTCACATTCTGAGAGGAGGGCAATTCCATTTTCTCGAGGTTCGGGGTTTTGGAATTTACAATGCTGCCTTTTTGAAACCGACCACTCTCCTTAGATCCTCTGGAGGGTGTCTGCTGGGTTTCCACATTGGGTGTCCAGGCGTGGTAGGTATTGCTTTTTGGTGGCGCCACATCCTCCGTCTCCTCCATAACTTCCATAGATGTTGACCAGGCAGCACATGATTTCTTGGATGTTGCAGATATAGGAGGTGATTTTATCCTACACAGACGAGGTCTGCACATTCTCATCTTGGCAGCACATTCTTTAAGCATGTTAATGGCATGAGCAACCATAACATCCATTCTTTGGATCGGAGTGACATTCTTTTTTACCTTTCTCCGTATCCTTCTTGCCAGAAGACAGGGAAGAGTTCACGCTGTCCATCACGTTCTCGGCAATCAAGGATGTCAAAATATCTGAGCTCTCACAGCGAGTCTCCTCTGGAACTTCCAGGACTTGAGCGAAAGTCTGAGGAATCGTGTCGCCCACAGTGGTCAACACGTGCTTCTCAGAAATGACGACGGTGCTTTCGTATTGGGTGAGAACAACCGTCGAAGCGAGTGCTATCACGTCTGACAGCAGCTCTGACAGCCAATATTTGGTTTCATCATCCGGGGTGGATGATACCAATAACAGCCACTGGTCATGGCTGATCTTCTTAAGGAAGGACTCAACCAGTGGACGAACTGTGTCCACTGAGATTTCAGGGACTTCCTGCATCTGGGAACCAATTTTTCTGTCCATGGAGCTTGTCTGTGTTGTATTAGATGCAGAAACTAGGATTTGTTGAGTTAGTTCTGTTGTGTTTTGAGAACTTACAATGGGTTTTAGTAACTTGAAAAGTGTTTGAGGAACTTGCGTTGTCTTTTAGGGACTTGCGATGCGTTTTGAGTAACTAGTGTTCACGAACTGATGCGTCAGTGTAATGAAGACTGAATATATTGACTGGATGTAATGCTGTATATAAAGCTTTAGGTGTGACGTCATTAACATCAAAGGCACACCGAGTATATTTGTCTTTGATCTTCCTTTGATCTGCGACAACGCCCCGCCCCCTTCTCCACAAATCTTGCCCCGCCCCCTTCCCTCGCTGTAGACTACCAATGACGTCATTCACATCCATGACGTTCCACTTCTGATCATGTGCTCCAGGTGAATTACTTCTGATGGTTTAATTTCATATAAACACTAAATAAAATATTTTCATATTTATTCTTAATAATTCGCCTCTAGTCAAATCAAAGTTTGGACTTAAATCACTTCAAATTTCTTTAATTGCAACTTTATTAGCAGTCGATCTGTTTATTTTATACATTACTCCAATTTTACTTTACTGTTGCAGTTAGTTTTAATTTCATTCATCATTGTAAAGAATGGGAGGACAAGCGAACTAAAAGACAAAAGGAAGCGGTGAACAAGCTAAAAGCGGAAATAACAGAAAAATAAAACAACGCTAAACACGTCCACCTTTACATCAATTTAAATGCATGTTAGAATTCATTATTTAAAACACCGGCGGCGCTAAAGTGATGCAGCAGCAGAAAAAAAGACGTCGAGGAAGAAAACAGACACCAGAGACGAAGAAGAGTGGAATACTGTAAGAAAAAAAATCTAATCTAATTTGCAACTATAAACAACCCTTAACTGGTCGGGAATTTATGAAGAGTACAAAAGACATAGACTACGTCGGTTTTGGTGAGTTTTAACTCATTTTTATCAAGTTTTTATTTAGTTTCTACTAGCAGAGAGGTAACGGTAATAATGTATTATAATATAAACTGTTAGTAGGTTGATATTTTCATTTTTATTGGGGAGTTATTGTTGTGGATGTAACTGGAGTAATACATGCACACTGTGTCATTGAACAAGGGCGCATCGTTTTGTGCGTAAAAGAAGCTGCTGTAAGTTCAGAGGCGCCGCTCCGCCGCCATTTTGGGTCCCAAGGATGACGTAGCAGAGTTAAGATTCACACAAAGTGCGTTTACATGCAGAGCTTCATCGAGCTACGCTCAAAATTCGACTTTCTCACTACAGTCATTGTCCCAGTTTACACGCAGCTCAAGTTATCGAATAACTGTCCTCCTCTTCCACACTCCTCTTCAGCGGGATAATACCACGTTAATACGGCCCGATTTCCGGGTGGCCTATTACGTGATGTAATAAACAAGAGTCGTTCATGTGACCGACATTTAAACAACAACCAGACGGATAATAGTACATTTTTAATCTTGTACGTAATGTTCGTTATTTCTGGTGCAGGTAAATCCGCGCTGTCCCTCAGACGGCTCCGTTTCTCTTCTTCTTCTTCTGCGATCGGCTTCATGGACGTGTTTGTTCCGGGGTCACGCGCCAGCGCAGCGGTGGTGGAGCATGCGCACACGCATCATGCGATGAAAACTCCGATTCGTTGAACGTGTTTACATGTACTTAAATTCTCCTGTTATAGTCCGATTACGGCAGTAATTAGTTATTTTTTCACGTGCATGTAAACGCACTGACAGGTTGTGTTTCCTTGCTGATTTATTTTGTTGGGACCTGTTGTTCAGGTCGTGTTTTGTTTTTTGTTTTCGGCCTGGTTGGAAGCTCGGTCAGAGCGGGGATTCGTCTGTGGTGTGCGGGATAAGAACACACACAACCGGGATCCAAGATGGCGAGTCAGAGCCAGTGACCATCCTTCTCTTCTTCATCCTCTTCATCCTCAGTGAAGGCGTTGGACTGTAATTTAAATTAAATTACCTGAAATAAATTATTTCTAGCTTAGGAGGAACAACAAATAAAAGAAAAAGAGTGATTAATATTTATCTTTGGTAAGGACATTTGTTGTATTGGTAAGGATATTTGTTCAATTTACAGTCTGGCTGTAAATTATTCATAGCCCTGGCAAATTTTGACTTTCATTGAACAGCAAGTTTTTTCTTGATTGGAAATGACGTCCCCCAGAAGATAATTAGACAATGTACAAGAGGTGTCATTGTGGAAAATAATATTCCTCAGCTTTTATTTATTTATATTATCTCTGGTTCTACCCGGCTGGTCTTCAGCAGATGGTTCCTCCATATGAGCTGGTCCAGGTTTCTTCCTGTCAAAGGGAGTTTTTCCCTCAGGCTGCTCTGGAGGTTTCAGGCTGGTTTTTGTGAAGCGTCTTGAGACGATTTGTATTGTTATTGGCGCTATATAAATAAACCTGAATTGAATTGAATTAAATAATCTCTGTCAGTGTGAATGCTATAAAAGACAAATGATTTCCAGTTGTATCCTTGAGATTCTCCATGTCACTTTGTGTGTTAAGGTGTTGTAACTATCTCCTGTTGTATGCAATATATTCTAATACTTACACTCTTTCAGTTTTGTGTGATTATTCATACGTCCAAAGTGCTGTCTCTTAGATAATTTTCCACCGCACCGTTTACTGTAATTAGGCTCCCTGGTCCATTGGATACATCATGGTGGCCAAACAATTACATTTTTGTTTCATCTGACCATAAAACAGAAGACTTCTTCTCTGTCCAGATGATCGTTTGCAAAGGCCAAGCAGATGTTTGTTTGCTTATCTGGAGAAATGGCGTCCTCCTTGGTCTGCGTCCGTGGAACCCAAAGGTGTCCGTTGAACTGTCTGCATTGATACGTTGCCACCAGCAGAGCCCATATTCTCCAGGATGGCCTTGGTGATGATCCTTGGATTATTTTTCTCTCACTATCCTCCTGGGCAGCACAGGTGTCAGTTGTGGATTCTGGCCACGTCCTCTGAGATTTTCCAATAGTACTTTGCACTGTAGCCACTGGAACTTGAAACATTTAGATATGATCTTATGGCCCTTTCCTGACTTGTGAGCTGCTACAATGAACAGCAGCAGGTCCTCAGTGAGCTCCTAGTTAGGATGCTTTAGAACAGCTTGGACTATTTGGATGGTCTTCATGTCCTACGTCACTGTGACATCGCAACGTAAGCTGGAGGCAGAACCGAGGGAAGCTTGAGGCGAACACTGTCACTGTCAACCATGAAAATCTGTCTTGTTGTATGTTTTGGTGCTAAACTGAAAAATCACAAACACTTTTTTATCAGTTTTTATCACATACCAGCTACTGCCACTCGTAGACAACTTTGGTTTGGTTTTGGTGATTAAAAGAAAAGATTGGAGTGAGACAATCAACAACGTGCTCAGACCCGCACTTCATATCAGATCAGATTAGGCCTAATTTGTAATGCATCATCAGTTTCAGTCTGGGTCATTATGGTTTAGAATAAATCGTGACTGAAATGATGTTAACCTTATTCAGGGGATTCTTGTTGCATGCAGAGGTGGGTAGAGTAGCCAAACATTGTACTGTAAACCAGCAGGCTGGCAGTCCGGGGCTAGCTATCTGCGCTGGGTTAAGCAGCTGCCCGTTTAAGTTGGGATAAAGGAAAGAAGATAAAATAAAACACT
This sequence comes from Mugil cephalus, assembly GCF_022458985.1. Lineage (NCBI taxonomy): Eukaryota > Metazoa > Chordata > Actinopteri > Mugiliformes > Mugilidae > Mugil > Mugil cephalus. Next base: position 19,542,408 of record NC_061778.1, on the reverse strand, counting down.
GGAGACATTCTCTTGGGATTAAACCTGAGATTTGGTTTAATTTACAGTACTCGAGCTAACGCAATGTTAGTTGCATGTTTCAGGTGTGTCCAAGCAGAAGTTGCATTTACTACTTCACCCTCCACAGTGGAGCTTATAGTCCCATCAGTCAACTTTTCAAAATAACACTCACAGTCTCAGGGAGTGAGTTTATTATCATATTCTTATTAGTATATTCTCTAAAATATATATTTATCTATTCGACAAAACATGTACAACATAGTGATGCAGTGAAGTGGTGTTTGGTCCAGTCAGAGCCTCCTCTGTCACAGAATCCAGACTTTTCACCCTGACTCCTGAACGTCACTCAGTCCAGGCAGATGCACAAGCATAAGTATATTTTTGGGCTTTTTAGCCTTTAATAAAAGCGATAGTGTAGAATGACAGGAAAGGGGGATGAAGAGAGAGGGGATGACACTCAAACCAGGGACGCCTGCAGTGAGAGTTGAGTTGCCTCAACACATGGGGTGGACGCTCTGCTCTTCTCATCCTAAAACTTGATGTCTCAGACGGTTCCAGACTGCTAGCTAGCATTAGCGCCTTTTCAGGACTGACAGGTAAATGGGACATTTAGACTCAGATCCACCAGATCCACATCCAGCAGCAGCTCCTCCTACACATGTTATTCTACCAGAGAGAACACGCTGCCGTGTCACTGCTGTTGGGCCACTGTCCTAGAACAGAGCACTGTCCAGGTCGGCTTCCACACTTTGTCCCTAAAGAATCAAATGATTCCATCACCTTTATTTAATTAATGAAGCTCTTTTTAACCTTGGGGTTAATGAGATTAGAGCCAGGCCCAGAGCCAGGCGGCGTCACCAAGGGCCGACCTTCAAGGACGTCGGCAAAGTAACTTCTTTTGCAGTTTGTCCTCCCCGGACGCCGCTGAGACACAAACCCACCAACAGGAAGTGAGGTCACAGCGTGATGCATATCGCCTTGCCAACCCTCAGTGGGCGGGCCTCCTGAGCACAAGAGACGCAAATAAACCTCTCCCCAGCTCTGGTGTGAGTGTGTGTGAACAGGTGTGTTTATCTGCGTAGATACACAGAAATGTGAAACGTTCGCCTTATCCATCCTTTGAGTTCCAATTGTTGACAAAAAAAGATGATAATAAAATCTGTTTGTGAACGGGGAAGTGCAGCCACTTCATTATCGTCATAAGGAGGAGGAACAGAACGGCATACACAATCAACAGGACGTCGCTTTTATTATCAAGGAAACTGAGACACGGCAACAGAAAATGTTATTTTGATTGTGTGACAAGGAAGAGATGAAGTTCAAGTTCAGACTGCAGAGAGCATGGTTGATAAAATCAGGACAAGAACACATCTGGATTTGGATCGTTGAACTGGAACAGAACTAGTGTCACTGGTACAGAAGGGAAATGAAAGACACGCAGAAATAAGAAAGACTGGGTGAAATAATAAAGTTCAGTTTAAGGAGCCTGACACCGAAGGTAAGAAAAAGCATTGCAGAGTGAAGCAGGAAAATCCCAAAATAAGTGAGAACGGACAAAGGGAGAGAACCATGAACATGATAGAACCACTTAGTAAATGACATTAAACTAATCACAAGTTGTTTGCCAATTTTATTGTTTTGTTTTGATTTAAATTTGATGAAATGTACAACCCGCTACCCCCCACCCCCCTCCCACAACCACCCCCCCACCCCCCACCCACATCCCGTCCCAACCCAATCCCTTACCCTCCCCAAACCCCACCCCCACATCCTCCCCCCAACCGTAACCGCTGCCCCCCAGATCCCCAACCCACAACCCCTTAAGAGTCAGCCCCCCCCCACCAGCCACCTTTTGAGAATTCCCCTCAACCACTGATCTGTGTCTTGCACCAACAAGTGGAAGAGAAGGAATTCAGAACCTTCTGGACCCCCTCGTCTACTGGTCACCGAAACTAACAAAGACTACCCCGCCACCCACCCTCTGATTCCCTTGATGACCCTCTCGTCAACTGGTCTCTGTCCAGCCAAAACCAACAAAGAGTACCCCAAACCCCACCCCATCACCTTGCCCCCAATTCCACTCCTATAAGAAACCCTTCCATCCCCAACCGCTGTCCAACCCCCCAACCCCTACCCCCAGTCACCTTTTGAGAATTCCCCTCAACCACTGATCTGTGTCTTGCACCAACAAATGGAAGAGAAGGTATTCAGACCCCCCCCCCAGCAAAGAGAACCCCTCCCACCCACCAAACCAACTTCCCACTCCCTTGAAAACCCCCTTACTGACTCTCTGTTCAGCCCCGAAACCAACAAAGCCCAACCCAGCAACCCCTACCCCCAGCCACCACCACCCAAAAAAACCCCCTCACCCATAACCCTCCCCACTGTTCCCCAACCCGCAACCTCTTATAAGTCAGGACCCCCCCCCCCCCCCTTAAGAATTTCCCTCAACCACTGATCTGTGTCTTGCACCAACAAGTGGAAGAGAAAGTATTCAGAACCTTCTGCCCCCCCAACCTTTACCCCCCACCCCCACCGTTGTTTACGACACCCAACCCGCGACCCCCAACCGCTGCCCAAAAGAACCCCTCCCACCCACCAAACCAACCCCCTCTCACTCCATTTTTAACCCCTTCATAAAGTGGTCTCTGTCCACCCCCTCATCCCACCCCAAAAAGCCCTATCCCCTTAAGAGTCAAGTACCCCCCTTTTAAGAATTCCCCTCAACCAAACCAACTACCCATGACAAAACCCTCGTTGACTGGTCTCTGTATAGCCCTGAAACCAACAAACAGTACCCCCCCACCCCTGAAGGAAACTGTACCCCACCTCCCCCACTTCCTTCATAATCCCCTCGTCGACTGATCACTGAAACCAACAAAAAGTCTCCCCCACCCCTTAAAATGACATAGCTAGAACTATGTTACAGGAATTTCAGTAACCAATCCACTCTGTATGATGATGCTGAGGATGCCTTTGCCTACATCTGAGAGGAACCTTCTGACGATACCTGGTCTAGTCACGTGTTTCTTAAACAAACTGACGATCAAACTTTCGACCTGTGGATCGTGCATGTACATGATAATCAGCACGGTGCTGGAGGGGAACCCCGCCTTGCAAAGGTCCTTGAACACCTTCTTGTGGAGGTTCTTAAACTTTTCTGTCGGAATGTTTATGCAGTCAACTTCTGCCCAGATTTTATTCCACAGGCGCGTCTGGATGATATGTACATCTTCTGGAGCCAAGAAAGCAGGTGATTTTTGGGCGGCTTTCAACACCAGTGACTGAGTAAAAATGCTTAAATTCCATTTCAGTCTGTCCTCATTCAATTTCAGGGTCTGTGTTTGGCTTTCCAGAGACTGTTTCTGCTTTTCCTCAGATCCAGAGGCAGAAAATAAATGTACTGGCGTCCTGTCCACCGAAGCACAACCAACTGATGACTTGTTCTGAGGCTCAGTGGGGGTCTGCTGGGTGTCCACACTGGGTGTTTTTGATGGCTCCACATCCTCCGTCTCCTCTACAATTTGCTCCTCTACAGTTGGCTGGACACTACAACGATTTCTTAGATGTTGAGGATTCAGGACGTGATTTTTTAGATGCTGCAGATAGAGGACGTGACTTTATCCTACACAGACGAGGTCTGCACATTCTCTCCTTAGATCCTCTGGAGGGTGTCTGCTGGGTTTCCACATTGGGTGTCCAGGCGTGGTAGGTATTGCTTTTTGGTGGCACCACATCCTCTGTCTCCTCCATAACTTCCATAGATGTTGACCAGGCAGCACGTGATTTCCTGGATGTTGCAGATTCAGGACGTGATTTTTTAGATGCTGCAGATAGAGGACGTGATTTTATCCTACACAGACGAGATCTGCACATTCTCATCTTGGCAGCACATTCTTTAAGCATGTTAATGGCGTGAGCAACCATAACATCCATTCTTTGGATCGGAGTGACATTCTTTTTACCTTTCTCCGTATCCTTCTTGCCAGAAGACAGGGAAGAGTTCACGCTGTCCATCACGTTCTCGGCAATCAAGGATGTCAAAATATCTGAGCTCTCACAGCGAGTCTCCTCTGGAACTTCCAGGACTTGAGCGAAAGTCTGAGGAATCGTGTCGCCCACAGTGGTCAACACGTGCTTCTCAGAAATGGCGACGGTGCTCTCGTATTGGGTGAGAACAACCGTCGAAGCGAGTGCTATCACGTCTGACAGCAGCTCTGACAGCCAATACTTGGTTTCATCATCCGGGGTGGATGATACCAATAACAGCCACTGGTCATGGCTGATCTTCTTAAGGAAGGACTCAACCAGTGGACGAACTGTGTCCACTGAGATTTCAGGGACCTCCTGCATCTGGGAACTAATTTTTCTGTCCATGGAGTTTGTCTGTGTTGTATTAGATGCAGAAACTAGGATTTGTTGTGTTTTCAGAAATTCTGTGATGTTTTGTGAACTTCTGTGTTTTGGGAACTCACATTGTGAGCTCTCCTCCTCCTCCTCCTCCTCCACCTCCTCTTCTACTTCCTCCTCCTGCTCCTCCTTCTCCTTATGAATAAAGACCTCCACAGGAGTGACCTCTGAGCACTCCTTCTTCTGGTCCTGCTCCTCCTTATGAATAACGGCCTCCACAAGAGTGACCTCTGAGCACTCCTTCTTCCCTTCCTCCTCCTCAGGAATAAAGACCTCCACAAGAGTGACCTCTGCACCAGCTTCTGTCTGTCTCTGTGGTAATACTCTACCAGAAACTTTGGAAGAGCATTTTTGAAAGTAGTTCTTTATCCGTTTTATCAAAGACCTTTTGCAGCCGGACTTTGGACTTTGTTTGGCAGCAGCTGGTCTCTCCTCAGACTGAGCAGCATCTTCAACTACTGTCACATTCTGAGAGGAGGGCAATTCCATTTTCTCGAGGTTCTGGGTTTTGGAATTTACAATGCTGCCTTTTTGAAACCGACCACTCTCCTTAGATCCTCTGGAGGGTGTCTGCTGGGTTTCCACATTGGGTGTCCAGGCGTGGTAGGTATTGCTTTTTGGTGGCACCACATCCTCCGTCTCCTCCATAACTTCCATAGATGTTGACCAGGCAGCACATGATTTCTTGGATGTTGCAGATATAGGACGTGATTTTATCCTACACAGACGAGGTCTGCACATTCTCATCTTGGCAGCACATTCTTTAAGCATGTTAATGGCATGAGCAACCATAACATCCATTCTTTGGATCGGAGTGACATTCTTTTTACCTTTCTCCGTATCCTTCTTGCCAGAAGACAGGGAAGAGTTCACGCTGTCCATCACGTTCTCGGCAATCAAGGATGTCAAAATATCTGAGCTCTCACAGCGAGTCTCCTCTGGAACTTCCAGGACTTGAGCGAAAGTCTGAGGAATCGTGTCGCCCACAGTGGTCAACACGTGCTTCTCAGAAATGACGACGGTGCTTTCGTATTGGGTGAGAACAACCGTCGAAGCGAGTGCTATCACGTCTGACAGCAGCTCTGACAGCCAATATTTGGTTTCATCATCCGGGGTGGATGATACCAATAACAGCCACTGGTCATGGCTGATCTTCTTAAGGAAGGACTCAACCAGTGGACGAACTGTGTCCACTGAGATTTCAGGGACTTCCTGCATCTGGGAACTAATTTTTCTGTCCATGGAGCTTGTCTGTGTTGTATTAGATGCAGAAACTAGGATTTGTTGAGTTAGTTCTGTTGTGTTTTGAGAACTTACAACAGGTTTTAGTAACTTGAAAAGTGTTTGAGGAACTTGTCGAACGTTGTCTTTTAGGGACTTGCGATGCGTTTTGAGTAAGTAGTGTTCACGAACTGATGCGTCAGTGTAATGAAGACTGAATATATTGACTGCATGTAATGCTGTATATAAAGCTTTAGGTGTGACGTCATTAACATCAAAGGCACACCGAGTGTATTTGTCTTTGATCTTCCTTTGATCTGCGACAACGCCCCGCCCCCTTCTCCACAAATCTTGCCCCGCCCCCTTCCCTCGCTGTAGACTACCAATGACGTCATTCACATCCATGACGTTCCACTTCTGATCATGTGCTCCAGGTGAATTACTTCTGATGGTTTAATTTCATATAAACACTAAATAAAATATTTTCATATTTATTCTTAATAATTCGCCTCTAGTCAAATCAAAGTTTGGACTTAAATCACTTCAAATTTCTTTAATTGCAACTTTATTAGCAGTTGATCTGTTTATTTTATACATTACTCCAATTTTATTTTACTGTTGCAGTTAGTTTTAATTTCATTCATTATTGTAAAGAATGGGAGGACAAGCGAACTAAAAGACAAAAGGAAGCGGTGAACAAGCTAAAAGCGGAAATAACAGAAAAATAAAACAACGCTAAACACGTCCACCTTTACATCAATTTAAATGCATGTTAGAATTCATTATTTAAAACACCGGCGGCGCTAAAGTGATGCAGCAGCAGAAAAAAAGACGTCGAGGAAGAAAACAGACACCAGAGACGGAGAAGAGTGGAATACTGTAAGAAAAAAAATCTAATCTAATTTGCAACTATAAACAACCCTTAACTGGTCGGGAATTTATGAAGAGTACAAAAGACATAGACTACGTCGGTTTTGGTGAGTTTTAACTCATTTTTATCAAGTTTTTATTTAGTTTCTACTAGCAGAGAGATAACGGTAATAATGTATTATAATATAAACTGTTAGTAGGTTAATATTTTCATTTTTATTAGGGAGTTATTATTGTGGATGTAACTGGAGTAATACATGCACACTGTGTCATTGAACAAGGGCGCATCGTTTTGTGCGTAAAAGAAGCTGCTGTAAGTTCAGAGGCGCCGCTCCGCCGCCATTTTGGGTCCCAAGGGATGACGTAGCAGACGTTAAGATTCACACAAAGTGCGTTTACATGCAGAGCTTCATCGAGCTACGCTCAAAATTCGACTTTCTCACTACAGTCATTGTCACAGTTTACACGCAGCTCAAGTTATCGAATAACTGTCCTCCTCTTCCACACTCCTCTTCAGCGGGATAATACCACGTTAATACGGCCCGATTTCCGGGTGGCCTATCACGTGATGTAATAAACAAGAGTCGTTCATGTGACCGACATTTAAACAACAACCAGACGGATAATAGTACATTTTTAATCTTGTACGTAATGTTCGTTATTTCTGGTGCAGGTAAATCCGCGCTGTCCCTCAGACGGCTCCGTTTCTCTTCTTCTTCTTCTGCGATCGGCTTCATGGACGTGTTTGTTCCGGGGTCACGCGCCAGCGCAGCGGTGGTGGAGCATGCGCACACGCATCATGCGATGAAAACTCCGATTCGTTGAACGTGTTTACATGTACTTAAATTCTCCTGTTATAGTCCGATTACGGCAGTAATTAGTTATTTTTTCACGTGCATGTAAACGCACTGACAGGTTGTGTTTCCTTGCTGATTTATTTTGTTGGGACCTGTTGTTCAGGTCGTGTTTTGTTTTTTGTTTTCGGCCTGGTTGGAAGCTCGGTCAGAGCGGGGATTCGTCTGTGGTGTGCGGGATAAGAACACACACAACCGGGATCCAAGATGGCGAGTCAGAGCCAGTGACCATCCTTCTCTTCTTCATCCTCTTCATCCTCAGTGAAGGCGTTGGACTGTAATTTAAATTAAATTACCTGAAATAAATTATTTCTAGCTTAGGAGGAACAACAAATAAAAGAAAAAAGAGTGATTAATATTTACCTTTGGTAAGAACATTTGTTGTATTGGTAAGGATATTTGTTCAATTTACAGTCTGGCTGTAAATTATTCATAGCCCTGGCAAATTTTGACTTTCATTGAACAGCAAGTTTTTTCTTGATCGGAAATGACGTCCCCCAGAAGATAATTAGACAATGTACAAGAGGTGTCATCGTGGAAAATAATATTCCTCAGCTTTTATTTATTTATATTATCTCTGGTTCTACCCGGCTGGTCTTCAGCAGATGGTTCCTCCATATGAGCTGGTCCAGGTTTCTTCCTGTCAAAGGGAGTTTTTCCCTCAGGCTGCTCTGGAGGTTTCAGGCTGGTTTTTGTGAAGCGTCTTGAGACGATTTGTATTGTTATTGGCGCTATATAAATAAACCTGAATTGAATTGAATTGAATAATCTCTGTCAGTGTGAATGCTATAAGAGACAAATGATTTCCAGTTGTATCCTTGAGATTCTCCATGTCACTTTGTGTGTTAAGGTGTTGTAACTATCTCCTGTTGTATGCAATATATTCTAATACTTACACTCTTTCAGTTTTGTGTGATTATTCATGCGTCCAAAGTGCTGTCTCTTAGATAATTTTCCACCGCACCGTTTACTGTAATTAGGCTCCCTGGTCCATTGGATACATCATGGTGGCCAAACAATTACATTTTTGTTTCATCTGACCATAAAACAGAAGACTTCTTCTCTGTCCAGATGATCGTTTGCAAAGGCCAAGCAGACGTTTGTTTGCTTATCTGGAGAAATGGCGTCCTCCTTGGTCTGCGTCCGTGGAACCCAAAGGTGTCCGTTGAACTGTCTGCATTGATACGTTGCCACCAGCAGAGCCCATATTCTCCAGGATGGCCTTGGTGATGATCCTTGGATTATTTTTCTCCCACTATCCTCCTGGGCAGCACAGGTGTCAGTTGTGGATTCTGGCCACGTCCTCTGAGATTTTCCAATAGTACTTTGCACTGTAGCCACTGGAACTTGAAACATTTAGATATGATCTTATGGCCCTTTCCTGACTTGTGAGCTGCTACAATGAACAGCAGCAGGTCCTCAGTGAGCTCCTAGTTAGGATGCTTTAGAACAGCTTGGACTATTTGGATGGTCTTCATGTCCTACGTCACTGTGACATCGCAACGTAAGCTGGAGGCAGAACCGAGGGAAGCTTGAGGCGAACACTGTCACTGTCAACCATGAAAATCTGTCTTGTTGTATGTTTTGGTGCTAAACTGAAAAATCACAAACACTTTTTTATCAGTTTTTATCACATACCAGCTACTGCCACTCGTAGACAACTTTGGTTTGGTTTTGGTGATTAAAAGAAAAGATTGGAGTGAGACAATCAACAACGTGCTCAGACCCGCACTTCATATCAGATCAGATTAGGCCTAATTTGTAATGCATCATCAGTTTCAGTCTGGGTCATTATGGTTTAGAATAAATCGTGACTGAAATGATGTTAACCTTATTCAGGGGATTCTTGTTGCATGCAGAGGTGGGTAGAGTAGCCAAACATTGTACTGTAAACCAGCAGGCTGGCAGTCCGGGGGCTAGCTATCTGCGCTGGGTTAAGCAGCTGCCCGTTTAAGTTGGGATAAAGGAAAGAAGATAAAATAAAACACTGGAGACATTCTCTTGGGATTAAACCTGAGATTTGGTTTAATTTACAGTACTCGAGCTAACGCAATGTTAGTTGCATGTTTCAGGTGTGTCCAAGCAGAAGTTGCATTTACTACTTCACCCTCCACAGTGGAGCTTATAGTCCCATCAGTCAACTTTTCAAAATAACACTCACAGTCTCAGGGAGTGAGTTTATTATCATATTCTTATTAGTATATTCTCTAAAATATATTTGGTTTAAAATAGATTTGGTTTAATTTAAAGTTCCTAGTTTGACAGCAAACAAGCCCGGCCCCAACTTTTCACTGTAGTACCCGTACGAAGGTTAGCAACTGACTGTCAAATGCAAAACTCATTAACAGGCAAAGAAATCGCATCACTTTAATGCGCTACTCAGTAAGATGATACTGCCCACCACAGCAGATCTAGCAGTGTACAAAGGGACACAGATGGGGATTCTGGGAGAGCTTGAGAAGCAGAGGACAGCTGAAGTCTCTGCTTGACAGATGCCCTGGCTCTCAGAGGAGCAGAATTAAATAGTTGACATAGTTTGGATGGAGGACTTTCACGCCCGTCTTACTCACTCACTCTCCCTCTCGCTCTCCCTCCGTCGCACACACTCTCTTTCACAGAGCAAGCTGTCTGACAGAACATAAACACGCATTAGACGTATCATCTCTCATCGACACTTAATGCCGCAGCGCCGGGTGTTAACACGCCACAAGCCGTGCTAATGCACTGTGGCGAGCGCAGTTTTAAGTGGCACCATTCAATGTACATATGGTTACATTCACAGCGACACATGCATATGGGTTACATACAGAATGTATAAAAACAGCAGTAGGGAGGCCTTAAAATAAGAACCTGACCTCAAAGACATGGACTTAACATGATCTTGTCCGCTTTACTAATGGCGGCATTGATATTACATGCAGTTCATGAGTGTAACCGAGCTGCTTCCTACAGATAGATGTGGGTATACTTTCAAATCCTGTTTCAAATCAAGTCCACGGTGTCTGCTTAATTGCGCAGTTGCGCGGATTAGAAGGAAGGGTTTCACAAGTTTTTGTCTAGAGATGTTACACACACACACACCTTCGGTTCATCTTAGGCTCAGATGGTTAAGTAGTTCGATAACCGCATGACACAGTATCATGGGTTTGCGGACACGTGTCTGTTCAGCTGGGATCAAAAGGCTTGTTAGCGTGAAGGGGGCAGCTATAATGGAGTCACAGCACATCCACATAGTGTGTGTACCTGTGTTGATACGTTCAAGCACCAGGGGCGCCTCAACCTTGTCAAGCCATGATGGAATCTATAACTGATAGACCCCACTAGTTGCCACTTCAATTTTCTCTTGCAATAAAAACCAAGACTGGCTTTTTTTCCCCCCTTATAACTGAAAGTACAGTTTTCAGCTGATGCCCTGTGTCTCACATGCCCTATTTCTATTTCACGTTCTCTTATTCACTTTCTTCGCGTTTGTTGACCTTGCTGAATTCCTCTGATCCCTTCTCATCTCTAATCCCGCAGCTTCTTTCTTTATTGATCCGTCCTCTCTTTCAATTTATTTCTCTCTCGGTCCCACTTCTGATATAACTGAATTTGCAGACACTTTTTTTTTTTTTTTTTTTTAATACAGTTTTTGGGCAGTTAACATTTCTGTTGTTTCTCATTCCCGCCCATCCTCTTGATCATGGGGTCTGAGTGGTGCTAATTGGATCATTTCATGAACGGATACAGCTGAGCCCACCGCTTTGATCTTAACCTGCTTTTATGAACTTTTGCTGAACGGAGGCAGGAAAACACTGATTATTATCCCTCCAGGATCCATGGGCGTTTTGAAATGTTCTCTGCCTCGTAATTGATTTTTCTTTTCTGTTTTACTCTGTGTTTGCACTCTGAAAAATGTCCATCTTGGTAAGTCATGGCCCAGGAGGGAGCCGGCCACAAGTGTGAGAGCAGAGTTAGAGAAGCTTAGCCTTTACTTAGTTTCAGGGTAAACTTTGTTCATGTCAAACATTTCTGTTGAATTTCTGTGAGTAGAGAAAATAATCTGCCGGTGTCCAAAAAATGACACTTCACTTAAAACTCTCTGGAATCGAAATGCTGAAATTGATGTAAATGCACAGATCACTTCCTACAGCAAGATGGTTAGTTGTGTCTAAACAACACCATCTAAGTCAGTCTATTGACTGTACGTACTGTACAGCTGTCTGTCTAACAATGTGCTCCAGAACAGCCTTGGAACAACTATTTGAAAGAACGGATCTAGGATCTTATTAACTCCCACTGATCAATTTTGAGATTTTTTTTTCTATTTGCTTCATTAACCTTCTATCAAACTAGTTTGAAAAAAAAAAAAAAAACGGTTAAAATGCACATTTACGTGTTTATCTCAGACACTTCATCCATGTTCCGCCTCTAATTTACTCCTGAATTGGCTAAAAGTCAGCTTTCTAAACAGGCACGTGGCACTGCAAGCCTTGTCTCTAACGTGACATATGAGGTACTGTTGCGAAGCTCCTTTTCTCCTGCAGAAGCCTTTCAGGTCCAAATATGGTCATATTGGCGACAAATCGTGAAAGTGGAAGGGCAGATCCGAAGTTAAACTCACACTCTCATTGGTTGGTGTCCATTTCTGACAACGTGATTCGTTCAATGCGTCACGTGACCGGATATTCTGCCGCTCTGTGTTTATCATTCGAGAAACACTTAAAAATGCTGTGAAGTCTCCTCTAAGAAGAAAATTACAAATCAAATTAACAAGAAAAGTCAAGGAAAAGGAACATGAAGGAGAGGAGAGGGAAGATAGACTCATCTGAGTGCATCCTGCTATAAGCTGTCTTTGGTAAAAGGAGATGATGGTAGACACAATCAGCAATTCCTGATAATTCATGTTTCATGCGAATGAACAAATTCAGATTTTTTGATATTATATATGTTGATATGATTGATTGATAATGTTTTGAAGGATTTGAGTGGATTTGGTTTTGGTACATAGTGGTTTCCAGTAAAAATGTACATAATTTTGCAATATAAAACTTTAAAGGCCGGTTTCTCAGAATTAGTTTTTCTTCATACTCTGAGCCATAAATCTGCACCTCAGTAGCACTTACACATACCAAACTTTCCAGATTTATTCCTAATGCTCTGCAAACACCTAGAAATCTGGAAAAGTATGTAAATTAGGGCATATTTAAGTAGATCCCTCCTCATTTGCAAATTTAATTGGGCATTGTTGCAATTTCAATCATCCAGACATGCAGACATGCAGATTTTAACCACTGACTATGTAAAAACATCCAATACACCGTCAGACTGGGCGCACGTTCAGGTGTGGGTCGGTTCACATGTCTGAGTCTGCATGTTTGACAGCTATACCGTGACTTTGACGATCCCCTGCTGAGCTTGGGAGAATTGCTTGGAGAAAAGTTGGAGGCACTAATTAGAAGTTTGCCCTCTTCTCCATTAGAAAGTTGCAGGTCTAGTTGGTCCAGTCATCTGTGATGGAGAGATAAAAGAGGAGGAGGAGGAGGAGGAGGAGAAAGGCTTGATCTCAGCATACATGAGAAATAGATGACTAACGAAATAGGAGGGCCCAGCCAGCCGTGACCACAATCAATGGACTTTCTCTAAGTGTCTTCGATTTACACTCACACTCCTCTCTCCAAGGCAATCTCTTTCTCCATCTCTCTCTACATATATATGTTTATATACCTCCACGGCTTTTTCCCTTCCCTCTATCCCTTCAACTCTTTTTACTCCTCCATCTCTGTCTGCTCTTCCTCTGCTGCCTCACGTCCCTTCCATATTTCCTGCCAGTTTTCTTCCCCTGCATAATATTCACTTACCTCGTTCTTTCCTTTCTCTCCCCTCTCTCCTCTATCTGTCCCCCTTTATTTCCCTTTCCCTTTTTCCCTCTTTTTTTCCTCTCCTCTTCTTTTCTCTTCATCCATCCATCTTCTCATTCTTCGCCTTCCCCTGTACATGTCCCTGCAAATCCCTCATCACCCCCACCCTGAGCCGGTATTGATTGAGTCTTCACAGCTTCATTAGGATTCTCCCGTTCACCTTGTTGGATGCAGCCCCAGGGCTGTGATCCAGCGGGGCTCTCGAGAGAGAGGCTCGCTTGGGTTACATGTCAGCTTTTCCCACGTTTTACTGTTAGCAGACTTTATTTGCTTATCTGCTCATTCCAGGCTGCTGAAAGTGTGCTTCACGGGTGCCTCTCCCCCCCCCCCTCCCAACCCTCCTGTCCTGGGGGTTTACTGTCATGAAGATGTGTCACAGACAAACTGGAGGTGAAGACTTAATTTAGGAGCGTGGGTTTTGGGGGTGCTCTGCATTTTTTTGTGCCTCCACCAAGTTCAAGTTCACATCCATTTCTTCTTCAGAACTTTTCCTTTTGACTTACATCTTTGATGTGAATATCTGTACTTTGTAGGGCAAAGAGAGAGAAAAAACAGAAACAGGTGCCGCGACTCCCACGTCACACGTACAGTATGTGACCTCCTGTTAGCGTGTGACTCACATACAGGAGTGAAACTGCAACTGAACTGTGATAATAGAAGCTTACCCCTCATTTGGGGTTTGGCCAACTTCACTACCTGATACGTTAGCACAAGACAAGCACAATATATGAAAATATATTTTATTGTTA